>NW_028249135.1:0-498132 GCF_964263255.1 Lissotriton vulgaris
GAAGCATGACGTAATGGGGGGGGTGTTATCTCTTTTGTCGAAAATCAGCCGTTTTTGCTCGAACATTAAATGCCTCCAAATGGTATTTAATTAACTTCCCGAGCCCCTGGAAGCATGAAAATCACTTAAACATGCTAATTTTAGCTCTAACACTGATGATCCACCTACAAATGTGAACTGACGTTCAAAAATAAAACATTTGAAAACGGACCATTTTCCATATTTCTGAAGCATGACGTAATGGGGGGGTGTTATCTCTTTTGTCGAAAATCAGCCGTTTTTGCTCGAACATTAAATGCCTCCAAATGGTATTTAATTAACTTCCCGGGGTGAAGAAACCCTTTTTGAGAACTCAGAGTGAGTAAATTGGCCATTTTCATGCACTTTTAACCATTCCATAAATCTTGTGTTTTGGGCCCCTGGAAGCATGAAAATCACTTTAAACATGCTAATTTTAGCTCTAACACTGATGATCCACCTACAAATGTGAACTGACGTTCAAAAATAAAACATTTGAAAACGGACCATTTTCCACATTTCTGAAGCATGACGTAATGGGGGGGTGTTATCTCTTTTGTCGAAAATCAGCCGTTTTTGCTCGAACATTAAATGCATCCAAATGGTATTTAATTAACTTCCCGGGGTGAAGAAACCCTTTTTGAGAACTCAGAGTGAGTAAATTGGCCATTTTCATGCACTTTTAACCATTCCATAAATCTTGTGTTTTGGGCCCCTGGAAGCATGAAAATCCACTTTAAACATGCTAATTTTAGCTCTAACACTGATGATCCACCTACAAATGTGAACTGACGTTCAAAAATAAAACATTTGAAAATGGACCATTTTCCACATTTCTGAAGCATGACGTAATGGGGGGGTGTTATCTTTGTCGAAAATCAGCCGTTTTTGCTCGAACATTAAATGCCTCCAAATGGTATTTAATTAACTTCCCGAGCCCCTGGAAGCATGAAAATCACTTTAAACATGCTAATTTTAGCTCTAACACTGATGATCCACCTACAAATGTGAACTGACGTTCAAAAATAAAACATTTGAAAACGGACCATTTTCCACATTCTGAAGCATGACGTAATGGGGGGGTGTTATCTCTTTTGTCGAAAATCAGCCGTTTTTTGCTCGAACATTAAATGCCTCCAAATGGTATTTAATTAACTTCCCGAGCCCCTGGAAGCATGAAAATCACTTTAAACATGCTAATTTTAGCTCTAACACTGATGATCCACCTACAAATGTGAACTGACGTTCAAAAATAAAACATTTGAAAACGGACCATTTTCCACATTTCTGAAGCATGACGTAATGGGGGGGTGTTATCTCTTTTGTCGAAAATCAGCCGTTTTTTGCTCGAACATTAAATGCCTCCAAATGGTATTTAATTAACTTCCCGGGGTGAAGAAACCCTTTTTGAGAACTCAGAGTGAGTAAATTGGCCATTTTCATGCACTTTTAACCATTCCATAAATCTTGTGTTTTGGGCCCCTGGAAGCATGAAAATCACTTTAAACATGCTAATTTTAGCTCTAACACTGATGATCCACCTACAAATGTGAACTGACGTTCAAAAATAAAACATTTGAAAACGGACCATTTTCCACATTTCTGAAGCATGACGTAATGGGGGGTGTGTTATCTCTTTTGTCGAAAATCAGCCGTTTTTGCTCGAACATTAAATGCCTCCAAATGGTATTTAATTAACTTCCCGGGGTGAAGAAACCCTTTTTGAGAACTCAGAGTGAGTAAATTGGCCATTTTCATGCACTTTTAACCATTCCATAAATCTTGTGTTTTGGGCCCCTGGAAGCATGAAAATCACTTTAAACATGCTAATTTAGCTCTAACACTGATGATCCACCTACAAATGTGAACTGATGTTCAAAAATAAAACATTTGAAAACGGACCATTTTCCACATTTCTGAAGCATGACGTAATGGGGGGGTGTTATCTCTTTTGTCGAAAATCAGCCGTTTTTGCTCGAACATTAAATGCCTCCAAATGGTATTTAATTAACTTCCCGGGGTGAAGAAACCCTTTTTGAGAACTCAGAGTGAGTAAATTGGCCATTTTCATGCACTTTTAACCATTCCATAAATCTTGTGTTTTGGGCCCCTGGAAGCATGAAAATCACTTTAAACATGCTAATTTTTAGCTCTAACACTGATGATCCACCTACAAATGTGAACTGACGTTCAAAAATAAAACATTTGAAAATGGACCATTTTCCACATTTCTGAAGCATGACGTAATGGGGGGGGTGTTATCTCTTTTGTCGAAAATCAGCCGTTTTTGCTCGAACATTAAATGCCTCCAAATGGTATTTAATTAACTTCCCGAGCCCCTGGAAGCATGAAAATCACTTAAAACATGCTAATTTTAGCTCTAACACTGATGATCCACCTACAAATGTGAACTGACGTTCAAAAATAAAACATTTGAAAACGGACCATTTTCCACATTTCTGAAGCATGACGTAATGGGGGGGTGTTATCTCTTTTGTCGAAAATCAGCCGTTTTTGCTCGAACATTAAATGCCTCCAAATGGTATTTAATTAACTTCCCGAGCCCCTGGAAGCATGAAAATCACTTTAAACATGCTAATTTTAGCTCTAACACTGATGATCCACCTACAAATGTGAACTGACGTTCAAAAATAAAACATTTGAAAACGGACCATTTTCCACATTTCTGAAGCATGACGTAATGGGGGGGTGTTATCTCTTTTGTCGAAAATCAGCCGTTTTTGCTCGAACATTAAATGCCTCCAAATGGTATTTAATTAACTTCCCGGGGTGAAGAAACCCTTTTTGAGAACTCAGAGTGAGTAAATTGGCCATTTTCATGCACTTTTAACCATTCCATAAATCTTGTGTTTTGGGCCCCTGGAAGCATGAAAATCACTTTAAACATGCTAATTTTAGCTCTAACACTGATGATCCACCTACAAATGTGAACTGACGTTCAAAAATAAAACATTTGAAAACGGACCATTTTCCACATTTCTGAAGCATGACGTAATGGGGGGGTGTTATCTCTTTTGTCGAAAATCAGCCGTTTTTGCTCGAACATTAAATGCCTCCAAATGGTATTTAATTAACTTCCCGGGGTGAAGAAACCCTTTTTGAGAACTCAGAGTGAGTAAATTGGCCATTTTCATGCACTTTTAACCATTCCATAAATCTTGTGTTTTGGGCCCCTGGAAGCATGAAAATCACTTTAAACATGCTAATTTTAGCTCTAACACTGATGATCCACCTACAAATGTGAACTGACGTTCAAAAATAAAACATTTGAAAACGGGACCATTTTCCACATTTCTGAAGCATGAGGACGTAATGGGGGGGTGTTATCTCTTTTGTCGAAAATCAGCCGTTTTTGCTCGAACATTAAATGCCTCCAAATGGTATTTATTTCACTTCCCGAGCCCCTGGAAGCATGAAAATCACTTTAAACATGCTCATTTTAGCTCTAACACTGATGATCCACCTACAAATGTGAACTGACGTTCAAAAATAAAACATTTGAAAACGGACCATTTTCCACATTTCTGAAGCATGACGTAATGGGGGGGTGTTATCTCTTTTGTCGAAAATCAGCCGTTTTTGCTCGAACATTAAATGCCTCCAAAATGGTATTTAATTAACTTCCCGAGCCCCTGGAAGCATGAAAATCACTTAAACATGCTAATTTTAGCTCTAACACTGATGATCCACCTACAAATGTGAACTGACGTTCAAAAATAAAACATTTGAAAACGGACCATTTTCCACATTTCTGAAGCATGACGTAATGGGGGGGTGTTATCTCTTTGTCGAAAATCAGCCGTTTTTGCTCGAACATTAAATGCCTCCAAATGGTATTTAATTAACTTCCCGGGGTGAAGAAACCTTTTTGAGAACTCAGAGTGAGTAAATTGGCCATTTTCATGCACTTTTAACCATTCCATAAATCTTGTGTTTTGGGCCCCTGGAAGCATGAAAATCACTTTAAACATGCTAATTTTAGCTCTAACACTGATGATCCACCTACAAATGTGAACTGACGTTCAAAAATAAAACATTTGAAAACGGACCATTTTCCACATTTCTGAAGCATGACGTAATGGGGGGGTGTTATCTCTTTTGTCGAAAATCAGCCGTTTTTGCTCGAACATTAAATGCATCCAAATGGTATTTAATTAACTTCCCGGGGTGAAGAAACCCTTTTTGAGAACTCAGAGTGAGTAAATTGGCCATTTTCATGCACTTTTAACCATTCCATAAATCTTGTGTTTTGGGCCCCTGGAAGCATGAAAATCACTTTAAACATGCTAATTTTAGCTCTAACACTGATGATCCACCTACAAATGTGAACTGACGTTCAAAAATAAAACATTTGAAAATGGACCATTTTCCACATTTCTGAAGCATGACGTAATGGGGGGGTGTTATCTCTTTTGTCGAAAATCAGCCGTTTTTGCTCGAACATTAAATGCCTCCAAATGGTATTTAATTAACTTCCCGAGCCCCTGGAAGCATGAAAATCACTTTAAACATGCTAATTTTAGCTCTAACACTGATGATCCACCTACAAATGTGAACTGACGTTCAAAAATAAAACATTTGAAAACGGACCATTTTCCACATTTCTGAAGCATGACGTAATGGGGGGGTGTTATCTCTTTTGTCGAAAATCAGCCGTTTTTGCTCGAACATTAAATGCCTCCAAATGGTATTTAATTAACTTCCCGAGCCCCTGGAAGCATGAAAATCACTTTAAACATGCTAATTTTAGCTCTAACACTGATGATCCACCTACAAATGTGAACTGACGTTCAAAAATAAAACATTTGAAAACGGACCATTTTCCACATTTCTGAAGCATGACGTAATGGGGGGGTGTTATCTCTTTTGTCGAAAATCAGCCGTTTTGCTGGAACATTAAATGCCTCCAAATGGTATTTAATTAACTTCCCGGGGTGAAGAAACCCTTTTTGAGAACTCAGAGTGAGTAAATTGGCCATTTTCATGCACTTTTAACCATTCCATAAATCTTGTGTTTTGGGCCCCTGGAAGCATGAAAATCACTTTAAACATGCTAATTTTAGCTCTAACACGGATGATCCACCTACAAATGTGAACTGACGTTCAAAAATAAAACATTTGAAAACGGACCATTTTTCCACATTTCTGAAGCATGACGTAATGGGGGGGTGTTATCTCTTTTGTCGAAAATCAGCCGTTTTTGCTCGAACATTAAATGCCTCCAAATGGTATTTAATTAACTTCCCGGGGTGAAGAAACCCTTTTTGAGAACTCAGAGTGAGTAAATTGGCCATTTTCATGCACTTTTAACCATTCCATAAATCTTGTGTTTTGGGCCCCTGGAAGCATGAAAATCACTTTAAACATGCTAATTTTAGCTCTAACACTGATGATCCACCTACAAATGTGAACTGATGTTCAAAAATAAAACATTTGAAAACGGACCATTTTCCACATTTCTGAAGCATGACGTAATGGGGGGGTGTTATCTCTTTTGTCGAAAATCAGCCGTTTTTGCTCGAACATTAAATGCCTCCAAATGGTATTTAATTAACTTCCCGGGGTGAAGAAACCCTTTTTGAGAACTCAGAGTGAGTAAATTGGCCATTTTCATGCACTTTTAACCATTCCATAAATCTTGTGTTTTGGGCCCCTGGAAGCATGAAAATCACTTTAAACATGCTAATTTTAGCTCTAACACTGATGATCCCACCTACAAATGTGAACTGACGTTCAAAAATAAAACATTTGAAAATGGACCATTTTCCACATTTCTGAAGCATGACGTAATGGGGGGGTGTTATCTCTTTTGTCGAAAATCAGCCGTTTTTGCTCGAACATTAAATGCCTCCAAATGGTATTTAATTAACTTCCCGAGCCCCTGGAAGCATGAAAATCACTTTAAACATGCTAATTTTAGCTCTAACACTGATGATCCACCTACAAATGTGAACTGACGTTCAAAAATAAAACATTTGAAAACTGACCATTTTCCACATTTCTGAAGCATGACGTAATGGGGGGGTGTTATCTCTTTTGTCGAAAATCAGCCGTTTTTTGCTCGAACATTAAATGCCTCCAAATGGTATTTAATTAACTTCCCGAGCCCCTGGAAGCATGAAAATCACTTTAAACATGCTAATTTTAGCTCTAACACTGATGATCCACCTACAAATGTGAACTGACGTTCAAAAATAAACATTTGAAAACGGACCATTTTCCACATTTCTGAAGCATGACGTAATGGGGGGGTGTTATCTCTCTTGTCGAAAATCAGCCGTTTTTGCTCGAACATTAAATGCCTCCAAATGGTATTTAATTAACTTCCCGGGGTGAAGAAACCCTTTTTGAGAACTCAGAGTGAGTAAATTGGCCATTTTCATGCACTTTTAACCATTCCATAAATCTTGTGTTTTGGGCCCCTGGAAGCATGAAAATCACTTTAAACATGCTAATTTTAGCTCTAACACTGATGATCCACCTACAAATGTGAACTGACGTTCAAAATAAAACATTTGAAAACGGACCATTTTCCACATTTCTGAAGCATGACGTAATGGGGGGGTGTTATCTCTTTTGTCGAAAATCAGCCGTTTTTGCTCGAACATTAAATGCCTCCAAATGGTATTTAATTAACTTCCCGGGGTGAAGAAACCCTTTTTGAGAACTCAGAGTGAGTAAATTGGCCATTTTCATGCACTTTTAACCATTCCATAAATCTTGTGTTTTGGGCCCCTGGAAGCATGAAAATCACTTTAAACATGCTAATTTTAGCTCTAACACTGATGATCCACCTACAAATGTGAACTGACGTTCAAAAATAAAACATTTGAAAATGGACCATTTTCCACATTTCTGAAGCATGACGTAATGGGGGGGTGTTATCTCTTTTGTCGAAAATCAGCCGTTTTTGCTCGAACATTAAATGCCTCCAAATGGTATTTATTTCACTTCCCGAGCCCCTGAAGCATGAAAATCACTTTAACATGCTCATTTTAGCTCTAACACTGATGATCCACCTACAAATGTGAACTGACGTTCAAAAATAAAACATTTGAAAACGGACCATTTTCCACATTTCTGAAGCATGACGTAATGGGGGGGTGTTATCTCTTTTGTCGAAAATCAGCCGTTTTTGCTCGAACATTAAATGCCTCCAAATGGTATTTAATAACTTCCCGAGCCCCTGGAAGCATGAAAATCACTTAAACATGCTAATTTTAGCTCTAACACTGATGATCCACCTACAAATGTGAACTGACGTTCAAAAATAAAACATTTGAAAACGGACCATTTTCCACATTTCTGAAGCATGACGTAATGGGGGGGTGTTATCTCTTTTGTCGAAAATCAGCCGTTTTTGCTCGAACATTAAATGCCTCCAAATGGTATTTAATTAACTTCCCGGGGTGAAGAAACCCTTTTTGAGAACTCAGAGTGAGTAAATTGGCCATTTTCATGCACTTTTAACCATTCCATAAATCTTGTGTTTTGGGCCCCTGGAAGCATGAAAATCACTTTAAACATGCTAATTTTAGCTCTAACACTGATGATCCACCTACAAATGTGAACTGACGTTCAAAAATAAAACATTTGAAAACGGACCATTTTCCACATTTCTGAAGCATGACGTAATGGGGGGTGTTATCTCTTTTGTCGAAAATCAGCCGTTTTTGCTCGAACATTAAATGCATCCAAATGGTATTTAATTAACTTCCCGGGGTGAAGAAACCCTTTTTGAGAACTCAGAGTGAGTAAATTGGCCATTTTCATGCACTTTTAACCATTCCATAAATCTTGTGTTTTGGGCCCCTGGAAGCATGAAAATCACTTTAAACATGCTAATTTTAGCTCTAACACTGATGATCCACCTACAAATGTGAACTGACGTTCAAAAATAAAACATCTGAAAATGGACCATTTTCCACATTTCTGAAGCATGACGTAATGGGGGGGTGTTATCTCTTTTGTCGAAAATCAGCCGTTTTTGCTCGAACATTAAATGCCTCCAAATGGTATTTAATTAACTTCCCGAGCCCCTGGAAGCATGAAAATCACTTTAAACATGCTAATTTTAGCTCTAACACTGATGATCCACCTACAAATGTGAACTGACGTTCAAAAATAAAACATTTGAAAACGGACCATTTTCCACATTTCTGAAGCATGACGTAATGGGGGGGTGTTATCTCTTTTGTCGAAAATCAGCCGTTTTTGCTCGAACATTAAATGCCTCCAAATGGTATTTAATTAACTTCCCGAGCCCCTGGAAGCATGAAAATCACTTTAAACATGCTAATTTTAGCTCTAACACTGATGATCCACCTACAAATGTGAACTGACGTTCAAAAATAAAACATTTGAAAACGGACCATTTTCCACATTTCTGAAGCATGACGTAATGGGGGGGTGTTATCTCTTTTGTCGAAAATCAGCCGTTTTTGCTCGAACATTAAATGCCTCCAAATGGTATTTAATTAACTTCCCGGGGTGAAGAAACCCTTTTTGAGAACTCAGAGTGAGTAAATTGGCCATTTTCATGCACTTTTAACCATTCCATAAATCTTGTGTTTTGGGCCCCTGGAAGCATGAAAATCACTTTAAACATGCTAATTTTAGCTCTAACACTGATGATCCACCTACAAATGTGAACTGACGTTCAAAAATAAAACATTTGAAAACGGACCATTTTCCACATTTCTGAAGCATGACGTAATGGGGGGTGTTATCTCTTTTGTCGAAAATCAGCCGTTTTTGCTCGAACATTAAATGCCTCCAAATGGTATTTAATTAACTTCCCGGGGTGAAGAAACCCTTTTTGAGAACTCAGAGTGAGTAAATTGGCCATTTTCATGCACTTTTAACCATTCCATAAATCTTGTGTTTTGGGCCCCTGGAAGCATGAAAATCACTTTAAACATGCTAATTTTAGCTCTAACACTGATGATCCACCTACAAATGTGAACTGATGTTCAAAAATAAAACATTTGAAAACGGACCATTTTCCACATTTCTGAAGCATGACGTAATGGGGGGGTGTTATCTCTTTTGTCAAAATCAGCCGTTTTTGCTCGAACATTAAATGCCTCCAAATGGTATTTAATTAACTTCCCGGGGTGAAGAAACCCTTTTTGAGAACTCAGAGTGAGTAAATTGGCCATTTTCATGCACTTTTAACCATTCCATAAATCTTGTGTTTTGGGCCCCTGGAAGCATGAAAATCACTTTAAACATGCTAATTTTAGCTCTAACACTGATGATCCACCTACAAATGTGAACTGACGTTCAAAAATAAAACATTTGAAAATGGACCATTTTCCACATTTCTGAAGCATGACGTAATGGGGGGGTGTTATCTCTTTTGTCGAAAATCAGCCGTTTTTGCTCGAACATTAAATGCCTCCAAATGGTATTTAATTAACTTCCCGAGCCCCTGGAAGCATGAAAATCACTTTAAACATGCTAATTTTAGCTCTACCACTGATGATCCACCTACAAATGTGAACTGACGTTCAAAAATAAAACATTTGAAAACGGACCATTTTCCACATTTCTGAAGCATGACGTAATGCGGGGGTGTTATCTCTTTTTTCGAAAATCAGCCGTTTTTGCTCGAACATTAAATGCCTCCAAATGGTATTTAATTAACTTCCCGAGCCCCTGGAAGCATGAAAATCACTTTAAACATGCTAATTTTAGCTCTAACACTGATGATCCACCTACAAATGTGAACTGACGTTCAAAAATAAAACATTTGAAAACGGACCATTTTCCACATTTCTGAAGCATGACGTAATGGGGGGGTGCTATCTCTTTTGTCGAAAATCAGCCGTTTTTGCTCGAACATTAAATGCCTCCAAATGGTATTTAATTAACTTCCCGGGGTGAAGAAACCCTTTTTGAGAACTCAGAGTGAGTAAATTGGCCATTTTCATGCACTTTTAACCATTCCATAAATCTTGTGTTTTGGGCCCCTGGAAGCATGAAAATCACTTTAAACATGCTAATTTTAGCTCTAACACTGATGATCCACCTACAAATGTGAACTGACGTTCAAAAATAAAACATTTGAAAACGGACCATTTTCCACATTTCTGAAGCATGACGTAATGGGGGGGTGTTATCTCTTTTGTCGAAAATCAGCCGTTTTTGCTCGAACATTAAATGCCTCCAAATGGTATTTAATTAACTTCCCGAGCCCCTGGAAGCATGAAAATCACTTTAAACATGCTAATTTTAGCTCTAACACTGATGATCCACCTACAAATGTGAACTGACGTTCAAAAATAAAACATTTGAAAACGGACCATTTTCCACATTTCTGAAGCATGACGTAATGGGGGGGTGTTATCTCTTTTGTCAAAAATCAGCCGTTTTTGCTCGAACATTAAATGCCTCCAAATGGTATTTAATTAACTTCCCGAGCCCCTGGAAGCATGAAAATCACTTTAAACATGCTAATTTTAGCTCTAACACTGATGATCCACCTACAAATGTGAACTGACGTTCAAAAATAAAACATTTGAAAACGGACCATTTTCCACATTTCTGAAGCATGACGTAATGCGGGGGTGTTATCTCTTTTTTCGAAAATCAGCCGTTTTTGCTCGAACATTAAATGCCTCCAAATGGTATTTAATTAACTTCCCGAGCCCCTGGAAGCATGAAAATCACTTTAAACATGCTAATTTTAGCTCTAACACTGATGATCCACCTACAAATGTGAACTGACGTTCAAAAATAAAACATTTGAAAACGGACCATTTTCCACATTTCTGAAGCATGACGTAATGGGGGGGTGCTATCTCTTTTGTCGAAAATCAGCCGTTTTTGCTTGAACATTAAATGCCTCCAAATGGTATTTAATTAACTTCCCGGGGTGAAGAAACCCTTTTTGAGAACTCAGAGTGAGTAAATTGGCCATTTTCATGCACTTTTAACCATTCCATAAATCTTGTGTTTTGGGCCCCTGGAAGCATGAAAATCACTTTAAACATGCTAATTTTAGCTCTAACACTGATGATCCACCTACAAATGTGAACTGACGTTCAAAAATAAAACATTTGAAAACGGACCATTTTCCACATTTCTGAAGCATGACGTAATGGGGGGGTGTTATCTCTTTTGTCGAAAATCAGCCGTTTTTGCTCGAACATTAAATGCCTCCAAATGGTATTTAATTAACTTCCCGAGCCCCTGGAAGCATGAAAATCACTTTAAACATGCTAATTTTAGCTCTAACACTGATGATCCACCTACAAATGTGAACTGACGTTCAAAAATAAAACATTTGAAAACGGACCATTTTCCACATTTCTGAAGCATGACGTAATGGGGGGGTGTTATCTCTTTTTTCGAAAATCAGCCGTTTTTGCTCGAACATTAAATGCCTCCAAATGGTATTTAATTAACTTCCCGAGCCCCTGGAAGCATGAAAATCACTTTAAACATGCTAATTTTAGCTCTAACACTGATGATCCACCTACAAATGTGAACTGACGTTCAAAAATAAAACATTTGAAAACGGACCATTTTCCACATTTCTGAAGCATGACGTAATGGGGGGGTGTTATCTCTTTTGTCGAAAATCAGCCGTTTTTGCTCGAACATTAAATGCCTCCAAATGGTATTTAATTAACTTCCCGAGCCCCTGGAAGCATGAAAATCACTTTAAACATGCTAATTTTAGCTCTAACACTGATGATCCACCTACAAATGTGAACTGACGTTCAAAAATAAAACATTTGAAAACGGACCATTTTCCACATTTCTGAAGCATGACGTAATGGGGGGGTGTTATCTCTTTTGTCGAAAATCAGCCGTTTTTGCTCGAACATTAAATGCCTCCAAATGGTATTTAATTAACTTCCCGGGGTGAAGAAACCCTTTTTGAGAACTCAGAGTGAGTAAAGTGGCCATTTTCATGCACTTTTAACCATTCCATAAATCTTGTGTTTTGGGCCCCTGGAAGCATGAAAATCACTTTAAACATGCTAATTTTAGCTCTAACACTGATGATCCACCTACAAATGTGAACTGACGTTCAAAAATAAAACATTTGAAAACGGACCATTTTCCACATTTCTGAAGCATGACGTAATGGGGGGGTGTTATCTCTTTTGTCGAAAATCAGCCGTTTTTGCTCGAACATTAAATGCCTCCAAATGGTATTTAATTAACTTCCCGGGGTGAAGAAACCCTTTTTGAGAACTCAGAGTGAGTAAATTGGCCATTTTCATGCACTTTTAACCATTCCATAAATCTTGTGTTTTGGGCCCCTGGAAGCATGAAAATCACTTTAAACATGCTAATTTTAGCTCTAACACTGATGATCCACCTACAAATGTGAACTGACGTTCAAAAATAAAACATTTGAAAACGGACCATTTTCCACATTTCTGAAGCATGACGTAATGGGGGGGTGTTATCTCTTTTGTCGAAAATCAGCCGTTTTTGCTCGAACATTAAATGCCTCCAAATGGTATTTAATTAACTTCCCGGGGTGAAGAAACCCTTTTTGAGAACTCAGAGTGAGTAAATTGGCCATTTTCATGCACTTTTAACCATTCCATAAATCTTGTGTTTTGGGCCCCTGGAAGCATGAAAATCACTTTAAACATGCTAATTTTAGCTCTAACACTGATGATCCACCTACAAATGTGAACTGACGTTCAAAAATAAAACATTTGAAAACGGACCATTTTCCACATTTCTGAAGCATGACGTAATGGGGGGGTGTTATCTCTTTTGTCGAAAATCAGCCGTTTTTGCTCGAACATTAAATGCCTCCAAATGGTATTTATTTCACTTCCCGAGCCCCTGGAAGCATGAAAATCACTTTAAACATGCTCATTTTAGCTCTAACACTGATGATCCACCTACAAATGTGAACTGACGTTCAAAAATAAAACATTTGAAAACGGACCATTTTCCACATTTCTGAAGCATGACGTAATGGGGGGGTGTTATCTCTTTTGTCGAAAATCAGCCGTTTTTGCTCGAACATTAAATGCCTCCAAATGGTATTTAATTAACTTCCCGAGCCCCTGGAAGCATGAAAATCACTTAAACATGCTAATTTTAGCTCTAACACTGATGATCCACCTACAAATGTGAACTGACGTTCAAAAATAAAACATTTGAAAACGGACCATTTTCCACATTTCTGAAGCATGACGTAATGGGGGGGTGTTATCTCTTTTGTCGAAAATCAGCCGTTTTTGCTCGAACATTAAATGCCTCCAAATGGTATTTAATTAACTTCCCGGGGTGAAGAAACCCTTTTTGAGAACTCAGAGTGAGTAAATTGGCCATTTTCATGCACTTTTAACCATTCCATAAATCTTGTGTTTTGGGCCCCTGGAAGCATGAAAATCACTTTAAACATGCTAATTTTAGCTCTAACACTGATGATCCACCTACAAATGTGAACTGACGTTCAAAAATAAAACATTTGAAAACGGACCATTTTCCACATTTCTGAAGCATGACGTAATGGGGGGGTGTTATCTCTTTTGTCGAAAATCAGCCGTTTTTGCTCGAACATTAAATGCATCCAAATGGTATTTAATTAACTTCCCGGGGTGAAGAAACCCTTTTTGAGAACTCAGAGTGAGTAAATTGGCCATTTTCATGCACTTTTAACCATTCCATAAATCTTGTGTTTTGGGCCCCTGGAAGCATGAAAATCACTTTAAACATGCTAATTTTAGCTCTAACACTGATGATCCACCTACAAATGTGAACTGACGTTCAAAAATAAAACATTTGAAAATGGACCATTTTCCACATTTCTGAAGCATGACGTAATGGGGGGGTGTTATCTCTTTTGTCGAAAATCAGCCGTTTTTGCTCGAACATTAAATGCCTCCAAATGGTATTTAATTAACTTCCCGAGCCCCTGGAAGCATGAAAATCACTTTAAACATGCTAATTTTAGCTCTAACACTGATGATCCACCTACAAATGTGAACTGACGTTCAAAAATAAAACATTTGAAAACGGACCATTTTCCACATTTCTGAAGCATGACGTAATGGGGGGGTGTTATCTCTTTTGTCGAAAATCAGCCGTTTTTGCTCGAACATTAAATGCCTCCAAATGGTATTTAATTAACTTCCCGAGCCCCTGGAAGCATGAAAATCACTTTAAACATGCTAATTTTAGCTCTAACACTGATGATCCACCTACAAATGTGAACTGACGTTCAAAAATAAAACATTTGAAAACGGACCATTTTCCACATTTCTGAAGCATGACGTAATGGGGGGGTGTTATCTCTTTTGTCGAAAATCAGCCGTTTTTGCTCGAACATTAAATGCCTCCAAATGGTATTTAATTAACTTCCCGGGGTGAAGAAACCCTTTTTGAGAACTCAGAGTGAGTAAATTGGCCATTTTCATGCACTTTTAACCATTCCATAAATCTTGTGTTTTGGGCCCCTGGAAGCATGAAAATCACTTTAAACATGCTAATTTTAGCTCTAACACTGATGATCCACCTACAAATGTGAACTGACGTTCAAAAATAAAACATTTGAAAACGGACCATTTTCCACATTTCTGAAGCATGACGTAATGGGGGGGTGTTATCTCTTTTGTCGAAAATCAGCCGTTTTTGCTCGAACATTAAATGCCTCCAAATGGTATTTAATTAACTTCCCGGGGTGAAGAAACGCTTTTTGAGAACTCAGAGTGAGTAAATTGGCCATTTTCATGCACTTTTAACCATTCCATAAATCTTGTGTTTTGGGCCCCTGGAAGCATGAAAATCACTTTAAACATGCTAATTTTAGCTCTAACACTGATGATCCACCTACAAATGTGAACTGATGTTCAAAAATAAAACATTTGAAAACGGACCATTTTCCACATTTCTGAAGCATGACGTAATGGGGGGGTGTTATCTCTTTTGTCGAAAATCAGCCGTTTTTGCTCGAACATTAAATGCCTCCAAATGGTATTTAATTAACTTCCCGGGGTGAAGAAACCCTTTTTGAGAACTCAGAGTGAGTAAATTGGCCATTTTCATGCACTTTTAACCATTCCATAAATCTTGTGTTTTGGGCCCCTGGAAGCATGAAAATCACTTTAAACATGCTAATTTTAGCTCTAACACTGATGATCCACCTACAAATGTGAACTGACGTTCAAAAATAAAACATTTGAAAATGGACCATTTTCCACATTTCTGAAGCATGACGTAATGGGGGGGTGTTATCTCTTTTGTCGAAAATCAGCCGTTTTTGCTCGAACATTAAATGCCTCCAAATGGTATTTAATTAACTTCCCGAGCCCCTGGAAGCATGAAAATCACTTTAAACATGCTAATTTTAGCTCTAACACTGATGATCCACCTACAAATGTGAACTGACGTTCAAAAATAAAACATTTGAAAACGGACCATTTTCCACATTTCTGAAGCATGACGTAATGGGGGGGTGTTATCTCTTTTGTCGAAAATCAGCCGTTTTTGCTCGAACATTAAATGCCTCCAAATGGTATTTAATTAACTTCCCGAGCCCCTGGAAGCATGAAAATCACTTTAAACATGCTAATTTTAGCTCTAACACTGATGATCCACCTACAAATGTGAACTGACGTTCAAAAATAAAACATTTGAAAACGGACCATTTTCCACATTTCTGAAGCATGACGTAATGGGGGGGTGTTATCTCTTTTGTCGAAAATCAGCCGTTTTTGCTCGAACATTAAATGCCTCCAAATGGTATTTAATTAACTTCCCGGGGTGAAGAAACCCTTTTTGAGAACTCAGAGTGAGTAAATTGGCCATTTTCATGCACTTTTAACCATTCCATAAATCTTGTGTTTTGGGCCCCTGGAAGCATGAAAATCACTTTAAACATGCTAATTTTAGCTCTAACACTGATGATCCACCTACAAATGTGAACTGACGTTCAAAAATAAAACATTTGAAAACGGACCATTTTCCACATTTCTGAAGCATGACGTAATGGGGGGGTGTTATCTCTTTTGTCGAAAATCAGCCGTTTTTGCTCGAACATTAAATGCCTCCAAATGGTATTTAATTAACTTCCCGGGGTGAAGAAACCCTTTTTGAGAACTCAGAGTGAGTAAATTGGCCATTTTCATGCACTTTTAACCATTCCATAAATCTTGTGTTTTGGGCCCCTGGAAGCATGAAAATCACTTTAAACATGCTAATTTTAGCTCTAACACTGATGATCCACCTACAAATGTGAACTGACGTTCAAAAATAAAACATTTGAAAACGGACCATTTTCCACATTTCTGAAGCATGACGTAATGGGGGGGTGTTATCTCTTTTGTCGAAAATCAGCCGTTTTTGCTCGAACATTAAATGCCTCCAAATGGTATTTATTTCACTTCCCGAGCCCCTGGAAGCATGAAAATCACTTTAAACATGCTCATTTTAGCTCTAACACTGATGATCCACCTACAAATGTGAACTGACGTTCAAAAATAAAACATTTGAAAACGGACCATTTTCCACATTTCTGAAGCATGACGTAATGGGGGGGTGTTATCTCTTTTGTCGAAAATCAGCCGTTTTTGCTCGAACATTAAATGCCTCCAAATGGTATTTAATTAACTTCCCGAGCCCCTGGAAGCATGAAAATCACTTAAACATGCTAATTTTAGCTCTAACACTGATGATCCACCTACAAATGTGAACTGACGTTCAAAAATAAAACATTTGAAAACGGACCATTTTCCACATTTCTGAAGCATGACGTAATGGGGGGGTGTTATCTCTTTTGTCGAAAATCAGCCGTTTTTGCTCGAACATTAAATGCCTCCAAATGGTATTTAATTAACTTCCCGGGGTGAAGAAACCCTTTTTGAGAACTCAGAGTGAGTAAATTGGCCATTTTCATGCACTTTTAACCATTCCATAAATCTTGTGTTTTGGGCCCCTGGAAGCATGAAAATCACTTTAAACATGCTAATTTTAGCTCTAACACTGATGATCCACCTACAAATGTGAACTGACGTTCAAAAATAAAACATTTGAAAACGGACCATTTTCCACATTTCTGAAGCATGACGTAATGGGGGGGTGTTATCTCTTTTGTCGAAAATCAGCCGTTTTTGCTCGAACATTAAATGCATCCAAATGGTATTTAATTAACTTCCCGGGGTGAAGAAACCCTTTTTGAGAACTCAGAGTGAGTAAATTGGCCATTTTCATGCACTTTTAACCATTCCATAAATCTTGTGTTTTGGGCCCCTGGAAGCATGAAAATCACTTTAAACATGCTAATTTTAGCTCTAACACTGATGATCCACCTACAAATGTGAACTGACGTTCAAAAATAAAACATTTGAAAATGGACCATTTTCCACATTTCTGAAGCATGACGTAATGGGGGGGTGTTATCTCTTTTGTCGAAAATCAGCCGTTTTTGCTCGAACATTAAATGCCTCCAAATGGTATTTAATTAACTTCCCGAGCCCCTGGAAGCATGAAAATCACTTTAAACATGCTAATTTTAGCTCTAACTCTGATGATCCACCTACAAATGTGAACTGACGTTCAAAAATAAAACATTTGAAAACGGACCATTTTCCACATTTCTGAAGCATGACGTAATGGGGGGGTGTTATCTCTTTTGTCGAAAATCAGCCGTTTTTGCTCGAACATTAAATGCCTCCAAATGGTATTTAATTAACTTCCCGAGCCCCTGGAAGCATGAAAATCACTTTAAACATGCTAATTTTAGCTCTAACACTGATGATCCACCTACAAATGTGAACTGACGTTCAAAAATAAAACATTTGAAAACGGACCATTTTCCACATTTCTGAAGCATGACGTAATGGGGGGGTGTTATCTCTTTTGTCGAAAATCAGCCGTTTTTGCTCGAACATTAAATGCCTCCAAATGGTATTTAATTAACTTCCCGGGGTGAAGAAACCCTTTTTGAGAACTCAGAGTGAGTAAATTGGCCATTTTCATGCACTTTTAACCATTCCATAAATCTTGTGTTTTGGGCCCCTGGAAGCATGAAAATCACTTTAAACATGCTAATTTTAGCTCTAACACTGATGATCCACCTACAAATGTGAACTGACGTTCAAAAATAAAACATTTGAAAACGGACCATTTTCCACATTTCTGAAGCATGACGTAATGGGGGGGTGTTATCTCTTTTGTCGAAAATCAGCCGTTTTTGCTCGAACATTAAATGCCTCCAAATGGTATTTAATTAACTTCCCGGGGTGAAGAAACCCTTTTTGAGAACTCAGAGTGAGTAAATTGGCCATTTTCATGCACTTTTAACCATTCCATAAATCTTGTGTTTTGGGCCCCTGGAAGCATGAAAATCACTTTAAACATGCTAATTTTAGCTCTAACACTGATGATCCACCTACAAATGTGAACTGATGTTCAAAAATAAAACATTTGAAAACGGACCATTTTCCACATTTCTGAAGCATGACGTAATGGGGGGGTGTTATCTCTTTTGTCGAAAATCAGCCGTTTTTGCTCGAACATTAAATGCCTCCAAATGGTATTTAATTAACTTCCCGGGGTGAAGAAACCCTTTTTGAGAACTCAGAGTGAATAAATTGGCCATTTTCATGCACTTTTAACCATTCCATAAATCTTGTGTTTTGGGCCCCTGGAAGCATGAAAATCACTTTAAACATGCTAATTTTAGCTCTAACACTGATGATCCGCCTACAAATGTGAACTGACGTTCAAAAATAAAACATTTGAAAATGGACCATTTTCCACATTTCTGAAGCATGACGTAATGGGGGGGTGTTATCTCTTTTGTCGAAAATCAGCCGTTTTTGCTCGAACATTAAATGCCTCCAAATGGTATTTAATTAACTTCCCGAGCCCCTGGAAGCATGAAAATCACTTTAAACATGCTAATTTTAGCTCTAACACTGATGATCCACCTACAAATGTGAACTGACGTTCAAAAATAAAACATTTGAAAACGGACCATTTTCCACATTTCTGAAGCATGACGTAATGGGGGGGTGTTATCTCTTTTGTCGAAAATCAGCCGTTTTTGCTCGAACATTAAATGCCTCCAAATGGTATTTAATTAACTTCCCGAGCCCCTGGAAGCATGAAAATCACTTTAAACATGCTAATTTTAGCTCTAACACTGATGATCCACCTACAAATGTGAACTGACGTTCAAAAATAAAACATTTGAAAACGGACCATTTTCCACATTTCTGAAGCATGACGTAATGGGGGGGTGTTATCTCTTTTGTCGAAAATCAGCCGTTTTTGCTCGAACATTAAATGCCTCCAAATGGTATTTAATTAACTTCCCGGGGTGAAGAAACCCTTTTTGAGAACTCAGAGTGAGTAAATTGGCCATTTTCATGCACTTTTAACCATTCCATAAATCTTGTGTTTTGGGCCCCTGGAAGCATGAAAATCACTTTAAACATGCTAATTTTAGCTCTAACACTGATGATCCACCTACAAATGTGAACTGACGTTCAAAAATAAAACATTTGAAAACGGACCATTTTCCACATTTCTGAAGCATGACGTAATGGGGGGGTGTTATCTCTTTTGTCGAAAATCAGCCGTTTTTGCTCGAACATTAAATGCCTCCAAATGGTATTTAATTAACTTCCCGGGGTGAAGAAACCCTTTTTGAGAACTCAGAGTGAGTAAATTGGCCATTTTCATGCACTTTTAACCATTCCATAAATCTTGTGTTTTGGGCCCCTGGAAGCATGAAAATCACTTTAAACATGCTAATTTTAGCTCTAACACTGATGATCCACCTACAAATGTGAACTGACGTTCAAAAATAAAACATTTGAAAACGGACCATTTTCCACATTTCTGAAGCATGACGTAATGGGGGGGTGTTATCTCTTTTGTCGAAAATCAGCCGTTTTTGCTCGAACATTAAATGCCTCCAAATGGTATTTATTTCACTTCCCGAGCCCCTGGAAGCATGAAAATCACTTTAAACATGCTCATTTTAGCTCTAACACTGATAATCCACCTACAAATGTGAACTGACGTTCAAAAATAAAACATTTGAAAACGGACCATTTTCCACATTTCTGAAGCATGACGTAATGGGGGGGTGTTATCTCTTTTGTCGAAAATCAGCCGTTTTTGCTCGAACATTAAATGCCTCCAAATGGTATTTAATTAACTTCCCGAGCCCCTGGAAGCATGAAAATCACTTAAACATGCTAATTTTAGCTCTAACACTGATGATCCACCTACAAATGTGAACTGACGTTCAAAAATAAAACATTTGAAAACGGACCATTTTCCACATTTCTGAAGCATGACGTAATGGGGGGGTGTTATCTCTTTTGTCGAAAATCAGCCGTTTTTGCTCGAACATTAAATGCCTCCAAATGGTATTTAATTAACTTCCCGGGGTGAAGAAACCCTTTTTGAGAACTCAGAGTGAGTAAATTGGCCATTTTCATGCACTTTTAACCATTCCATAAATCTTGTGTTTTGGGCCCCTGGAAGCATGAAAATCACTTTAAACATGCTAATTTTAGCTCTAACACTGATGATCCACCTACAAATGTGAACTGACGTTCAAAAATAAAACATTTGAAAACGGACCATTTTCCACATTTCTGAAGCATGACGTAATGGGGGGGTGTTATCTCTTTTGTCGAAAATCAGCCATTTTTGCTCGAACATTAAATGCATCCAAATGGTATTTAATTAACTTCCCGGGGTGAAGAAACCCTTTTTGAGAACTCAGAGTGAGTAAATTGGCCATTTTCATGCACTTTTAACCATTCCATAAATCTTGTGTTTTGGGCCCCTGGAAGCATGAAAATCACTTTAAACATGCTAATTTTAGCTCTAACACTGATGATCCACCTACAAATGTGAACTGACGTTCAAAAATAAAACATTTGAAAATGGACCATTTTCCACATTTCTGAAGCATGACGTAATGGGGGGGTGTTATCTCTTTTGTCGAAAATCAGCCGTTTTTGCTCGAACATTAAATGCCTCCAAATGGTATTTAATTAACTTCCCGAGCCCCTGGAAGCATGAAAATCACTTTAAACATGCTAATTTTAGCTCTAACTCTGATGATCCACCTACAAATGTGAACTGACGTTCAAAAATAAAACATTTGAAAACGGACCATTTTCCACATTTCTGAAGCATGACGTAATGGGGGGGTGTTATCTCTTTTGTCGAAAATCAGCCGTTTTTGCTCGAACATTAAATGCCTCCAAATGGTATTTAATTAACTTCCCGAGCCCCTGGAAGCATGAAAATCACTTTAAACATGCTAATTTTAGCTCTAACACTGATGATCCACCTACAAATGTGAACTGACGTTCAAAAATAAAACATTTGAAAACGGACCATTTTCCACATTTCTGAAGCATGACGTAATGGGGGGGTGTTATCTCTTTTGTCGAAAATCAGCCGTTTTTGCTCGAACATTAAATGCCTCCAAATGGTATTTAATTAACTTCCCGGGGTGAAGAAACCCTTTTTGAGAACTCAGAGTGAGTAAATTGGCCATTTTCATGCACTTTTAACCATTCCATAAATCTTGTGTTTTGGGCCCCTGGAAGCATGAAAATCACTTTAAACATGCTAATTTTAGCTCTAACACTGATGATCCACCTACAAATGTGAACTGACGTTCAAAAATAAAACATTTGAAAACGGACCATTTTCCACATTTCTGAAGCATGACGTAATGGGGGGGTGTTATCTCTTTTGTCGAAAATCAGCCGTTTTTGCTCGAACATTAAATGCCTCCAAATGGTATTTAATTAACTTCCCGGGGTGAAGAAACCCTTTTTGAGAACTCAGAGTGAGTAAATTGGCCATTTTCATGCACTTTTAACCATTCCATAAATCTTGTGTTTTGGGCCCCTGGAAGCATGAAAATCACTTTAAACATGCTAATTTTAGCTCTAACACTGATGATCCACCTACAAATGTGAACTGATGTTCAAAAATAAAACATTTGAAAACGGACCATTTTCCACATTTCTGAAGCATGACGTAATGGGGGGGTGTTATCTCTTTTGTCGAAAATCAGCCGTTTTTGCTCGAACATTAAATGCCTCCAAATGGTATTTAATTAACTTCCCGGGGTGAAGAAACCCTTTTTGAGAACTCAGAGTGAATAAATTGGCCATTTTCATGCACTTTTAACCATTCCATAAATCTTGTGTTTTGGGCCCCTGGAAGCATGAAAATCACTTTAAACATGCTAATTTTAGCTCTAACACTGATGATCCGCCTACAAATGTGAACTGACGTTCAAAAATAAAACATTTGAAAATGGACCATTTTCCACATTTCTGAAGCATGACGTAATGGGGGGGTGTTATCTCTTTTGTCGAAAATCAGCCGTTTTTGCTCGAACATTAAATGCCTCCAAATGGTATTTAATTAACTTCCCGAGCCCCTGGAAGCATGAAAATCACTTTAAACATGCTAATTTTAGCTCTAACACTGATGATCCACCTACAAATGTGAACTGACGTTCAAAAATAAAACATTTGAAAACGGACCATTTTCCACATTTCTGAAGCATGACGTAATGGGGGGGTGTTATCTCTTTTGTCGAAAATCAGCCGTTTTTGCTCGAACATTAAATGCCTCCAAATGGTATTTAATTAACTTCCCGAGCCCCTGGAAGCATGAAAATCACTTTAAACATGCTAATTTTAGCTCTAACACTGATGATCCACCTACAAATGTGAACTGACGTTCAAAAATAAAACATTTGAAAACGGACCATTTTCCACATTTCTGAAGCATGACGTAATGGGGGGGTGTTATCTCTTTTGTCGAAAATCAGCCGTTTTTGCTCGAACATTAAATGCCTCCAAATGGTATTTAATTAACTTCCCGGGGTGAAGAAACCCTTTTTGAGAACTCAGAGTGAGTAAATTGGCCATTTTCATGCACTTTTAACCATTCCATAAATCTTGTGTTTTGGGCCCCTGGAAGCATGAAAATCACTTTAAACATGCTAATTTTAGCTCTAACACTGATGATCCACCTACAAATGTGAACTGACGTTCAAAAATAAAACATTTGAAAACGGACCATTTTCCACATTTCTGAAGCATGACGTAATGGGGGGGTGTTATCTCTTTTGTCGAAAATCAGCCGTTTTTGCTCGAACATTAAATGCCTCCAAATGGTATTTAATTAACTTCCCGGGGTGAAGAAACCCTTTTTGAGAACTCAGAGTGAGTAAATTGGCCATTTTCATGCACTTTTAACCATTCCATAAATCTTGTGTTTTGGGCCCCTGGAAGCATGAAAATCACTTTAAACATGCTAATTTTAGCTCTAACACTGATGATCCACCTACAAATGTGAACTGACGTTCAAAAATAAAACATTTGAAAACGGACCATTTTCCACATTTCTGAAGCATGACGTAATGGGGGGGTGTTATCTCTTTTGTCGAAAATCAGCCGTTTTTGCTCGAACATTAAATGCCTCCAAATGGTATTTATTTCACTTCCCGAGCCCCTGGAAGCATGAAAATCACTTTAAACATGCTCATTTTAGCTCTAACACTGATAATCCACCTACAAATGTGAACTGACGTTCAAAAATAAAACATTTGAAAACGGACCATTTTCCACATTTCTGAAGCATGACGTAATGGGGGGGTGTTATCTCTTTTGTCGAAAATCAGCCGTTTTTGCTCGAACATTAAATGCCTCCAAATGGTATTTAATTAACTTCCCGAGCCCCTGGAAGCATGAAAATCACTTAAACATGCTAATTTTAGCTCTAACACTGATGATCCACCTACAAATGTGAACTGACGTTCAAAAATAAAACATTTGAAAACGGACCATTTTCCACATTTCTGAAGCATGACGTAATGGGGGGGTGTTATCTCTTTTGTCGAAAATCAGCCGTTTTTGCTCGAACATTAAATGCCTCCAAATGGTATTTAATTAACTTCCCGGGGTGAAGAAACCCTTTTTGAGAACTCAGAGTGAGTAAATTGGCCATTTTCATGCACTTTTAACCATTCCATAAATCTTGTGTTTTGGGCCCCTGGAAGCATGAAAATCACTTTAAACATGCTAATTTTAGCTCTAACACTGATGATCCACCTACAAATGTGAACTGACGTTCAAAAATAAAACATTTGAAAACGGACCATTTTCCACATTTCTGAAGCATGACGTAATGGGGGGGTGTTATCTCTTTTGTCGAAAATCAGCCATTTTTGCTCGAACATTAAATGCATCCAAATGGTATTTAATTAACTTCCCGGGGTGAAGAAACCCTTTTTGAGAACTCAGAGTGAGTAAATTGGCCATTTTCATGCACTTTTAACCATTCCATAAATCTTGTGTTTTGGGCCCCTGGAAGCATGAAAATCACTTTAAACATGCTAATTTTAGCTCTAACACTGATGATCCACCTACAAATGTGAACTGACGTTCAAAAATAAAACATTTGAAAATGGACCATTTTCCACATTTCTGAAGCATGACGTAATGGGGGGGTGTTATCTCTTTTGTCGAAAATCAGCCGTTTTTGCTCGAACATTAAATGCCTCCAAATGGTATTTAATTAACTTCCCGAGCCCCTGGAAGCATGAAAATCACTTTAAACATGCTAATTTTAGCTCTAACTCTGATGATCCACCTACAAATGTGAACTGACGTTCAAAAATAAAACATTTGAAAACGGACCATTTTCCACATTTCTGAAGCATGACGTAATGGGGGGGTGTTATCTCTTTTGTCGAAAATCAGCCGTTTTTGCTCGAACATTAAATGCCTCCAAATGGTATTTAATTAACTTCCCGAGCCCCTGGAAGCATGAAAATCACTTTAAACATGCTAATTTTAGCTCTAACACTGATGATCCACCTACAAATGTGAACTGACGTTCAAAAATAAAACATTTGAAAACGGACCATTTTCCACATTTCTGAAGCATGACGTAATGGGGGGGTGTTATCTCTTTTGTCGAAAATCAGCCGTTTTTGCTCGAACATTAAATGCCTCCAAATGGTATTTAATTAACTTCCCGGGGTGAAGAAACCCTTTTTGAGAACTCAGAGTGAGTAAATTGGCCATTTTCATGCACTTTTAACCATTCCATAAATCTTGTGTTTTGGGCCCCTGGAAGCATGAAAATCACTTTAAACATGCTAATTTTAGCTCTAACACTGATGATCCACCTACAAATGTGAACTGACGTTCAAAAATAAAACATTTGAAAACGGACCATTTTCCACATTTCTGAAGCATGACGTAATGGGGGGGTGTTATCTCTTTTGTCGAAAATCAGCCGTTTTTGCTCGAACATTAAATGCCTCCAAATGGTATTTAATTAACTTCCCGGGGTGAAGAAACCCTTTTTGAGAACTCAGAGTGAGTAAATTGGCCATTTTCATGCACTTTTAACCATTCCATAAATCTTGTGTTTTGGGCCCCTGGAAGCATGAAAATCACTTTAAACATGCTAATTTTAGCTCTAACACTGATGATCCACCTACAAATGTGAACTGATGTTCAAAAATAAAACATTTGAAAACGGACCATTTTCCACATTTCTGAAGCATGACGTAATGGGGGGGTGTTATCTCTTTTGTCGAAAATCAGCCGTTTTTGCTCGAACATTAAATGCCTCCAAATGGTATTTAATTAACTTCCCGGGGTGAAGAAACCCTTTTTGAGAACTCAGAGTGAATAAATTGGCCATTTTCATGCACTTTTAACCATTCCATAAATCTTGTGTTTTGGGCCCCTGGAAGCATGAAAATCACTTTAAACATGCTAATTTTAGCTCTAACACTGATGATCCGCCTACAAATGTGAACTGACGTTCAAAAATAAAACATTTGAAAATGGACCATTTTCCACATTTCTGAAGCATGACGTAATGGGGGGGTGTTATCTCTTTTGTCGAAAATCAGCCGTTTTTGCTCGAACATTAAATGCCTCCAAATGGTATTTAATTAACTTCCCGAGCCCCTGGAAGCATGAAAATCACTTTAAACATGCTAATTTTAGCTCTAACACTGATGATCCACCTACAAATGTGAACTGACGTTCAAAAATAAAACATTTGAAAACGGACCATTTTCCACATTTCTGAAGCATGACGTAATGGGGGGGTGTTATCTCTTTTGTCGAAAATCAGCCGTTTTTGCTCGAACATTAAATGCCTCCAAATGGTATTTAATTAACTTCCCGAGCCCCTGGAAGCATGAAAATCACTTTAAACATGCTAATTTTAGCTCTAACACTGATGATCCACCTACAAATGTGAACTGACGTTCAAAAATAAAACATTTGAAAACGGACCATTTTCCACATTTCTGAAGCATGACGTAATGGGGGGGTGTTATCTCTTTTGTCGAAAATCAGCCGTTTTTGCTCGAACATTAAATGCCTCCAAATGGTATTTAATTAACTTCCCGGGGTGAAGAAACCCTTTTTGAGAACTCAGAGTGAGTAAATTGGCCATTTTCATGCACTTTTAACCATTCCATAAATCTTGTGTTTTGGGCCCCTGGAAGCATGAAAATCACTTTAAACATGCTAATTTTAGCTCTAACACTGATGATCCACCTACAAATGTGAACTGACGTTCAAAAATAAAACATTTGAAAACGGACCATTTTCCACATTTCTGAAGCATGACGTAATGGGGGGGTGTTATCTCTTTTGTCGAAAATCAGCCGTTTTTGCTCGAACATTAAATGCCTCCAAATGGTATTTAATTAACTTCCCGGGGTGAAGAAACCCTTTTTGAGAACTCAGAGTGAGTAAATTGGCCATTTTCATGCACTTTTAACCATTCCATAAATCTTGTGTTTTGGGCCCCTGGAAGCATGAAAATCACTTTAAACATGCTAATTTTAGCTCTAACACTGATGATCCACCTACAAATGTGAACTGACGTTCAAAAATAAAACATTTGAAAACGGACCATTTTCCACATTTCTGAAGCATGACGTAATGGGGGGGTGTTATCTCTTTTGTCGAAAATCAGCCGTTTTTGCTCGAACATTAAATGCCTCCAAATGGTATTTATTTCACTTCCCGAGCCCCTGGAAGCATGAAAATCACTTTAAACATGCTCATTTTAGCTCTAACACTGATAATCCACCTACAAATGTGAACTGACGTTCAAAAATAAAACATTTGAAAACGGACCATTTTCCACATTTCTGAAGCATGACGTAATGGGGGGGTGTTATCTCTTTTGTCGAAAATCAGCCGTTTTTGCTCGAACATTAAATGCCTCCAAATGGTATTTAATTAACTTCCCGAGCCCCTGGAAGCATGAAAATCACTTAAACATGCTAATTTTAGCTCTAACACTGATGATCCACCTACAAATGTGAACTGACGTTCAAAAATAAAACATTTGAAAACGGACCATTTTCCACATTTCTGAAGCATGACGTAATGGGGGGGTGTTATCTCTTTTGTCGAAAATCAGCCGTTTTTGCTCGAACATTAAATGCCTCCAAATGGTATTTAATTAACTTCCCGGGGTGAAGAAACCCTTTTTGAGAACTCAGAGTGAGTAAATTGGCCATTTTCATGCACTTTTAACCATTCCATAAATCTTGTGTTTTGGGCCCCTGGAAGCATGAAAATCACTTTAAACATGCTAATTTTAGCTCTAACACTGATGATCCACCTACAAATGTGAACTGACGTTCAAAAATAAAACATTTGAAAACGGACCATTTTCCACATTTCTGAAGCATGACGTAATGGGGGGGTGTTATCTCTTTTGTCGAAAATCAGCCATTTTTGCTCGAACATTAAATGCATCCAAATGGTATTTAATTAACTTCCCGGGGTGAAGAAACCCTTTTTGAGAACTCAGAGTGAGTAAATTGGCCATTTTCATGCACTTTTAACCATTCCATAAATCTTGTGTTTTGGGCCCCTGGAAGCATGAAAATCACTTTAAACATGCTAATTTTAGCTCTAACACTGATGATCCACCTACAAATGTGAACTGACGTTCAAAAATAAAACATTTGAAAATGGACCATTTTCCACATTTCTGAAGCATGACGTAATGGGGGGGTGTTATCTCTTTTGTCGAAAATCAGCCGTTTTTGCTCGAACATTAAATGCCTCCAAATGGTATTTAATTAACTTCCCGAGCCCCTGGAAGCATGAAAATCACTTTAAACATGCTAATTTTAGCTCTAACTCTGATGATCCACCTACAAATGTGAACTGACGTTCAAAAATAAAACATTTGAAAACGGACCATTTTCCACATTTCTGAAGCATGACGTAATGGGGGGGTGTTATCTCTTTTGTCGAAAATCAGCCGTTTTTGCTCGAACATTAAATGCCTCCAAATGGTATTTAATTAACTTCCCGAGCCCCTGGAAGCATGAAAATCACTTTAAACATGCTAATTTTAGCTCTAACACTGATGATCCACCTACAAATGTGAACTGACGTTCAAAAATAAAACATTTGAAAACGGACCATTTTCCACATTTCTGAAGCATGACGTAATGGGGGGGTGTTATCTCTTTTGTCGAAAATCAGCCGTTTTTGCTCGAACATTAAATGCCTCCAAATGGTATTTAATTAACTTCCCGAGCCCCTGGAAGAATGAAAATCACTTTAAACATGCTAATTTTAGCTCTAACACTGATGATCCACCTACAAATGTGAACTGACGTTCAAAAATGAAACATTTGAAAACGGACCATTTTCCACATTTCTGAAGCATGACGTAATGGGGGGGTGTTATCTCCTTTGTCGAAAATCAGCCGTTTTTGCTCGAACATTAAATGCCTCCAAATGGTATTTAATTAACTTCCCGGGGTGAAGAAACCCTTTTTGAGAACTCAGAGTGAGTAAATTGGCCATTTTCATGCACTTTTAACCATTCCATAAATCTTGTGTTTTGGGCCCCTGGAAGCATGAAAATCACTTTAAACATGCTAATTTTAGCTCTAACACTGATGATCCACCTACAAATGTGAACTGACGTTCAAAAATAAAACATTTGAAAACGGACCATTTTCCACATTTCTGAAGCATGACGTAATGGGGGGGTGTTATCTCTTTTGTCGAAAATCAGCCGTTTTTGCTCGAACATTAAATGCCTCCAAATGGTATTTAATTAACTTCCCGGGGTGAAGAAACCCTTTTTGAGAACTCAGAGTGAGTAAATTGGCCATTTTCATGCACTTTTAACCATTCCATAAATCTTGTGTTTTGGGCCCCTGGAAGCATGAAAATCACTTTAAACATGCTAATTTTAGCTCTAACACTGATGATCCACCTACAAATGTGAACTGATGTTCAAAAATAAAACATTTGAAAACGGACCATTTTCCACATTTCTGAAGCATGACGTAATGGGGGGTGTTATCTCTTTTGTCGAAAATCAGCCGTTTTTGCTCGAACATTAAATGCCTCCAAATGGTATTTAATTAACTTCCCGGGGTGAAGAAACCCTTTTTGAGAACTCAGAGTGAGTAAATTGGCCATTTTCATGCACTTTTAACCATTCCATAAATCTTGTGTTTTGGGCCCCTGGAAGCATGAAAATCACTTTAAACATGCTAATTTTAGCTCTAACACTGATGATCCACCTACAAATGTGAACTGACGTTCAAAAATAAAACATTTGAAAACGGACCATTTTCCACATTTCTGAAGCATGACGTAATGGGGGGGTGTTATCTCTTTTGTCGAAAATCAGCCGTTTTTGCTCGAACATTAAATGCCTCCAAATGGTATTTAATTAACTTCCCGAGCCCCTGGAAGCATGAAAATCACTTTAAACATGCTAATTTTAGCTCTAACACTGATGATCCACCTACAAATGTGAACTGACGTTCAAAAATAAAACATTTGAAAACGGACCATTTTCCACATTTCTGAAGCATGACGTAATGGGGGGGTGTTATCTCTTTTGTCGAAAATCAGCCTATTTGCTCGAACATTAAATGCCTCCAAATGGTATTTAATTAACTTCCCGGGGTGAAGAAACCCTTTTTGAGAACTCAGAGTGAGTAAATTGGCCATTTTCATGCACTTTTAACCATTCCATAAATCTTGTGTTTTGGGCCCCTGGAAGCATGAAAATCACTTTAAACATGCTAATTTTAGCTCTAACACTGATGATCCACCTACAAATGTGAACTGACGTTCAAAAATAAAACATTTGAAAATGGACCATTTTCCACATTTCTGAAGCATGACGTAATGGGGGGGTGTTATCTCTTTTGTCGAAAATCAGCCGTTTTTGCTCGAACATTAAATGCCTCCAAATGGTATTTAATTAACTTCCCGAGCCCCTGGAAGCATGAAAATCACTTTAAACATGCTAATTTTAGCTCTAACACTGATGATCCACCTACAAATGTGAACTGACGTTCAAAAATAAAACATTTGAAAACGGACCATTTTCCACATTTCTGAAGCATGACGTAATGGGGGGGTGTTATCTCTTTTGTCGAAAATCAGCCGTTTTTGCTCGAACATTAAATGCCTCCAAATGGTATTTAATTAACTTCCCGAGCCCCTGGAAGAATGAAAATCACTTTAAACATGCTAATTTTAGCTCTAACACTGATGATCCACCTACAAATGTGAACTGACGTTCAAAAATGAAACATTTGAAAACGGACCATTTTCCACATTTCTGAAGCATGACGTAATGGGGGGGTGTTATCTCCTTTGTCGAAAATCAGCCGTTTTTGCTCGAACATTAAATGCCTCCAAATGGTATTTAATTAACTTCCCGGGGTGAAGAAACCCTTTTTGAGAACTCAGAGTGAGTAAATTGGCCATTTTCATGCACTTTTAACCATTCCATAAATCTTGTGTTTTGGGCCCCTGGAAGCATGAAAATCACTTTAAACATGCTAATTTTAGCTCTAACACTGATGATCCACCTACAAATGTGAACTGACGTTCAAAAATAAAACATTTGAAAACGGACCATTTTCCACATTTCTGAAGCATGACGTAATGGGGGGGTGTTATCTCTTTTGTCGAAAATCAGCCGTTTTTGCTCGAACATTAAATGCCTCCAAATGGTATTTAATTAACTTCCCGGGGTGAAGAAACCCTTTTTGAGAACTCAGAGTGAGTAAATTGGCCATTTTCATGCACTTTTAACCATTCCATAAATCTTGTGTTTTGGGCCCCTGGAAGCATGAAAATCACTTTAAACATGCTAATTTTAGCTCTAACACTGATGATCCACCTACAAATGTGAACTGACGTTCAAAAATAAAACATTTGAAAACGGACCATTTTCCACATTTCTGAAGCATGACGTAATGGGGGGGTGTTATCTCTTTTGTCGAAAATCAGCCGTTTTAGCTCGAACATTAAATGCCTCCAAATGGTATTTAATTAACTTCCCGGGGTGAAGAAACCCTTTTTGAGAACTCAGAGTGAGTAAATTGGCCATTTTCATGCACTTTTAACCATTCCATAAATCTTGTGTTTTGGGCCCCTGGAAGCATGAAAATCACTTTAAACATGCTAATTTTAGCTCTAACACTGATGATCCACCTACAAATGTGAACTGACGTTCAAAAATAAAACATTTGAAAATGGACCATTTTCCACATTTCTGAAGCATGACGTAATGGGGGGGGGTGTTATCTCTTTTGTCGAAAATCAGCCGTTTTTGCTCGAACATTAAATGCCTCCAAATGGTATTTAATTAACTTCCCGAGCCCCTGGAAGCATGAAAATCACTTTAAACATGCTAATTTTAGCTCTAACACTGATGATCCACCTACAAATGTGAACTGACGTTCAAAAATAAAACATTTGAAAACGGACCATTTTCCACATTTCTGAAGCATGACGTAATGGGGGGGTGTTATCTCTTTTGTCGAAAATCAGCCGTTTTTGCTCGAACATTAAATGCCTCCAAATGGTATTTAATTAACTTCCCGAGCCCCTGGAAGCATGAAAATCACTTTAAACATGCTAATTTTAGCTCTAACACTGATGATCCACCTACAAATGTGAACTGACGTTCAAAAATAAAACATTTGAAAACGGACCATTTTCCACATTTCTGAAGCATGACGTAATGGGGGGGTGTTATCTCTTTTGTCGAAAATCAGCCATTTTTGCTCGAACATTAAATGCCTCCAAATGGTATTTAATTAACTTCCCGGGGTGAAGAAACCCTTTTTGAGAACTCAGAGTGAGTAAATTGGCCATTTTCATGCACTTTTAACCATTCCATAAATCTTGTGTTTTGGGCCCCTGGAAGCATGAACATCACTTTAAACATGCTAATTTTAGCTCTAACACTGATGATCCACCTACAAATGTGAACTGACGTTCAAAAATAAAACATTTGAAAACGGACCATTTTCCACATTTCTGAAGCATGACGTAATGGGGGGGTGTTATCTCTTTTGTCGAAAATCAGCCGTTTTTGCTCGAACATTAAATGCCTCCAAATGGTATTTAATTAACTTCCCGGGGTGAAGAAACCCTTTTTGAGAACTCAGAGTGAGTAAATTGGCCATTTTCATGCACTTTTAACCATTCCATAAATCTTGTGTTTTGGGCCCCTGGAAGCATGAAAATCACTTTCAACATGCTAATTTTAGCTCTAACACTGATGATCCACCTACAAATGTGAACTGACGTTCAAAAATAAAACATTTGAAAACGGACCATTTTCCACATTTCTGAAGCATGACGTAATGGGGGGGTGTTATCTCTTTTGTCGAAAATCAGCCGTTTTTGCTCGAACATTAAATGCCTCCAAATGGTATTTAATTAACTTCCCGGGGTGAAGAAACCCTTTTTGAGAACTCAGAGTGAGTAAATTGGCCATTTTCATGCACTTTTAACCATTCCATAAATCTTGTGTTTTGGGCCCCTGGAAGCATGAAAATCACTTTAAACATGCTAATTTTAGCTCTAACACTGATGATCCACTTACAAATGTGAACTGACGTTCAAAAATAAAACATTTGAAAATGGACCATTTTCCACATTTCTGAAGCATGACGTAATGGGGGGGTGTTATCTCTTTTGTCGAAAATCAGCCGTTTTTGCTCGAACATTAAATGCCTCCAAATGGTATTTAATTAACTTCCCGAGCCCCTGGAAGCATGAAAATCACTTTAAACATGCTAATTTTAGCTCTAACACTGATGATCCACCTACAAATGTGAACTGACGTTCAAAAATAAAACATTTGAAAACGGACCATTTTCCACATTTCTGAAGCATGACGTAATGGGGGGGTGTTATCTCTTTTGTCGAAAATCAGCCGTTTTTGCTCGAACATTAAATGCCTCCAAATGGTATTTAATTAACTTCCCGAGCCCCTGGAAGCATGAAAATCACTTTAAACATGCTAATTTTAGCTCTAACACTGATGATCCACCTACAAATGTGAACTGACGTTCAAAAATAAAACATTTGAAAACGGACCATTTTCCACATTTCTGAAGCATGACGTAATGGGGGGGTGTTATCTCTTTTTTCGAAAATCAGCCGTTTTTGCTCGAACATTAAATGCCTCCAAATGGTATTTAATTAACTTCCCGAGCCCCTGGAAGCATGAAAATCACTTTAAACATGCTAATTTTAGCTCTAACACTGATGATCCACCTACAAATGTGAACTGACGTTCAAAAATAAAACATTTGAAAACGGACCATTTTCCACATTTCTGAAGCATGACGTAATGGGGGGGTGTTATCTCTTTTGTCGAAAATCAGCCGTTTTTGCTCGAACATTAAATGCCTCCAAATGGTATTTAATTAACTTCCCGAGCCCCTGGAAGCATGAAAATCACTTTAAACATGCTAATTTTAGCTCTAACACTGATGATCCACCTACAAATGTGAACTGACGTTCAAAAATAAAACATTTGAAAACGGACCATTTTCCACATTTCTGAAGCATGACGTAATGGGGGGTGTTATCTCTTTTGTCGAAAATCAGCCGTTTTTGCTCGAACATTGAATGCCTCCAAATGGTATTTAATTAACTTCCCGGGGTGAAGAAACCCTTTTTGAGAACTCAGAGTGAGTAAATTGGCCATTTTCATGCACTTTTAACCATTCCATAAATCTTGTGTTTTGGGCCCCTGGAAGCATGAAAATCACTTTAAACATGCTAATTTTAGCTCTAACACTGATGATCCACCTACAAATGTGAACTGACGTTCAAAAATAAAACATTTGAAAATGGACCATTTTCCACATTTCTGAAGCATGACGTAATGGGGGGGTGTTATCTCTTTTGTCGAAAATCAGCCGTTTTTGCTCGAACATTAAATGCCTCCAAATGGTATTTAATTAACTTCCCGAGCCCCTGGAAGCATGAAAATCACTTTAAACATGCTAATTTTAGCTCTAACACTGATGATCCACCTACAAATGTGAACTGACGTTCAAAAATAAAACATTTGAAAACGGACCATTTTCCACATTTCTGAAGCATGACGTAATGGGGGGGTGTTATCTCTTTTGTCGAAAATCAGCCGTTTTTGCTCGAACATTAAATGCCTCCAAATGGTATTTAATTAACTTCCCGAGCCCCTGGAAGCATGAAAATCACTTTAAACATGCTAATTTTAGCTCTAACACTGATGATCCACCTACAAATGTGAACTGACGTTCAAAAATAAAACATTTGAAAACGGACCATTTTCCACATTTCTGAAGCATGACGTAATGGGGGGGTGTTATCTCTTTTGTCGAAAATCAGCCGTTTTTGCTCGAACATTAAATGCCTCCAAATGGTATTTAATTAACTTCCCGGGGTGAAGAAACCCTTTTTGAGAACTCAGAGTGAGTAAATTGGCCATTTTCATGCACTTTTAACCATTCCATAAATCTTGTGTTTTGGGCCCCTGGAAGCATGAAAATCACTTTAAACATGCTAATTTTAGCTCTAACACTGATGATCCACCTACAAATGTGAACTGACGTTCAAAAATAAAACATTTGAAAACGGACCATTTTCCACATTTCTGAAGCATGACGTAATGGGGGGGTGTTATCTCTTTTGTCGAAAATCAGCCGTTTTTGCTCGAACATTAAATGCCTCCAAATGGTATTTAATTAACTTCCCGGGGTGAAGAAACCCTTTTTGAGAACTCAGAGTGAGTAAATTGGCCATTTTCATGCACTTTTAACCATTCCATAAATCTTGTGTTTTGGGCCCCTGGAAGCATGAAAATCACTTTAAACATGCTAATTTTAGCTCTAACACTGATGATCCACCTACAAATGTGAACTGACGTTCAAAAATAAAACATTTGAAAACGGACCATTTTCCACATTTCTGAAGCATGACGTAATGGGGGGGTGTTATCTCTTTTGTCGAAAATCAGCCGTTTTTGCTCGAACATTAAATGCCTCCAAATGGTATTTATTTCACTTCCCGAGCCCCTGGAAGCATGAAAATCACTTTAAACATGCTCATTTTAGCTCTAACACTGATGATCCACCTACAAATGTGAACTGACGTTCAAAAATAAAACATTTGAAAACGGACCATTTTCCACATTTCTGAAGCATGACGTAATGGGGGGGTGTTATCTCTTTTGTCGAAAATCAGCCGTTTTTGCTCGAACATTAAATGCCTCCAAATGGTATTTAATTAACTTCCCGAGCCCCTGGAAGCATGAAAATCACTTAAACATGCTAATTTTAGCTCTAACACTGATGATCCACCTACAAATGTGAACTGACGTTCAAAAATAAAACATTTGAAAACTGACCATTTTCCACATTTCTGAAGCATGACGTAATGGGGGGGTGTTATCTCTTTTGTCGAAAATCAGCCGTTTTTGCTCGAACATTAAATGCCTCCAAATGGTATTTAATTAACTTCCCGGGGTGAAGAAACCCTTTTTGAGAACTCAGAGTGAGTAAATTGGCCATTTTCATGCACTTTTAACCATTCCATAAATCTTGTGTTTTGGGCCCCTGGAAGCATGAAAATCACTTTAAACATGCTAATTTTAGCTCTAACACTGATGATCCACCTACAAATGTGAACTGACGTTCAAAAATAAAACATTTGAAAACGGACCATTTTCCACATTTCTGAAGCATGACGTAATGGGGGGGTGTTATCTCTTTTGTCGAAAATCAGCCGTTTTTGCTCGAACATTAAATGCATCCAAATGGTATTTAATTAACTTCCCGGGGTGAAGAAACCCTTTTTGAGAACTCAGAGTGAGTAAATTGGCCATTTTCATGCACTTTTAACCATTCCATAAATCTTGTGTTTTGGGCCCCTGGAAGCATGAAAATCACTTTAAACATGCTAATTTTAGCTCTAACACTGATGATCCACCTACAAATGTGAACTGACGTTCAAAAATAAAACATTTGAAAATGGACCATTTTCCACATTTCTGAAGCATGACGTAATGGGGGGGTGTTATCTCTTTTGTCGAAAATCAGCCGTTTTTGCTCGAACATTAAATGCCTCCAAATGGTATTTAATTAACTTCCCGAGCCCCTGGAAGCATGAAAATCACTTTAAACATGCTAATTTTAGCTCTAACACTGATGATCCACCTACAAATGTGAACTGACGTTCAAAAATAAAACATTTGAAAACGGACCATTTTCCACATTTCTGAAGCATGACGTAATGGGGGGGTGTTATCTCTTTTGTCGAAAATCAGCCGTTTTTGCTCGAACATTAAATGCCTCCAAATGGTATTTAATTAACTTCCCGAGCCCCTGGAAGCATGAAAATCACTTTAAACATGCTAATTTTAGCTCTAACACTGATGATCCACCTACAAATGTGAACTGACGTTCAAAAATAAAACATTTGAAAACGGACCATTTTCCACATTTCTGAAGCATGACGTAATGGGGGGGTGTTATCTCTTTTGTCGAAAATCAGCCGTTTTTGCTCGAACATTAAATGCCTCCAAATGGTATTTAATTAACTTCCCGGGGTGAAGAAACCCTTTTTGAGAACTCAGAGTGAGTAAATTGGCCATTTTCATGCACTTTTAACCATTCCATAAATCTTGTGTTTTGGGCCCCTGGAAGCATGAAAATCACTTTAAACATGCTAATTTTAGCTCTAACACTGATGATCCACCTACAAATGTGAACTGACGTTCAAAAATAAAACATTTGAAAACGGACCATTTTCCACATTTCTGAAGCATGACGTAATGGGGGGGTGTTATCTCTTTTGTCGAAAATCAGCCGTTTTTGCTCGAACATTAAATGCCTCCAAATGGTATTTAATTAACTTCCCGGGGTGAAGAAACCCTTTTTGAGAACTCAGAGTGAGTAAATTGGCCATTTTCATGCACTTTTAACCATTCCATAAATCTTGTGTTTTGGGCCCCTGGAAGCATGAAAATCACTTTAAACATGCTAATTTTAGCTCTAACACTGATGATCCACCTACAAATGTGAACTGATGTTCAAAAATAAAACATTTGAAAACGGACCATTTTCCACATTTCTGAAGCATGACGTAATGGGGGGGTGTTATCTCTTTTGTCGAAAATCAGCCGTTTTTGCTCGAACATTAAATGCCTCCAAATGGTATTTAATTAACTTCCCGGGGTGAAGAAACCCTTTTTGAGAACTCAGAGTGAGTAAATTGGCCATTTTCATGCACTTTTAACCATTCCATAAATCTTGTGTTTTGGGCCCCTGGAAGCATGAAAATCACTTTAAACATGCTAATTTTAGCTCTAACACTGATGATCCACCTACAAATGTGAACTGACGTTCAAAAATAAAACATTTGAAAATGGACCATTTTCCACATTTCTGAAGCATGACGTAATGGGGGGGTGTTATCTCTTTTGTCGAAAATCAGCCGTTTTTGCTCGAACATTAAATGCCTCCAAATGGTATTTAATTAACTTCCCGAGCCCCTGGAAGCATGAAAATCACTTTAAACATGCTAATTTTAGCTCTAACACTGATGATCCACCTACAAATGTGAACTGACGTTCAAAAATAAAACATTTGAAAACGGACCATTTTCCACATTTCTGAAGCATGACGTAATGGGGGGGTGTTATCTCTTTTGTCGAAAATCAGCCGTTTTTGCTCGAACATTAAATGCCTCCAAATGGTATTTAATTAACTTCCCGAGCCCCTGGAAGCATGAAAATCACTTTAAACATGCTAATTTTAGCTCTAACACTGATGATCCACCTACAAATGTGAACTGACGTTCAAAAATAAAACATTTGAAAACGGACCATTTTCCACATTTCTGAAGCATGACGTAATGCGGGGGTGTTATCTCTTTTTTCGAAAATCAGCCGTTTTTGCTCGAACATTAAATGCCTCCAAATGGTATTTAATTAACTTCCCGAGCCCCTGGAAGCATGAAAATCACTTTAAACATGCTAATTTTAGCTCTAACACTGATGATCCACCTACAAATGTGAACTGACGTTCAAAAATAAAACATTTGAAAACGGACCATTTTCCACATTTCTGAAGCATGACGTAATGCGGGGGTGTTATCTCTTTTTTCGAAAATCAGCCGTTTTTGCTCGAACATTAAATGCCTCCAAATGGTATTTAATTAACTTCCCGGGGTGAAGAAACCCTTTTTGAGAACTCAGAGTGAGTAAATTGGCCATTTTCATGCACTTTTAACCATTCCATAAATCTTGTGTTTTGGGCCCCTGGAAGCATGAAAATCACTTTAAACATGCTAATTTTAGCTCTAACACTGATGATCCACCTACAAATGTGAACTGACGTTCAAAAATAAAACATTTGAAAATGGACCATTTTCCACATTTCTGAAGCATGACGTAATGGGGGGGTGTTATCTCTTTTGTCGAAAATCAGCCGTTTTTGCTCGAACATTAAATGCCTCCAAATGGTATTTAATTAACTTCCCGAGCCCCTGGAAGCATGAAAATCACTTTAAACATGCTAATTTTAGCTCTAACACTGATGATCCACCTACAAATGTGAACTGACGTTCAAAAATAAAACATTTGAAAACGGACCATTTTCCACATTTCTGAAGCATGACGTAATGGGGGGGTGTTATCTCTTTTGTCGAAAATCAGCCGTTTTTGCTCGAACATTAAATGCCTCCAAATGGTATTTAATTAACTTCCCGAGCCCCTGGAAGCATGAAAATCACTTTAAACATGCTAATTTTAGCTCTAACACTGATGATCCACCTACAAATGTGAACTGACGTTCAAAAATAAAACATTTGAAAACGGACCATTTTCCACATTTCTGAAGCATGACGTAATGCGGGGGTGTTATCTCTTTTTTCGAAAATCAGCCGTTTTTGCTCGAACATTAAATGCCTCCAAATGGTATTTAATTAACTTCCCGAGCCCCTGGAAGCATGAAAATCACTTTAAACATGCTAATTTTAGCTCTAACACTGATGATCCACCTACAAATGTGAACTGACGTTCAAAAATAAAACATTTGAAAACGGACCATTTTCCACATTTCTGAAGCATGACGTAATGCGGGGGTGTTATCTCTTTTTTCGAAAATCAGCCGTTTTTGCTCGAACATTAAATGCCTCCAAATGGTATTTAATTAACTTCCCGAGCCCCTGGAAGCATGAAAATCACTTTAAACATGCTAATTTTAGCTCTAACACTGATGATCCACCTACAAATGTGAACTGACGTTCAAAAATAAAACATTTGAAAACGGACCATTTTCCACATTTCTGAAGCATGACGTAATGGGGGGGTGTTATCTCTTTTGTCGAAAATCAGCCGTTTTTGCTCGAACATTAAATGCCTCCAAATGGTATTTAATTAACTTCCCGGGGTGAAGAAACCCTTTTTGAGAACTCAGAGTGAGTAAATTGGCCATTTTCATGCACTTTTAACCATTCCATAAATCTTGTGTTTTGGGCCCCTGGAAGCATGAAAATCACTTTAAACATGCTAATTTTAGCTCTAACACTGATGATCCACCTACAAATGTGAACTGACGTTCAAAAATAAAACATTTGAAAATGGACCATTTTCCACATTTCTGAAGCATGACGTAATGGGGGGGTGTTATCTCTTTTGTCGAAAATCAGCCGTTTTTGCTCGAACATTAAATGCCTCCAAATGGTATTTAATTAACTTCCCGAGCCCCTGGAAGCATGAAAATCACTTTAAACATGCTAATTTTAGCTCTAACACTGATGATCCACCTACAAATGTGAACTGACGTTCAAAAATAAAACATTTGAAAACGGACCATTTTCCACATTTCTGAAGCATGACGTAATGGGGGGGTGTTATCTCTTTTGTCGAAAATCAGCCGTTTTTGCTCGAACATTAAATGCCTCCAAATGGTATTTAATTAACTTCCCGAGCCCCTGGAAGCATGAAAATCACTTTAAACATGCTAATTTTAGCTCTAACACTGATGATCCACCTACAAATGTGAACTGACGTTCAAAAATGAAACATTTGAAAACGGACCATTTTCCACATTTCTGAAGCATGACGTAATGGGGGGGTGTTATCTCCTTTGTCGAAAATCAGCCGTTTTTGCTCGAACATTAAATGCCTCCAAATGGTATTTAATTAACTTCCCGGGGTGAAGAAACCCTTTTTGAGAACTCAGAGTGAGTAAATTGGCCATTTTCATGCACTTTTAACCATTCCATAAATCTTGTGTTTTGGGCCCCTGGAAGGATGAAAATCACTTTAAACATGCTAATTTTAGCTCTAACACTGATGATCCACCTACAAATGTGAACTGACGTTCAAAAATAAAACATTTGAAAACGGACCATTTTCCACATTTCTGAAGCATGACGTAATGGGGGGGTGTTATCTCTTTTGTCGAAAATCAGCCGTTTTTGCTCGAACATTAAATGCCTCCAAATGGTATTTAATTAACTTCCCGGGGTGAAGAAACCCTTTTTGAGAACTCAGAGTGAGTAAATTGGCCATTTTCATGCACTTTTAACCATTCCATAAATCTTGTGTTTTGGGCCCCTGGAAGCATGAAAATCACTTTAAACATGCTAATTTTAGCTCTAACACTGATGATCCACCTACAAATGTGAACTGACGTTCAAAAATAAAACATTTGAAAACGGACCATTTTCCACATTTCTGAAGCATGACGTAATGGGGGGGTGTTATCTCTTTTGTCGAAAATCAGCCGTTTTTGCTCGAACATTAAATGCCTCCAAATGGTATTTAATTAACTTCCCGGGGTGAAGAAACCCTTTTTGAGAACTCAGAGTGAGTAAATTGGCCATTTTCATGCACTTTTAACCATTCCATAAATCTTGTGTTTTGGGCCCCTGGAAGCATGAAAATCACTTTAAACATGCTAATTTTAGCTCTAACACTGATGATCCACCTACAAATGTGAACTGACGTTCAAAAATAAAACATTTGAAAATGGACCATTTTCCACATTTCTGAAGCATGACGTAATGGGGGGGGTGTTATCTCTTTTGTCGAAAATCAGCCGTTTTTGCTCGAACATTAAATGCCTCCAAATGGTATTTAATTAACTTCCCAAGCCCCTGGAAGCATGAAAATCACTTTAAACATGCTAATTTTAGCTCTAACACTGATGATCCACCTACAAATGTGAACTGACGTTCAAAAATAAAACATTTGAAAACGGACCATTTTCCACATTTCTGAAGCATGACGTAATGGGGGGTGTTATCTCTTTTGTCGAAAATCAGCCGTTTTTGCTCGAACATTAAATGCCTCCAAATGGTATTTAATTAACTTCCCGAGCCCCTGGAAGCATGAAAATCACTTTAAACATGCTAATTTTAGCTCTAACACTGATGATCCACCTACAAATGTGAACTGACGTTCAAAAATAAAACATTTGAAAACGGACCATTTTCCACATTTCTGAAGCATGACGTAATGGGGGGGTGTTATCTCTTTTGTCGAAAATCAGCCATTTTTGCTCGAACATTAAATGCCTCCAAATGGTATTTAATTAACTTCCCGGGGTGAAGAAACCCTTTTTGAGAACTCAGAGTGAGTAAATTGGCCATTTTCATGCACTTTTAACCATTCCATAAATCTTGTGTTTTGGGCCCCTGGAAGCATGAACATCACTTTAAACATGCTAAATTTAGCTCTAACACTGATGATCCACCTACAAATGTGAACTGACGTTCAAAAATAAAACATTTGAAAACGGACCATTTTCCACATTTCTGAAGCATGACGTAATGGGGGGGTGTTATCTCTTTTGTCGAAAATCAGCCGTTTTTGCTCGAACATTAAATGCCTCCAAATGGTATTTAATTAACTTCCCGGGGTGAAGAAACCCTTTTTGAGAACTCAGAGTGAGTAAATTGGCCATTTTCATGCACTTTTAACCATTCCATAAATCTTGTGTTTTGGGCCCCTGGAAGCATGAAAATCACTTTAAACATGCTAATTTTAGCTCTAACACTGATGATCCACCTACAAATGTGAACTGACGTTCAAAAATAAAACATTTGAAAACGGACCATTTTCCACATTTCTGAAGCATGACGTAATGGGGGGGTGTTATCTCTTTTGTCGAAAATCAGCCGTTTTTGCTCGAACATTAAATGCCTCCAAATGGTATTTAATTAACTTCCCGGGGTGAAGAAACCCTTTTTGAGAACTCAGAGTGAGTAAATTGGCCATTTTCATGCACTTTTAACCATTCCATAAATCTTGTGTTTTGGGCCCCTGGAAGCATGAAAATCACTTTAAACATGCTAATTTTAGCTCTAACACTGATGATCCACTTACAAATGTGAACTGACGTTCAAAAATAAAACATTTGAAAACGGACCATTTTCCACATTTCTGAAGCATGACGTAATGGGGGGGTGTTATCTCTTTTGTCGAAAATCAGCCGTTTTTGCTCGAACATTAAATGCCTCCAAATGGTATTTAATTAACTTCCCGGGGTGAAGAAACCCTTTTTGAGAACTCAGAGTGAGTAAATTGGCCATTTTCATGCACTTTTAACCATTCCATAAATCTTGTGTTTTGGGCCCCTGGAAGCATGAAAATCACTTTAAACATGCTAAATTTTAGCTCTAACACTGATGATCCACCTACAAATGTGAACTGACGTTCAAAAATAAAACATTTGAAAACGGACCATTTTCCACATTTCTGAAGCATGACGTAATGGGGGGGTGTTATCTCTTTTGTCGAAAATCAGCCGTTTTTGCTCGAACATTAAATGCCTCCAAATGGTATTTAATTAACTTCCCGGGGTGAAGAAACCCTTTTTGAGAACTCAGAGTGAGTAAATTGGCCATTTTCATGCACTTTTAACCATTCCATAAATCTTGTGTTTTGGGCCCCTGGAAGCATGAAAATCACTTTAAACATGCTAATTTTAGCTCTAACACTGATGATCCACCTACAAATGTGAACTGACGTTCAAAAATAAAACATTTGAAAATGGACCATTTTCCACATTTCTGAAGCATGACGTAATGGGGGGGGTGTTATCTCTTTTGTCGAAAATCAGCCGTTTTTGCTCGAACATTAAATGCCTCCAAATGGTATTTAATTAACTTCCCAAGCCCCTGGAAGCATGAAAAATCACTTTAAACATGCTAATTTTAGCTCTAACACTGATGATCCACCTACAAATGTGAACTGACGTTCAAAAATAAAACATTTGAAAACGGACCATTTTCCACATTCTGAAGCATGACGTAATGGGGGGGTGTTATCTCTTTTGTCGAAAATCAGCCGTTTTTGCTCGAACATTAAATGCCTCCAAATGGTATTTAATTAACTTCCCGAGCCCCTGGAAGCATGAAAATCACTTTAAACATGCTAATTTTAGCTCTAACACTGATGATCCACCTACAAATGTGAACTGACGTTCAAAAATAAAACATTTGAAAACGGACCATTTTCCACATTTCTGAAGCATGACGTAATGGGGGGGTGTTATCTCTTTTGTCGAAAATCAGCCATTTTTGCTCGAACATTAAATGCCTCCAAATGGTATTTAATTAACTTCCCGGGGTGAAGAAACCCTTTTTGAGAACTCAGAGTGAGTAAATTGGCCATTTTCATGCACTTTTAACCATTCCATAAATCTTGTGTTTTGGGCCCCTGGAAGCATGAACATCACTTTAAACATGCTAAATTTAGCTCTAACACTGATGATCCACCTACAAATGTGAACTGACGTTCAAAAATAAAACATTTGAAAACGGACCATTTTCCACATTTCTGAAGCATGACGTAATGGGGGGGTGTTATCTCTTTTGTCGAAAATCAGCCGTTTTTGCTCGAACATTAAATGCCTCCAAATGGTATTTAATTAACTTCCCGGGGTGAAGAAACCCTTTTTGAGAACTCAGAGTGAGTAAATTGGCCATTTTCATGCACTTTTAACCATTCCATAAATCTTGTGTTTTGGGCCCCTGGAAGCATGAAAATCACTTTAAACATGCTAATTTTAGCTCTAACACTGATGATCCACCTACAAATGTGAACTGACGTTCAAAAATAAAACATTTGAAAACGGACCATTTTCCACATTTCTGAAGCATGACGTAATGGGGGGGTGTTATCTCTTTTGTCGAAAATCAGCCGTTTTTGCTCGAACATTAAATGCCTCCAAATGGTATTTAATTAACTTCCCGGGGTGAAGAAACCCTTTTTGAGAACTCAGAGTGAGTAAATTGGCCATTTTCATGCACTTTTAACCATTCCATAAATCTTGTGTTTTGGGCCCCTGGAAGCATGAAAATCACTTTAAACATGCTAATTTTAGCTCTAACACTGATGATCCACTTACAAATGTGAACTGACGTTCAAAAATAAAACATTTGAAAATGGACCATTTTCCACATTTCTGAAGCATGACGTAATGGGGGGGTGTTATCTCTTTTGTCGAAAATCAGCCGTTTTTGCTCGAACATTAAATGCCTCCAAATGGTATTTAATTAACTTCCCGAGCCCCTGGAAGCATGAAAATCACTTTAAACATGCTAATTTTAGCTCTAACACTGATGATCCACCTACAAATGTGAACTGACGTTCAAAAATAAAACATTTGAAAACGGACCATTTTCCACATTTCTGAAGCAACACGTAATGGGGGGGTGTTATCTCTTTTGTCGAAAATCAGCCGTTTTTGCTCGAACATTAAATGCCTCCAAATGGTATTTAATTAACTTCCCGAGCCCCTGGAAGCATGAAAATCACTTTAAACATGCTAATTTTAGCTCTAACACTGATGATCCACCTACAAATGTGAACTGACGTTCAAAAATAAAACATTTGAAAACGGACCATTTTCCACATTTCTGAAGCATGACGTAATGGGGGGGGTGTTATCTCTTTTTTCGAAAATCAGCCGTTTTTGCTCGAACATTAAATGCCTCCAAATGGTATTTAATTAACTTCCCGAGCCCCTGGAAGCATGAAAATCACTTTAAACATGCTAATTTTAGCCCTAACACTGATGATCCACCTACAAATGTGAACTGACTTTCAAAAATAAAACATTTGAAAACGGACCATTTTCCACATTTCTGCAGCATGACGTAATGGGGGGGTGTTATCTCTTTTGTCGAAAATCAGCCGTTTCTGCTCGAACATTAAATGCCTCCAAATGGTATTTAATTAACTTCCCGAGCCCCTGGAAGCATGAAAATCACTTTAAACATGCTAATTTTAGCTCTAACACTGATGATCCACCTACAAATGTGAACTGACGTTCAAAAATAAAACATTTGAAAACGGACCATTTTCCACATTTCTGAAGCATGACGTAATGGGGGGGTGTTATCTCTTTTGTCGAAAATCAGCCGTTTTTGCTCGAACATTAAATGCCTCCAAATGGTATTTAATTAACTTCCCGGGGTGAAGAAACCCTTTTTGAGAACTCAGAGTGAGTAAAGTGGCCATTTTCATGCACTTTTAACCATTCCATAAATCTTGTGTTTTGGGCCCCTGGAAGCATGAAAATCACTTTAAACATGCTAATTTTAGCTCTAACACTGATGATCCACCTACAAATGTGAACTGACGTTCAAAAATAAAACATTTGAAAATGGACCATTTTCCACATTTCTGAAGCATGACGTAATGGGGGGGTGTTATCTCTTTTGTCGAAAATCAGCCGTTTTTGCTCGAACATTAAATGCCTCCAAATGGTATTTAATTAACTTCCCGAGCCCCTGGAAGCATGAAAATCACTTTAAACATGCTAATTTTAGCTCTAACACTGATGATCCACCTACAAATGTGAACTGACGTTCAAAAATAAAACATTTGAAAACGGACCATTTTCCACATTTCTGAAGCATGACGTAATGGGGGGGTGTTATCTCTTTTGTCGAAAATCAGCCGTTTTTGCTCGAACATTAAATGCCTCCAAATGGTATTTAATTAACTTCCCGAGCCCCTGGAAGCATGAAAATCACTTTAAACATGCTAATTTTAGCTCTAACACTGATGATCCACCTACAAATGTGAACTGACGTTCAAAAATAAAACATTTGAAAACGGACCATTTTCCACATTTCTGAAGCATGACGTAATGGGGGGGGTGTTATCTCTTTTTTCGAAAATCAGCCGTTTTTGCTCGAACATTAAATGCCTCCAAATGGTATTTAATTAACTTCCCGAGCCCCTGGAAGCATGAAAATCACTTTAAACATGCTAATTTTAGCTCTAACACTGATGATCCACCTACAAATGTGAACTGACGTTCAAAAATAAAACATTTGAAAACGGACCATTTTCCACATTTCTGAAGCATGACGTAATGGGGGGGTGTTATCTCTTTTGTCGAAAATCAGCCGTTTCTGCTCGAACATTAAATGCCTCCAAATGGTATTTAATTAACTTCCCGAGCCCCTGGAAGCATGAAAATCACTTTAAACATGCTAATTTTAGCTCTAACACTGATGATCCACCTACAAATGTGAACTGACGTTCAAAAATAAAACATTTGAAAACGGACCATTTTCCACATTTCTGAAGCATGACGTAATGGGGGGGTGTTATCTCTTTTGTCGAAAATCAGCCGTTTTTGCTCGAACATTAAATGCCTCCAAATGGTATTTAATTAACTTCCCGGGGTGAAGAAACCCTTTTTGAGAACTCAGAGTGAGTAAAGTGGCCATTTTCATGCACTTTTAACCATTCCATAAATCTTGTGTTTTGGGCCCCTGGAAGCATGAAAATCACTTTAAACATGCTAATTTTAGCTCTAACACTGATGATCCACCTACAAATGTGAACTGACGTTCAAAAATAAAACATTTGAAAACGGACCATTTTCCACATTTCTGAAGCATGACGTAATGGGGGGGTGTTATCTCTTTTGTCGAAAATCAGCCGTTTTTGCTCGAACATTAAATGCCTCCAAATGGTATTTAATTAACTTCCCGAGCCCCTGGAAGCATGAAAATCACTTAAACATGCTAATTTTAGCTCTAACACTGATGATCCACCTACAAATGTGAACTGACGTTCAAAAATAAAACATTTGAAAACGGACCATTTTCCACATTTCTGAAGCATGACGTAATGGGGGGGTGTTATCTCTTTTGTCGAAAATCAGCTGTTTTTGCTCGAACATTAAATGCCTCCAAATGGTATTTAATTAACTTCCCGGGGTGAAGAAACCCTTTTTGAGAACTCAGAGTGAGTAAATTGGCCATTTTCATGCACTTTTAACCATTCCATAAATCTTGTGTTTTGGGCCCCTGGAAGCATGAAAATCACTTTAAACATGCTAATTTTAGCTCTAACACTGATGATCCACCTTCAAATGTGAACTGACGTTCAAAAATAAAACATTTGAAAATGGACCATTTTCCACATTTCTGAAGCATGACGTAATGGGGGGGTGTTATCTCTTTTGTCGAAAATCAGCCATTTTTGCTCGAACATTAAATGCCTCCAAATGGTATTTAATTAACTTCCCGAGCCCCTGGAAGCATGAAAATCACTTTAAACATGCTAATTTTAGCTCTAACACTGATGATCCACCTACAAATGTGAACTGACGTTCAAAAATAAAACATTTGAAAACGGACCATTTTCCACATTTCTGAAGCATGACGTAATGGGGGGGTGTTATCTCTTTTGTCGAAAATCAGCCGTTTTTGCTCGAACATTAAATGCCTCCAAATGGTATTTAATTAACTTCCCGGGGTGAAGAAACCCTTTTTGAGAACTCAGAGTGAGTAAATTGGCCATTTTCATGCACTTTTAACCATTCCATAAATCTTGTGTTTTGGGCCCCTGGAAGCATGAAAATCACTTTAAACATGCTAATTTTAGCTCTAACACTGATGATCCACCTACAAATGTGAACTGACGTTCAAAAATAAAACATTTGAAAACAGACCATTTTCCACATTTCTGAAGCATGACGTAATGGGGGGGTGTTATCTCTTTTGTCGAAAATCAGCCGTTTTTGCTCGAACATTAAATGCCTCCAAATGGTATTTAATTAACTTCCCGGGGTGAAGAAACCCTTTTTGAGAACTCAGAGTGAGTAAATTGGCCATTTTCATGCACTTTTAACCATTCCATAAATCTTGTGTTTTGGGCCCCTGGAAGCATGAAAATCACTTTAAACATGCTAATTTTAGCTCTAACACTGATAATCCACCTACAAATGTGAACTGACGTTCAAAAATAAAACATTTGAAAACGGACCATTTTCCACATTTCTGAAGCATGACGTAATGGGGGGGTGTTATCTCTTTTGTCGAAAATCAGCCGTTTTTGCTCGAACATTAAATGCCTCCAAATGGTATTTATTTCACTTCCCGAGCCCCTGGAAGCATGAAAATCACTTTAAACATGCTAATTTTAGCTCTAACACTGATGATCCACCTACAAATGTGAACTGACGTTCAAAAATAAAACATTTGAAAACGGACCATTTTCCACATTTCTGAAGCATGACGTAATGGGGGGGTGTTATCTCTTTTGTCGAAAATCAGCCGTTTTTGCTCGAACATTAAATGCCTCCAAATGGTATTTAATTAACTTCCCGGGGTGAAGAAACCCTTTTTGAGAACTCAGAGTGAGTAAATTGGCCATTTTCATGCACTTTTAACCATTCCATAAATTTTGTGTTTTGGGCCCCTGAAAGCATGAAAATCACTTTAAACATGCTAATTTTAGCTCTAACACTGATGATCCACCTACAAATGTGAACTGACGTTCAAAAATAAAACATTTGAAAACGGACCATTTTCCACATTTCTGAAGCATGACGTAATGGGGGGGTGTTTTCTCTTTTGTCGAAAATCAGCCGTTTTTGCTCGAACATTAAATGCATCCAAATGGTATTTAATTAACTTCCCGGGGTGAAGAAACCCTTTTTGAGAACTCAGAGTGAGTAAATTGGCCATTTTCATGCACTTTTAACCATTCCATAAATCTTGTGTTTTGGGCCCCTGGAAGCATGAAAATCACTTTAAACATGCTAATTTTAGCTCTAACACTGATGATCCACCTACAAATGTGAACTGACGTTCAAAAATAAAACATTTGAAAATGGACCATTTTCCACATTTCTGAAGCATGACGTAATGGGGGGGTGTTATCTCTTTTGTCGAAAATCAGCCGTTTTTGCTCGAACATTAAATGCCTCCAAATGGTATTTAATTAACTTCCCGGGGTGAAGAAACCCTTTTTGAGAACTCAGAGTGAGTAAATTGGCCATTTTCATGCACTTTTAACCATTCCATAAATCTTGTGTTTTGGGCCCCTGGAAGCATGAAAATCACTTTAAACATGCTAATTTTAGCTCTAACACTGATGATCCACCTACAAATGTGAACTGATGTTCAAAAATAAAACATTTGAAAACGGACCATTTTCCACATTTCTGAAGCATGACGTAATGGGGGGGGTGTTATCTCTTTTGTCGAAAATCAGCCGTTTTTGCTCGAACATTAAATGCCTCCAAATGGTATTTAATTAACTTCCCGGGGTGAAGAAACCCTTTTTGAGAACTCAGAGTGAGTAAATTGGCCATTTTCATGCACTTTTAACCATTCCATAAATCTTGTGTTTTGGGCCCCTGGAAGCATGAAAATCACTTTAAACATGCTAATTTTAGCTCTAACACTGATGATCCACCTACAAATGTGAACTGACGTTCAAAAATAAAACATTTGAAAATGGACCATTTTCCACATTTCTGAAGCATGACGTAATGGGGGGGTGTTATCTCTTTTGTCGAAAATCAGCCGTTTTTGCTCGAACATTAAATGCCTCCAAACGGTATTTAATTAACTTCCCGAGCCCCTGGAAGCATGAAAATCACTTTAAACATGCTAATTTTAGCTCTAACACTGATGATCCACCTACAAATGTGAACTGACGTTCAAAAATAAAACATTTGAAAACGGACCATTTTCCACATTTCTGAAGCATGACGTAATGGGGGGGTGTTATCTCTTTTGTCGAAAATCAGCCGTTTTTGCTCGAACATTAAATGCCTCCAAATGGTATTTAATTAACTTCCCGAGCCCCTGGAAGCATGAAAATCACTTTAAACATGCTAATTTTAGCTCTAACACTGATGATCCACCTACAAATGTGAACTGACGTTCAAAAATAAAACATTTGAAAACGGACCATTTTCCACATTTCTGAAGCATGACGTAATGGGGGGGTGTTATCTCTTTTGTCGAAAATCAGCCGTTTTTGCTCGAACATTAAATGCCTCCAAATGGTATTTAATTAACTTCCCGAGCCCCTGGAAGCATGAAAATCACTTTAAACATGCTAATTTTAGCTCTAACACTGATGATCCACCTACAAATGTGAACTGACGTTCAAAAATAAAACATTTGAAAACAGACCATTTTCCACATTTCTGAAGCATGACGTAATGCGGGGGTGTTATCTCTTTTTTCGAAAATCAGCCGTTTTTGCTCGAACATTAAATGCCTCCAAATGGTATTTAATTAACTTCCCGAGCCCCTGGAAGCATGAAAATCACTTTAAACATGCTAATTTTAGCTCTAACACTGATGATCCACCTACAAATGTGAACTGACGTTCAAAAATAAAACATTTGAAAACGGACCATTTTCCACATTTCTGAAGCATGACGTAATGGGGGGGTGCTATCTCTTTTGTCGAAAATCAGCCGTTTTTGCTCGAACATTAAATGCCTCCAAATGGTATTTAATTAACTTCCCGGGGTGAAGAAACCCTTTTTGAGAACTCAGAGTGAGTAAATTGGCCATTTTCATGCACTTTTAACCATTCCATAAATCTTGTGTTTTGGGCCCCTGGAAGCATGAAAATCACTTTAAACATGCTAATTTTAGCTCTAACACTGATGATCCACCTACAAATGTGAACTGACGTTCAAAAATAAAACATTTGAAAACGGACCATTTTCCACATTTCTGAAGCATGACGTAATGGGGGGGTGTTATCTCTTTTGTCGAAAATCAGCCGTTTTTGCTCGAACATTAAATGCCTCCAAATGGTGTTTAATTAACTTCCCGAGCCCCTGGAAGCATGAAAATCACTTTAAACATGCTAATTTTAGCTCTAACACTGATGATCCACCTACAAATGTGAACTGACGTTCAAAAATAAAACATTTGAAAACGGACCATTTTCCACATTTCTGAAGCATGACGTAATGGGGGGGTGTTATCTCTTTTGTCGAAAATCAGCCGTTTTTGCTCGAACATTAAATGCCTCCAAATGGTATTTAATTAACTTCCCGGGGTGAAGAAACCCTTTTTGAGAACTCAGAGTGAGTAAATTGGCCATTTTCATGCACTTTTAACCATTCCATAAATCTTGTGTTTTGGGCCCCTGGAAGCATGAAAATCACTTTAAACATGCTAATTTTAGCTCTAACACTGATGATCCACCTACAAATGTGAACTGACGTTCAAAAATAAAACATTTGAAAATGGACCATTTTCCACATTTCTGAAGCATGACGTAATGGGGGGGTGTTATCTCTTTTGTCGAAAATCAGCCGTTTTTGCTCGAACATTAAATGCCTCCAAATGGTATTTAATTAACTTCCCGAGCCCCTGGAAGCATGAAAATCACTTTAAACATGCTAATTTTAGCTCTAACACTGATGATCCACCTACAAATGTGAACTGACGTTCAAAAATAAAACATTTGAATACGGACCATTTTCCACATTTCTGAAGCATGACGTAATGGGGGGGTGTTATCTCTTTTGTCGAACATCAGCCGTTTTTGCTCGAACATTAACCCCATGGCTGCTAGGCGTTTTCCCGTCCTGCGCTGCAGATGATTGTACTACATTATTTCATGACGAGCTGGCCTTGTCATCCGCGCACGGCAGGTAAGCGCCATGACGAGGCCAGCTCGTCATTAGCCTCGAAGGGGTTAAATGCCTCCAAATGGTATTTAATTAACTTCCCGAGCCCCTGGAAGCATGAAAATCACTTTAAACATGCTAATTTTAGCTCTAACACTGATGATCCACCTACAAATGTGAACTGACGTTCAAAAATGAAACATTTGAAAACGGACCATTTTCCACATTTCTGAAGCATGACGTAATGGGGGGGTGTTATCTCCTTTGTCGAAAATCAGCCGTTTTTGCTCGAACATTAAATGCCTCCAAATGGTATTTAATTAACTTCCCGGGGTGAAGAAACCCTTTTTGAGAACTCAGAGTGAGTAAATTGGCCATTTTCATGCACTTTTAACCATTCAATAAATCTTGTGTTTTGGGCCCCTGGAAGCATGAAAATCACTTTAAACATGCTAATTTTAGCTCTAACACTGATGATCCACCTACAAATGTGAACTGACGTTCAAAAATAAAACATTTGAAAACGGACCATTTTCCACATTTCTGAAGCATGACGTAATGGGGGGGTGTTATCTCTTTTGTCGAAAATCAGCCGTTTTTGCTCGAACATTAAATGCCTCCAAATGGTATTTAATTAACTTCCCGGGGTGAAGAAACCCTTTTTGAGAACTCAGAGTGAGTAAATTGGCCATTTTCATGCACTTTTAACCATTCCATAAATCTTGTGTTTTGGGCCCCTGGAAGCATGAAAATCACTTTAAACATGCTAATTTTAGCTCTAACACTGATGATCCACCTACAAATGTGAACTGACGTTCAAAAATAAAACATTTGAAAACGGACCATTTTCCACATTTCTGAAGCATGACGTAATGGGGGGGTGTTATCTCTTTTGTCGAAAATCAGCCGTTTTTGCTCGAACATTAAATGCCTCCAAATGGTATTTAATTAACTTCCCGGGGTGAAGAAACCCTTTTTGAGAACTCAGAGTGAGTAAATTGGCCATTTTCATGCACTTTTAACCATTCCATAAATCTTGTGTTTTGGGCCCCTGGAAGCATGAAAATCACTTTAAACATGCTAATTTTAGCTCTAACACTGATGATCCACCTACAAATGTGAACTGACGTTCAAAAATAAAACATTTGAAAATGGACCATTTTCCACATTTCTGAAGCATGACGTAATGGGGGGGGTGTTATCTCTTTTGTTGAAAATCAGCCGTTTTTGCTCGAACATTAAATGCCTCCAAATGGTATTTAATTAACTTCCCAAGCCCCTGGAAGCATGAAAATCACTTTAAACATGCTAATTTTAGCTCTAACACTGATGATCCACCTACAAATGTGAACTGACGTTCAAAAATAAAACATTTGAAAACGGACCATTTTCCACATTTCTGAAGCATGACGTAATGGGGGGGTGTTATCTCTTTTGTCGAAAATCAGCCGTTTTTGCTCGAACATTAAATGCCTCCAAATGGTATTTAATTAACTTCCCGAGCCCCTGGAAGCATGAAAATCACTTTAAGCATGCTAATTTTAGCTCTAACACTGATGATCCACCTACAAATGTGAACTGACGTTCAAAAATAAAACATTTGAAAACGGACCATTTTCCACATTTCTGAAGCATGACGTAATGGGGGGGTGTTATCTCTTTTGTCGAAAATCAGCCATTTTTGCTCGAACATTAAATGCCTCCAAATGGTATTTAATTAACTTCCCGGGGTGAAGAAACCCTTTTTGAGAACTCAGAGTGAGTAAATTGGCCATTTTCATGCACTTTTAACCATTCCATAAATCTTGTGTTTTGGGCCCCTGGAAGCATGAACATCACTTTAAACATGCTAATTTTAGCTCTAACACTGATGATCCACCTACAAATGTGAACTGACGTTCAAAAATAAAACATTTGAAAACGGACCATTTTCCACATTTCTGAAGCATGACGTAATGGGGGGGTGTTATCTCTTTTGTCGAAAATCAGCCGTTTTTGCTCGAACATTAAATGCCTCCAAATGGTATTTAATTAACTTCCCGGGGTGAAGAAACCCTTTTTGAGAACTCAGAGTGAGTAAATTGGCCATTTTCATGCACTTTTAACCATTCCATAAATCTTGTGTTTTGGGCCCCTGGAAGCATGAAAATCACTTTAAACATGCTAATTTTAGCTCTAACACTGATGATCCACCTACAAATGTGAACTGACGTTCAAAAATAAAACATTTGAAAACGGACCATTTTCCACATTTCTGAAGCATGACGTAATGGGGGGGTGTTATCTCTTTTGTCGAAAATCAGCCGTTTTTGCTCGAACATTAAATGCCTCCAAATGGTATTTAATTAACTTCCCGGGGTGAAGAAACCCTTTTTGAGAACTCAGAGTGAGTAAATTGGCCATTTTCATGCACTTTTAACCATTCCATAAATCTTGTGTTTTGGGCCCCTGGAAGCATGAAAATCACTTTAAACATGCTAATTTTAGCTCTAACACTGATGATCCACTTACAAATGTGAACTGACGTTCAAAAATAAAACATTTGAAAATGGACCATTTTCCACATTTCTGAAGCATGACGTAATGGGGGGGTGTTATCTCTTTTGTCGAAAATCAGCCGTTTTTGCTCGAACATTAAATGCCTCCAAATGGTATTTAATTAACTTCCCGAGCCCCTGGAAGCATGAAAATCACTTTAAACATGCTAATTTTAGCTCTAACACTGATGATCCACCTACAAATGTGAACTGACGTTCAAAAATAAAACATTTGAAAACGGACCATTTTCCACATTTCTGAAGCAACACGTAATGGGGGGGTGTTATCTCTTTTGTCGAAAATCAGCCGTTTTTGCTCGAACATTAAATGCCTCCAAATGGTATTTAATTAACTTTCCGAGCCCCTGGAAGCATGAAAATCACTTTAAACATGCTAATTTTAGCTCTAACACTGATGATCCACCTACAAATGTGAACTGACGTTCAAAAATAAAACATTTGAAAACGGACCATTTTCCACATTTCTGAAGCATGACGTAATGGGGGGGGTGTTATCTCTTTTTTCGAAAATCAGCCGTTTTTGCTCGAACATTAAATGCCTCCAAATGGTATTTAATTAACTTCCCGAGCCCCTGGAAGCATGAAAATCACTTTAAACATGCTAATTTTAGCTCTAACACTGATGATCCACCTACAAATGTGAACTGACTTTCAAAAATAAAACATTTGAAAACGGACCATTTTCCACATTTCTGCAGCATGACGTAATGGGGGGGTGTTATCTCTTTTGTCGAAAATCAGCCGTTTCTGCTCGAACATTAAATGCCTCCAAATGGTATTTAATTAACTTCCCGAGCCCCTGGAAGCATGAAAATCACTTTAAACATGCTAATTTTAGCTCTAACACTGATGATCCACCTACAAATGTGAACTGACGTTCAAAAATAAAACATTTGAAAACGGACCATTTTCCACATTTCTGAAGCATGACGTAATGGGGGGGTGTTATCTCTTTTGTCGAAAATCAGCCGTTTTTGCTCGAACATTAAATGCCTCCAAATGGTATTTAATTAACTTCCCGGGGTGAAGAAACCCTTTTTGAGAACTCAGAGTGAGTAAAGTGGCCATTTTCATGCACTTTTAACCATTCCATAAATCTTGTGTTTTGGGCCCCTGGAAGCATGAAAATCACTTTAAACATGCTAATTTTAGCTCTAACACTGATGATCCACCTACAAATGTGAACTGACGTTCAAAAATAAAACATTTGAAAATGGACCATTTTCCACATTTCTGAAGCATGACGTAATGGGGGGGTGTTATCTCTTTTGTCGAAAATCAGCCGTTTTTGCTCGAACATTAAATGCCTCCAAATGGTATTTAATTAACTTCCCGAGCCCCTGGAAGCATGAAAATCACTTTAAACATGCTAATTTTAGCTCTAACACTGATGATCCACCTACAAATGTGAACTGACGTTCAAAAATAAAACATTTGAAAACGGACCATTTTCCACATTTCTGAAGCATGACGTAATGGGGGGGTGTTATCTCTTTTGTCGAAAATCAGCCGTTTTTGCTCGAACATTAAATGCCTCCAAATGGTATTTAATTAACTTCCCGAGCCCCTGGAAGCATGAAAATCACTTTAAACATGCTAATTTTAGCTCTAACACTGATGATCCACCTACAAATGTGAACTGACGTTCAAAAATAAAACATTTGAAAACGGACCATTTTCCACATTTCTGAAGCATGACGTAATGGGGGGGGTGTTATCTCTTTTTTCGAAAATCAGCCGTTTTTGCTCGAACATTAAATGCCTCCAAATGGTATTTAATTAACTTCCCGAGCCCCTGGAAGCATGAAAATCACTTTAAACATGCTAATTTTAGCTCTAACACTGATGATCCACCTACAAATGTGAACTGACGTTCAAAAATAAAACATTTGAAAACGGACCATTTTCCACATTTCTGAAGCATGACGTAATGGGGGGGTGTTATCTCTTTTGTCGAAAATCAGCCGTTTCTGCTCGAACATTAAATGCCTCCAAATGGTATTTAATTAACTTCCCGAGCCCCTGGAAGCATGAAAATCACTTTAAACATGCTAATTTTAGCTCTAACACTGATGATCCACCTACAAATGTGAACTGACGTTCAAAAATAAAACATTTGAAAACGGACCATTTTCCACATTTCTGAAGCATGACGTAATGGGGGGGTGTTATCTCTTTTGTCGAAAATCAGCCGTTTTTGCTCGAACATTAAATGCCTCCAAATGGTATTTAATTAACTTCCCGGGGTGAAGAAACCCTTTTTGAGAACTCAGAGTGAGTAAAGTGGCCATTTTCATGCACTTTTAACCATTCCATAAATCTTGTGTTTTGGGCCCCTGGAAGCATGAAAATCACTTTAAACATGCTAATTTTAGCTCTAACACTGATGATCCACCTACAAATGTGAACTGACGTTCAAAAATAAAACATTTGAAAACGGACCATTTTCCACATTTCTGAAGCATGACGTAATGGGGGGGTGTTATCTCTTTTGTCGAAAATCAGCCGTTTTTGCTCGAACATTAAATGCCTCCAAATGGTATTTAATTAACTTCCCGAGCCCCTGGAAGCATGAAAATCACTTAAACATGCTAATTTTAGCTCTAACACTGATGATCCACCTACAAATGTGAACTGACGTTCAAAAATAAAACATTTGAAAATGGACCATTTTCCACATTTCTGAAGCATGACGTAATGGGGGGGTGTTATCTCTTTTGTCGAAAATCAGCCATTTTTGCTCGAACATTAAATGCCTCCAAATGGTATTTAATTAACTTCCCGAGCCCCTGGAAGCATGAAAATCACTTTAAACATGCTAATTTTAGCTCTAACACTGATGATCCACCTACAAATGTGAACTGACGTTCAAAAATAAAATATTTGAAAACGGACCATTTTCCACATTTCTGAAGCATGACGTAATGGGGGGGTGTTATCTCTTTTGTCGAAAATCAGCCGTTTTTGCTCGAACATTAAATGCCTCCAAATGGTATTTAATTAACTTCCCGGGGTGAAGAAACCCTTTTTGAGAACTCAGAGTGAGTAAATTGGCCATTTTCATGCACTTTTAACCATTCAATAAATCTTGTGTTTTGGGCCCCTGGAAGCATGAAAATCACGTTAAACATGCTAATTTTAGCTCTAACACTGATGATCCACCTACAAATGTGAACTGACGTTCAAAAATAAAACATTTGAAAACAGACCATTTTCCACATTTCTGAAGCATGACGTAATGGGGGGTGTTATCTCTTTTGTCGAAAATCAGCCGTTTTTGCTCGAACATTAAATGCCTCCAAATGGTATTTAATTAACTTCCCGGGGTGAAGAAACCCTTTTTGAGAACTCAGAGTGAGTAAATTGGCCATTTTCATGCACTTTTAACCATTCCATAAATCTTGTGTTTTGGGCCCCTGGAAGCATGAAAATCACTTTAAACATGCTAATTTTAGCTCTAACACTGATAATCCACCTACAAATGTGAACTGACGTTCAAAAATAAAACATTTGAAAACGGACCATTTTCCACATTTCTGAAGCATGACGTAATGGGGGGGTGTTATCTCTTTTGTCGAAAATCAGCCGTTTTTGCTCGAACATTAAATGCCTCCAAATGGTATTTATTTCACTTCCCGAGCCCCTGGAAGCATGAAAATCACTTTAAACATGCTCATTTTAGTCTAACACTGATGATCCACCTACAAATGTGAACTGACGTTCAAAAATAAAACATTTGAAAACGGACCATTTTCCACATTTCTGAAGCATGACGTAATGGGGGGGTGTTATCTCTTTTGTCGAAAATCAGCCGTTTTTGCTCGAACATTAAATGCCTCCAAATGGTATTTAATTAACTTCCCGAGCCCCTGGAAGCATGAAAATCACTTTAAACATGCTAATTTTAGCTCTAACACTGATGATCCACCTACAAATGTGAACTGACGTTCAAAAATAAAACATTTGAAAACGGACCATTTTCCACATTTCTGAAGCATGACGTAATGGGGGGGTGTTATCTCTTTTGTCGAAAATCAGCCGTTTTTGCTCGAACATTAAATGCCTCCAAATGGTATTTAATTAACTTCCCGGGGTGAAGAAACCCTTTTTGAGAACTCAGAGTGAGTAAATTGGCCATTTTCATGCACTTTTAACCATTCCATAAATCTTGTGTTTTGGGCCACTGGAAGCATGAAAATCACTTTAAACATGCTAATTTTAGCTCTAACACTGATGATCCACCTACAAATGTGAACTGACGTTCAAAAATAAAACATTTGAAAACGGACCATTTTCCACATTTCTGAAGCATGACGTAATGGGGGGGTGTTTTCTCTTTTGTCGAAAATCAGCCGTTTTTGCTCGAACATTAAATGCATCCAAATGGTATTTAATTAACTTCCCGGGGTGAAGAAACCCTTTTTGAGAACTCAGAGTGAGTAAATTGGCCATTTTCATGCACTTTTAACCATTCCATAAATCTTGTGTTTTGGGCCCCTGGAAGCATGAAAATCACTTTAAACATGCTAATTTTAGCTCTAACACTGATGATCCACCTACAAATGTGAACTGACGTTCAAAAATAAAACATTTGAAAATGGACCATTTTCCACATTTCTGAAGCATGACGTAATGGGGGGGTGTTATCTCTTTTGTCGAAAATCAGCCGTTTTTGCTCGAACATTAAATGCCTCCAAATGGTATTTAATTAACTTCCCGGGGTGAAGAAACCCTTTTTGAGAACTCAGAGTGAGTAAATTGGCCATTTTCATGCACTTTTAACCATTCCATAAATCTTGTGTTTTGGGCCCCTGGAAGCATGAAAATCACTTTAAACATGCTAATTTTAGCTCTAACACTGATGATCCACCTACAAATGTGAACTGACGTTCAAAAATAAAACATTTGAAAACGGACCATTTTCCACATTTCTGAAGCATGACGTAATGGGGGGGTGTTATCTCTTTTGTCGAAAATCAGCCGTTTTTGCTCGAACATTAAATGCATCCAAATGGTATTTAATTAACTTCCCGGGGTGAAGAAACCCTTTTTGAGAACTCAGAGTGAGTAAATTGGCCATTTTCATGCACTTTTAACCATTCCATAAATCTTGTGTTTTGGGCCCCTGGAAGCATGAAAATCACTTTAAACATGCTAATTTTAGCTCTAACACTGATGATCCACCTACAAATGTGAACTGACGTTCAAAAATAAAACATTTGAAAATGGACCATTTTCCACATTTCTGAAGCATGACGTAATGGGGGGGTGTTATCTCTTTTGTCGAAAATCAGCCGTTTTTGCTCGAACATTAAATGCCTCCAAATGGTATTTAATTAACTTCCCGAGCCCCTGGAAGCATGAAAATCACTTTAAACATGCTAATTTTAGCTCTAACACTGATGATCCACCTACAAATGTGAACTGACGTTCAAAAATAAAACATTTGAAAACGGACCATTTTCCACATTTCTGAAGCATGACGTAATGGGGGGGTGTTATCTCTTTTGTCGAAAATCAGCCGTTTTTGCTCGAACATTAAATGCCTCCAAATGGTATTTAATTAACTTCCCGAGCCCCTGGAAGCATGAAAATCACTTTAAACATGCTAATTTTAGCTCTAACACTGATGATCCACCTACAAATGTGAACTGACGTTCAAAAATGAAACATTTGAAAACGGACCATTTTCCACATTTCTGAAGCATGACGTAATGGGGGGGTGTTATCTCTTTTGTCGAAAATCAGCCGTTTTTGCTCGAACATTAAATGCCTCCAAATGGTATTTAATTAACTTCCCGGGGTGAAGAAACCCTTTTTGAGAACTCAGAGTGAGTAAATTGGCCATTTTCATGCACTTTTAACCATTCCATAAATCTTGTGTTTTGGGCCCCTGGAAGCATGAAAATCACTTTAAACATGCTAATTTTAGCTCTAACACTGATGATCCACCTACAAATGTGAACTGACGTTCAAAAATAAAACATTTGAAAACGGACCATTTTCCACATTTCTGAAGCATGACGTAATGGGGGGGTGTTATCTCTTTTGTCGAAAATCAGCCGTTTTTGCTCGAACATTAAATGCCTCCAAATGGTATTTAATTAACTTCCCGGGGTGAAGAAACCCTTTTTGAGAACTCAGAGTGAGTAAATTGGCCATTTTCATGCACTTTTAACCATTCCATAAATCTTGTGTTTTGGGCCCCTGGAAGCATGAAAATCACTTTAAACATGCTAATTTTAGCTCTAACACTGATGATCCACCTACAAATGTGAACTGACGTTCAAAAATAAAACATTTGAAAACAGACCATTTTCCACATTTCTGAAGCATGACGTAATGGGGGGGTGTTATCTCTTTTGTCGAAAATCAGCCGTTTTTGCTCGAACATTAAATGCCTCCAAATGGTATTTAATTAACTTCCCGGGGTGAAGAAACCCTTTTTGAGAACTCAGAGTGAGTAAATTGGCCATTTTCATGCACTTTTAACCATTCCATAAATCTTGTGTTTTGGGCCCCTGGAAGCATGAAAATCACTTTAAACATGCTAATTTTAGCTCTAACACTGATGATCCACCTACAAATGTGAACTGACGTTCAAAAATAAAACATTTGAAAATGGACCATTTTCCACATTTCTGAAGCATGACGTAATGGGGGGGTGTTATCTCTTTTGTCGAAAATCAGCCGTTTTTGCTCGAACATTAAATGCCTCCAAATGGTATTTAATTAACTTCCCGAGCCCCTGGAAGCATGAAAATCACTTTAAACATGCTAATTTCAGCTCTAACACTGATGATCCACCTACAAATGTGAACTGACGTTCAAAAATAAAACATTTGAAAACGGACCATTTTCCACATTTCTGAAGCATGACGTAATGGGGGGGTGTTATCTCTTTTGTCGAAAATCAGCCGTTTTTGCTCGAACATTAAATGCCTCCAAATGGTATTTAATTAACTTCCCGAGCCCCTGGAAGCATGAAAATCACTTTAAACATGCTAATTTTAGCTCTAACACTGATGATCCACCTACAAATGTGAACTGACGTTCAAAAATAAAACATTTGAAAACGGACCATTTTCCACATTTCTGAAGCATGACGTAATGGGGGGGTGTTATCTCTTTTGTCGAAAATCAGCCGTTTTTGCTCGAACATTAAATGCCTCCAAATGGTATTTAATTAACTTCCCGAGCCCCTGGAAGCATGAAAATCACTTTAAACATGCTAATTTTAGCTCTAACACTGATGATCCACCTACAAATGTGAACTGACGTTCAAAAATAAAACATTTGAAAACGGACCATTTTCCACATTTCTGAAGCATGACGTAATGGGGGGGTGTTATCTCTTTTTTCGAAAATCAGCCGTTTTTGCTCGAACATTAAATGCCTCCAAATGGTATTTAATTAACTTCCCGAGCCCCTGGAAGCATGAAAATCACTTTAAACATGCTAATTTTAGCTCTAACACTGATGATCCACCTACAAATGTGAACTGACGTTCAAAAATAAAACATTTGAAAACGGACCATTTTCCACATTTCTGAAGCATGACGTAATGGGGGGGTGTTATCTCTTTTGTCGAAAATCAGCCGTTTTTGCTCGAACATTAAATGCCTCCAAATGGTATTTAATTAACTTCCCGGGGTGAAGAAACCCTTTTTGAGAACTCAGAGTGAGTAAATTGGCCATTTTCATGCACTTTTAACCATTCCATAAATCTTGTGTTTTGGGCCCCTGGAAGCATGAAAATCACTTTAAACATGCTAATTTTAGCTCTAACACTGATGATCCACCTACAAATGTGAACTGACGTTCAAAAATAAAACATTTGAAAACGGACCATTTTCCACATTTCTGAAGCATGAAGTAATGGGGGGGTGTTATCTCTTTTGTCGAAAATCAGCCGTTTTTGCTCGAACATTAAATGCCTCCAAATGGTATTTAATTAACTTCCCGAGCCCCTGGAAGCATGAAAATCACTTTAAACATGCTAATTTTAGCTCTAACACTGATGATCCACCTACAAATGTGAACTGACGTTCAAAAATAAAACATTTGAAAACGGACCATTTTCCACATTTCTGAAGCATGACGTAATGGGGGGGTGTTATCTCTTTTGTCGAAAATCAGCCGTTTTTGCTCGAACATTAAATGCCTCCAAATGGTATTTAATTAACTTCCCGGGGTGAAGAAACCCTTTTTGAGAACTCAGAGTGAGTAAATTGGCCATTTTCATGCACTTTTAACCATTCCATAAATCTTGTGTTTTGGGCCCCTGGAAGCATGAAAATCACTTTAAACATGCTAATTTTAGCTCTAACACTGATGATCCACCTACAAATGTGAACTGACGTTCAAAAATAAAACATTTGAAAATGGACCATTTTCCACATTTCTGAAGCATGACGTAATGGGGGGGTGTTATCTCTTTTGTCGAAAATCAGCCGTTTTTGCTCGAACATTAAATGCCTCCAAATGGTATTTAATTAACTTCCCGAGCCCCTGGAAGCATGAAAATCACTTTAAACATGCTAATTTTAGCTCTAACACTGATGATCCACCTACAAATGTGAACTGACGTTCAAAAATAAAACATTTGAAAACGGACCATTTTCCACATTTCTGAAGCATGACGTAATGGGGGGGTGTTATCTCTTTTGTCGAAAATCAGCCGTTTTTGCTCGAACATTAAATGCCTCCAAATGGTATTTAATTAACTTCCCGAGCCCCTGGAAGCATGAAAATCACTTTAAACATGCTAATTTTAGCTCTAACACTGATGATCCACCTACAAATGTGAACTGACGTTCAAAAATAAAACATTTGAAAACGGACCATTTTCCAAATTTCTGAAGCATGACGTAATGGGGGGGTGTTATCTCTTTTGTCGAAAATCAGCCGTTTTTGCTCGAACATTAAATGCCTCCAAATGGTATTTAATTAACTTCCCGGGGTGAAGAAACCCTTTTTGAGAACTCAGAGTGAGTAAATTGGCCATTTTCATGCACTTTTAACCATTCCATAAATCTTGTGTTTTGGGCCCCTGGAAGCATGAAAATCACTTTAAACATGCTAATTTTAGCTCTAACACTGATGATCCACCTACAAATGTGAACTGACGTTCAAAAATAAAACATTTGAAAATGGACCATTTTCCACATTTCTGAAGCATGACGTAATGGGGGGGTGTTATCTCTTTTGTCGAAAATCAGCCGTTTTTGCTCGAACATTAAATGCCTCCAAATGGTATTTAATTAACTTCCCGAGCCCCTGGAAGCATGAAAATCACTTTAAACATGCTAATTTTAGCTCTAACACTGATGATCCACCTACAAATGTGAACTGACGTTCAAAAATAAAACATTTGAAAACGGACCATTTTCCACATTTCTGAAGCATGACGTAATGGGGGGGTGTTATCTCTTTTGTCGAAAATCAGCCGTTTTTGCTCGAACATTAAATGCCTCCAAATGGTATTTAATTAACTTCCCGGGGTGAAGAAACCCTTTTTGAGAACTCAGAGTGAGTAAATTGGCCATTTTCATGCACTTTTAACCATTCCATAAATCTTGTGTTTTGGGCCCCTGGAAGCATGAAAATCACTTTAAACATGCTAATTTTAGCTCTAACACTGATGATCCACCTACAAATGTGAACTGACGTTCAAAAATAAAACATTTGAAAACGGACAATTTTCCACATTTCTGAAGCATGACGTAATGGGGGGGTGTTATCTCTTTTGTCGAAAATCAGCCGTTTTTGCTCGAACATTAAATGCCTCCAAATGGTATTTAATTAACTTCCCGGGGTGAAGAAACCCTTTTTGAGAACTCAGAGTGAGTAAATTGGCCATTTTCATGCACTTTTAACCATTCCATAAATCTTGTGTTTTGGGCCCCTGGAAGCATGAAAATCACTTTAAACATGCTAATTTTAGCTCTAACACTGATGATCCACCTACAAATGTGAACTGACGTTCAAAAATAAAACATTTGAAAACGGACCATTTTCCACATTTCTGAAGCATGACGTAATGGGGGGGTGTTATCTCTTTTGTCGAAAATCAGCCGTTTTTGCTCGAACATTAAATGCCTCCAAATGGTATTTAATTAACTTCCCGGGGTGAAGAAACCCTTTTTGAGAACTCAGAGTGAGTAAATTGGCCATTTTCATGCACTTTTAACCATTCCATAAATCTTGTGTTTTGGGCCCCTGGAAGCATGAAAATCACTTTAAACATGCTAATTTTAGCTCTAACACTGATGATCCACCTACAAATGTGAACTGACGTTCAAAAATAAAACATTTGAAAATGGACCATTTTCCACATTTCTGAAGCATGACGTAATGGGGGGGTGTTATCTCTTTTGTCGAAAATCAGCCGTTTTTGCTCGAACATTAAATGCCTCCAAATGGTATTTATTAACTTCCCGAGCCCCTGGAAGCATGAAAATCACTTTAAACATGCTAATTTTAGCTCTAACACTGATGATCCACCTACAAATGTGAACTGACGTTCAAAAATAAAACATTTGAAAACGGACCATTTTCCACATTTCTGAAGCATGACGTAATGGGGTGGTGTTATCTCTTTTGTCGAAAATCAGCCGTTTTTGCTCGAACATTAAATGCCTCCAAATGGTATTTAATTAACTTCCCGAGCCCCTGGAAGCATGAAAATCACTTTAAACATGCTAATTTTAGCTCTAACACTGATGATCCACCTACAAATGTGAACTGACGTTCAAAAATAAAACATTTGAAAACGGACCATTTTCCACATTTCTGAAGCATGACGTAATGGGGGGGTGTTATCTCTTTTGTCGAAAATCAGCCGTTTTTGCTCGAACATTAAATGCCTCCAAATGGTATTTAATTAACTTCCCGAGCCCCTGGAAGCATGAAAATCACTTTAAACATGCTAATTTTAGCTCTAACACTGATGATCCACCTACAAATGTGAACTGACGTTCAAAAATAAAACATTTGAAAACGGACCATTTTCCACATTTCTGAAGCATGACGTAATGGGGGGGTGTTATCTCTTTTTTCGAAAATCAGCCGTTTTTGCTCGAACATTAAATGCCTCCAAATGGTATTTAATTAACTTCCCGAGCCCCTGGAAGCATGAAAATCACTTTAAACATGCTAATTTTAGCTCTAACACTGATGATCCACCTACAAATGTGAACTGACGTTCAAAAATAAAACATTTGAAAACGGACCATTTTCCACATTTCTGAAGCATGACGTAATGGGGGGGTGTTATCTCTTTTGTCGAAAATCAGCCGTTTTTGCTCGAACATTAAATGCCTCCAAATGGTATTTAATTAACTTCCCGGGGTGAAGAAACCCTTTTTGAGAACTCAGAGTGAGTAAATTGGCCATTTTCATGCACTTTTAACCATTCCATAAATCTTGTGTTTTGGGCCCCTGGAAGCATGAAAATCACTTTAAACATGCTAATTTTAGCTCTAACACTGATGATCCACCTACAAATGTGAACTGACGTTCAAAAATAAAACATTTGAAAACGGACCATTTTCCACATTTCTGAAGCATGACGTAATGGGGGGGTGTTATCTCTTTTGTCGAAAATCAGCCGTTTTTGCTCGAACATTAAATGCCTCCAAATGGTATTTAATTAACTTCCCGAGCCCCTGGAAGCATGAAAATCACTTTAAACATGCTAATTTTAGCTCTAACACTGATGATCCACCTACAAATGTGAACTGACGTTCAAAAATAAAACATTTGAAAACGGACCATTTTCCACATTTCTGAAGCATGACGTAATGGGGGGGTGTTATCTCTTTTGTCGAAAATCAGCCGTTTTTGCTCGAACATTAAATGCCTCCAAATGGTATTTAATTAACTTCCCGGGGTGAAGAAACCCTTTTTGAGAACTCAGAGTGAGTAAATTGGCCATTTTCATGCACTTTTAACCATTCCATAAATCTTGTGTTTTGGGCCCCTGGAAGCATGAAAATCACTTTAAACATGCTAATTTTAGCTCTAACACTGATGATCCAACTACAAATGTGAACTGACGTTCAAAAATAAAACATTTGAAAATGGACCATTTTCCACATTTCTGAAGCATGACGTAATGGGGGGGTGTTATCTCATTTGTCGAAAATCAGCCGTTTTTGCTCGAACATTAAATGCCTCCAAATGGTATTTAATTAACTTCCCGAGCCCCTGGAAGCATGAAAATCACTTTAAACATGCTAATTTTAGCTCTAACACTGATGATCCACCTACAAATGTGAACTGACGTTCAAAAATAAAACATTTGAAAACGGACCATTTTCCACATTTCTGAAGCATGACGTAATGGGGGGGTGTTATCTCTTTTGTCGAAAATCAGCCGTTTTTGCTCGAACATTAAATGCCTCCAAATGGTATTTAATTAACTTCCCGGGGTGAAGAAACCCTTTTTGAGAACTCAGAGTGAGTAAATTGGCCATTTTCATGCACTTTTAACCATTCCATAAATCTTGTGTTTTGGGCCCCTGGAAGCATGAAAATCACTTTAAACATGCTAATTTTAGCTCTAACACTGATGATCCACCTACAAATGTGAACTGACGTTCAAAAATAAAACATTTGAAAATGGACCATTTTCCACATTTCTGAAGCATGACGTAATGGGGGGGTGTTATCTCTTTTGTCGAAAATCAGCCGTTTTTGCTCGAACATTAAATGCCTCCAAATGGTATTTAATTAACTTCCCGGGGTGAAGAAACCCTTTTTGAGAACTCAGAGTGAGTAAATTGGCGATTTTCATGCACTTTTAACCATTCCATAAATCTTGTGTTTTGGGCCCCTGGAAGCATGAAAATCACTTTAAACATGCTAATTTTAGCTCTAACACTGATGATCCACCTACAAATGTGAACTGACGTTCAAAAATAGAACATTTGAAAATGGACCATTTTCCACATTTCTGAAGCATGACGTAATGGGGGGGTGTTATCTCTTTTGTCGAAAATCAGCCGTTTTTGCTCGAACATTAAATGCCTCCAAATGGTATTTAATTAACTTCCCGAGCCCCTGGAAGCATGAAAATCACTTTAAACATGCTAATTTTAGCTCTAACACTGATGATCCACCTACAAATGTGAACTGACGTTCAAAAATAAAACATTTGAAAACGGACCATTTTCCACATTTCTGAAGCATGACGTAATGGGGAGGTGTTATCTCTTTTGTCGAAAATCAGCCGTTTTTGCTCGAACATTAAATGCCTCCAAATGGTATTTAATTAACTTCCCGAGCCCCTGGAAGCATGAAAATCACTTTAAACATGCTAATTTTAGCTCTAACACTGATGATCCACCTACAAATGTGAACTGACGTTCAAAAATAAAACATTTGAAAACGGACCATTTTCCACATTTCTGAAGCATGACGTAATGGGGGGGTGTTATCTCTTTTGTCGAAAATCAGCCGTTTTTGCTCGAACATTAAATGCCTCCAAATGGTATTTAATTAACTTCCCGGGGTGAAGAAACCCTTTTTGAGAACTCAGAGTGAGTAAATTGGCCATTTTCATGCACTTTTAACCATTCCATAAATCTTGTGTTTTGGGCCCCTGGAAGCATGAAAATCACTTTAAACATGCTAATTTTAGCTCTAACACTGATGATCCACCTACAAATGTGAACTGACGTTCAAAAATAAAACATTTGAAAATTGACCATTTTCCACATTTCTGAAGCATGACGTAATGGGGGGGTGTTATCTCTTTTGTCGAAAATCAGCCGTTTTTGCTCGAACATTAAATGCCTCCAAATGGTATTTAATTAACTTCCCGAGCCCCTGGAAGCATGAAAATCACTTTAAACATGCTAATTTTAGCTCTAACACTGATGATCCACCTACAAATGTGAACTGACGTTCAAAAATAAAACATTTGAAAACGGACCATTTTCCACATTTCTGAAGCATGACGTAATGGGGGGTGTTATCTCTTTTGTCGAAAATCAGCCGTTTTTGCTCGAACATTAAATGCCTCCAAATGGTATTTAATTAACTTCCCGGGGTGAAGAAACCCTTTTTTGAGAACTCAGAGTGAGTAAATTGGCCATTTTCATGCACTTTTAACCATTCCATAAATCTTGTGTTTTGGGCCCCTGGAAGCATGAAAATCACTTTAAACATGCTAATTTTAGCTCTAACACTGATGATCCACCTACAAATGTGAACTGACGTTCAAAAATAAACCATTTGAAAACGGACCATTTTCCACATTTCTGAAGCATGACGTAATGGGGGGGTGTTATCTCTTTTGTCGAAAATCAGCCGTTTTTGCTCGAACATTAAATGCCTCCAAATGGTATTTAATTAACTTCCCGGGGTGAAGAAACCCTTTTTGAGAACTCAGAGTGAGTAAATTGGCCATTTTCATGCACTTTTAACCATTCCATAAATCTTGTGTTTTGGGCCCCTGGAAGCATGAAAATCACTTTAAACATGCTAATTTTAGCTCTAACACTGATGATCCACCTACAAATGGAACTGACGTTCAAAAATAAAACATTTGAAAATGGACCATTTTCCACATTTCTGAAGCATGACGTAATGGGGGGGTGCTATCTCTTTTGTCGAAAATCAGCCGTTTTTGCTCGAACATTAAATGCCTCCAAATGGTATTTAATTAACTTCCCGAGCCCCTGGAAGCATGAAAATCACTTTAAACATGCTAATTTTAGCTCTAACACTGATGATCCACCTACAAATGTGAACTGACGTTCAAAAATAAAACATTTGAAAACGGACCATTTTCCACATTTCTGAAGCATGACGTAATGGGGGGGTGTTATCTCTTTTGTCGAAAATCAGCCGTTTTTGCTCGAACATTAAATGCCTCCAAATGGTATTTAATTAACTTCCCGAGCCCCTGGAAGCATGAAAATCACTTTAAACATGCTAATTTTAGCTCTAACACTGATGATCCACCTACAAATGTGAACTGACGTTCAAAAATAAAACATTTGAAAACGGACCATTTTCCACATTTCTGAAGCATGACGTAATGGGGGGGTGTTATCTCTTTTGTCGAAAATCAGCCGTTTTTGCTCGAACATTAAATGCCTCCAAATGGTATTTAATTAACTTCCCGGGGTGAAGAAACCCTTTTTGAGAACTCAGAGTGAGTAAATTGGCCATTTTCATGCACTTTTAACCATTCCATAAATCTTGTGTTTTGGGCCCCTGGAAGCATGAAAATCACTTTAAACATGCTAATTTTAGCTCTAATACTGATGATCCACCTACAAATGTGAACTGACGTTCAAAAATAAAACATTTGAAAACGGACCATTTTCCACATTTCTGAAGCATGACGTAATGGGGGGGTGTTATCTCTTTTGTCGAAAATCAGCCGTTTTTGCTCGAACATTAAATGCCTCCAAATGGTATTTAATTAACTTCCCGGGGTGAAGAAACCCTTTTTGAGAACTCAGAGTGAGTAAATTGGCCATTTTCATGCACTTTTAACCATTCCATAAATCTTGTGTTTTGGGCCCCTGGAAGCATGAAAATCACTTTAAACATGCTAATTTTAACTCTAACACTGATGATCCACCTACAAATGTGAACTGACGTTCAAAAATAAAACATTTGAAAACGGACCATTTTCCACATTTCTGAAGCATGACGTAATGGGGGGGTGTTATCTCTTTTGTCGAAAATCAGCCGTTTTTGCTCGAACATTAAATGCCTCCAAATGGTATTTAATTAACATCCCGGGGTGAAGAAACCCTTTTTGAGAACTCAGAGTGAGTAAATTGGCCATTTTCATGCACTTTTAACCATTCCATAAATCTTGTGTTTTGGGCCCCTGGAAGCATGAAAATCACTTTAAACATGCTAATTTTAGCTCTAACACTGATGATCCACCTACAAATGTGAACTGACGTTCAAAAATAAAACATTTGAAAATGGACCATTTTCCACATTTCTGAAGCATGACGTAATGGGGGGGTGTTATCTCTTTTGTCGAAAATCAGCCGTTTTTGCTCGAACATTAAATGCCTCCAAATGGTATTTAATTAACTTCCCGGGCTGAAGAAACCCTTTTTGAGAACTCAGAGTGAGTAAATTGGCCATTTTCATGCACTTTTAACCATTCCATAAATCTTGTGTTTTGGGCCCCTGGAAGCATGAAAATCACTTTAAACATGCTAATTTTAGCTCTAACACTGATGATCCACCTACAAATGTGAACTGACGTTCAAAAATAAAACATTTGAAAATGGACCATTTTCCACATTTCTGAAGCATGACGTAATGGGGGGGTGTTATCTCTTTTGTCGAAAATCAGCCGTTTTTGCTCGAACATTAAATGCCTCCAAATGGTATTTAATTAACTTCCCGAGCCCCTGGAAGCATGAAAATCACTTTAAACATGCTAATTTTAGCTCTAACACTGATGATCCACCTACAAATGTGAACTGACGTTCAAAAATAAAACATTTGAAAACGGACCATTTTCCACATTTCTGAAGCATGACGTAATGGGGAGGTGTTATCTCTTTTGTCGAAAATCAGCCGTTTTTGCTCGAACATTAAATGCCTCCAAATGGTATTTAATTAACTTCCCGAGCCCCTGGAAGCATGAAAATCACTTTAAACATGCTAATTTTAGCTCTAACACTGATGATCCACCTACAAATGTGAACTGACGTTCAAAAATAAAACATTTGAAAACGGACCATTTTCCACATTTCTGAAGCATGACGTAATGGGGGGGTGTTATCTCTTTTGTCGAAAATCAGCCGTTTTTGCTCGAACATTAAATGCCTCCAAATGGTATTTAATTAACTTCCCGGGGTGAAGAAACCCTTTTTGAGAACTCAGAGTGAGTAAATTGGCCATTTTCATGCACTTTTAACCATTCCATAAATCTTGTGTTTTGGGCCCCTGGAAGCATGAAAATCACTTTAAACATGCTAATTTTAGCTCTAACACTGATGATCCACCTACAAATGTGAACTGACGTTCAAAAATAAAACATTTGAAAATGGACCATTTTCCACATTTCTGAAGCATGACGTAATGGGGGGGTGTTATCTCTTTTGTCGAAAATCAGCCGTTTTTGCTCGAACATTAAATGCCTCCAAATGGTATTTAATTAACTTCCCGGGGTGAAGAAACCCTTTTTGAGAACTCAGAGTGAGTAAATTGGCGATTTTCATGCACTTTTAACCATTCCATAAATCTTGTGTTTTGGGCCCCTGGAAGCATGAAAATCACTTTAAACATGCTAATTTTAGCTCTAACACTGATGATCCACCTACAAATGTGAACTGACGTTCAAAAATAGAACATTTGAAAATGGACCATTTTCCACATTTCTGAAGCATGACGTAATGGGGGGGTGTTATCTCTTTTGTCGAAAATCAGCCGTTTTTGCTCGAACATTAAATGCCTCCAAATGGTATTTAATTAACTTCCCGAGCCCCTGGAAGCATGAAAATCACTTTAAACATGCTAATTTTAGCTCTAACACTGATGATCCACCTACAAATGTGAACTGACGTTCAAAAATAAAACATTTGAAAACGGACCATTTTCCACATTTCTGAAGCATGACGTAATGGGGAGGTGTTATCTCTTTTGTCGAAAATCAGCCGTTTTTGCTCGAACATTAAATGCCTCCAAATGGTATTTAATTAACTTCCCGAGCCCCTGGAAGCATGAAAATCACTTTAAACATGCTAATTTTAGCTCTAACACTGATGATCCACCTACAAATGTGAACTGACGTTCAAAAATAAAACATTTGAAAACGGACCATTTTCCACATTTCTGAAGCATGACGTAATGGGGGGGTGTTATCTCTTTTGTCGAAAATCAGCCGTTTTTGCTCGAACATTAAATGCCTCCAAATGGTATTTAATTAACTTCCCGGGGTGAAGAAACCCTTTTTGAGAACTCAGAGTGAGTAAATTGGCCATTTTCATGCACTTTTAACCATTCCATAAATCTTGTGTTTTGGGCCCCTGGAAGCATGAAAATCACTTTAAACATGCTAATTTTAGCTCTAACACTGATGATCCACCTACAAATGTGAACTGACGTTCAAAAATAAAACATTTGAAAATTGACCATTTTCCACATTTCTGAAGCATGACGTAATGGGGGGGTGTTATCTCTTTTGTCGAAAATCAGCCGTTTTTGCTCGAACATTAAATGCCTCCAAATGGTATTTAATTAACTTCCCGAGCCCCTGGAAGCATGAAAATCACTTTAAACATGCTAATTTTAGCTCTAACACTGATGATCCACCTACAAATGTGAACTGACGTTCAAAAATAAAACATTTGAAAACGGACCATTTTCCACATTTCTGAAGCATGACGTAATGGGGGGTGTTATCTCTTTTGTCGAAAATCAGCCGTTTTTGCTCGAACATTAAATGCCTCCAAATGGTATTTAATTAACTTCCCGGGGTGAAGAAACCCTTTTTTGAGAACTCAGAGTGAGTAAATTGGCCATTTTCATGCACTTTTAACCATTCCATAAATCTTGTGTTTTGGGCCCCTGGAAGCATGAAAATCACTTTAAACATGCTAATTTTAGCTCTAACACTGATGATCCACCTACAAATGTGAACTGACGTTCAAAAATAAACCATTTGAAAACGGACCATTTTCCACATTTCTGAAGCATGACGTAATGGGGGGGTGTTATCTCTTTTGTCGAAAATCAGCCGTTTTTGCTCGAACATTAAATGCCTCCAAATGGTATTTAATTAACTTCCCGGGGTGAAGAAACCCTTTTTGAGAACTCAGAGTGAGTAAATTGGCCATTTTCATGCACTTTTAACCATTCCATAAATCTTGTGTTTTGGGCCCCTGGAAGCATGAAAATCACTTTAAACATGCTAATTTTAGCTCTAACACTGATGATCCACCTACAAATGGAACTGACGTTCAAAAATAAAACATTTGAAAATGGACCATTTTCCACATTTCTGAAGCATGACGTAATGGGGGGGTGCTATCTCTTTTGTCGAAAATCAGCCGTTTTTGCTCGAACATTAAATGCCTCCAAATGGTATTTAATTAACTTCCCGAGCCCCTGGAAGCATGAAAATCACTTTAAACATGCTAATTTTAGCTCTAACACTGATGATCCACCTACAAATGTGAACTGACGTTCAAAAATAAAACATTTGAAAACGGACCATTTTCCACATTTCTGAAGCATGACGTAATGGGGGGGTGTTATCTCTTTTGTCGAAAATCAGCCGTTTTTGCTCGAACATTAAATGCCTCCAAATGGTATTTAATTAACTTCCCGAGCCCCTGGAAGCATGAAAATCACTTTAAACATGCTAATTTTAGCTCTAACACTGATGATCCACCTACAAATGTGAACTGACGTTCAAAAATAAAACATTTGAAAACGGACCATTTTCCACATTTCTGAAGCATGACGTAATGGGGGGGTGTTATCTCTTTTGTCGAAAATCAGCCGTTTTTGCTCGAACATTAAATGCCTCCAAATGGTATTTAATTAACTTCCCGGGGTGAAGAAACCCTTTTTGAGAACTCAGAGTGAGTAAATTGGCCATTTTCATGCACTTTTAACCATTCCATAAATCTTGTGTTTTGGGCCCCTGGAAGCATGAAAATCACTTTAAACATGCTAATTTTAGCTCTAATACTGATGATCCACCTACAAATGTGAACTGACGTTCAAAAATAAAACATTTGAAAACGGACCATTTTCCACATTTCTGAAGCATGACGTAATGGGGGGGTGTTTATCTCTTTTGTCGAAAATCAGCCGTTTTTGCTCGAACATTAAATGCCTCCAAATGGTATTTAATTAACTTCCCGGGGTGAAGAAACCCTTTTTGAGAACTCAGAGTGAGTAAATTGGCCATTTTCATGCACTTTTAACCATTCCATAAATCTTGTGTTTTGGGCCCCTGGAAGCATGAAAATCACTTTAAACATGCTAATTTTAACTCTAACACTGATGATCCACCTACAAATGTGAACTGACGTTCAAAAATAAAACATTTGAAAACGGACCATTTTCCACATTTCTGAAGCATGACGTAATGGGGGGGTGTTATCTCTTTTGTCGAAAATCAGCCGTTTTTGCTCGAACATTAAATGCCTCCAAATGGTATTTAATTAACATCCCGGGGTGAAGAAACCCTTTTTGAGAACTCAGAGTGAGTAAATTGGCCATTTTCATGCACTTTTAACCATTCCATAAATCTTGTGTTTTGGGCCCCTGGAAGCATGAAAATCACTTTAAACATGCTAATTTTAGCTCTAACACTGATGATCCACCTACAAATGTGAACTGACGTTCAAAAATAAAACATTTGAAAATGGACCATTTTCCACATTTCTGAAGCATGACGTAATGGGGGGGTGTTATCTCTTTTGTCGAAAATCAGCCGTTTTTGCTCGAACATTAAATGCCTCCAAATGGTATTTAATTAACTTCCCGGGCTGAAGAAACCCTTTTTGAGAACTCAGAGTGAGTAAATTGGCCATTTTCATGCACTTTTAACCATTCCATAAATCTTGTGTTTTGGGCCCCTGGAAGCATGAAAATCACTTTAAACATGCTAATTTTAGCTCTAACACTGATGATCCACCTACAAATGTGAACTGACGTTCAAAAATAAAACATTTGAAAATGGACCATTTTCCACATTTCTGAAGCATGACGTAATGGGGGGGTGTTATCTCTTTTGTCGAAAATCAGCCGTTTTTGCTCGAACATTAAATGCCTCCAAATGGTATTTAATTAACTTCCCGAGCCCCTGGAAGCATGAAAATCACTTTAAACATGCTAATTTTAGCTCTAACACTGATGATCCACCTACAAATGTGAACTGACGTTCAAAATAAAACATTTGAAAACGGACCATTTTCCACATTTCTGAAGCATGACGTAATGGGGAGGTGTTATCTCTTTTGTCGAAAATCAGCCGTTTTTGCTCGAACATTAAATGCCTCCAAATGGTATTTAATTAACTTCCCGAGCCCCTGGAAGCATGAAAATCACTTTAAACATGCTAATTTTAGCTCTAACACTGATGATCCACCTACAAATGTGAACTGACGTTCAAAAATAAAACATTTGAAAACGGACCATTTTCCACATTTCTGAAGCATGACGTAATGGGGGGGTGTTATCTCTTTTGTCGAAAATCAGCCGTTTTTGCTCGAACATTAAATGCCTCCAAATGGTATTTAATTAACTTCCCGGGGTGAAGAAACCCTTTTTGAGAACTCAGAGTGAGTAAATTGGCCATTTTCATGCACTTTTAACCATTCCATAAATCTTGTGTTTTGGGCCCCTGGAAGCATGAAAATCACTTTAAACATGCTAATTTTAGCTCTAACACTGATGATCCACCTACAAATGTGAACTGACGTTCAAAAATAAAACATTTGAAAATGGACCATTTTCCACATTTCTGAAGCATGACGTAATGGGGGGGTGTTATCTCTTTTGTCGAAAATCAGCCGTTTTTGCTCGAACATTAAATGCCTCCAAATGGTATTTAATTAACTTCCCGAGCCCCTGGAAGCATGAAAATCACTTTAAACATGCTAATTTTAGCTCTAACACTGATGATCCACCTACAAATGTGAACTGACGTTCAAAAATAAAACATTTGAAAACGGACCATTTTCCACATTTCTGAAGCATGACGTAATGGGGGGGGTGTTATCTCTTTTGTCGAAAATCAGCCGTTTTTGCTCGAACATTAAATGCCTCCAAATGGTATTTAATTAACTTCCCGAGCCCCTGGAAGCATGAAAATCACTTTAAACATGCTAATTTTAGCTCTAACACTGATGATCCACCTACAAATGTGAACTGACGTTCAAAAATAAAACATTTGAAAACGGACCATTTTCCACATTTCTGAAGCATGACGTAATGGGGGGGTGTTATCTCTTTTGTCGAAAATCAGCCGTTTTTGCTCGAACATTAAATGCCTCCAAATGGTATTTAATTAACTTCCCGGGGTGAAGAAACCCTTTTTGAGAACTCAGAGTGAGTAAATTGGCCATTTTCATGCACTTTTAACCATTCCATAAATCTTGTGTTTTGGGCCCCTGGAAGCATGAAAATCACTTTAAACATGCTAATTTTAGCTCTAACACTGATGATCCACCTACAAATGTGAACTGACGTTCAAAAATAAAACATTTGAAAACGGACCATTTTCCACATTTCTGAAGCATGACGTAATGGGGGGGTGTTATCTCTTTTGTCGAAAATCAGCCGTTTTTGCTCGAACATTAAATGTCTCCAAATGGTATTTAATTAACTTCCCGGGGTGAAGAAACCCTTTTTGAGAACTCAGAGTGAGTAAATTGGCCATTTTCATGCACTTTTAACCATTCCATAAATCTTGTGTTTTGGGCCCCTGGAAGCATGAAAATCACTTTAAACATGCTAATTTTAGCTCTAACACTGATGATCCACCTACAAATGTGAACTGACGTTCAAAAATAAAACATTTGAAAACGGACCATTTTCCACATTTCTGAAGCATGACGTAATGGGGGGGTGTTATCTCTTTTGTCGAAAATCAGCCGTTTTTGCTCGAACATTAAATGCCTCCAAATGGTACTTAATTAACTTCCCGGGGTGAAGAAACCCTTTTTGAGAACTCAGAGTGAGTAAATTGGCCATTTTCATGCACTTTTAACCATTCCATAAATCTTGTGTTTTGGGCCCCTGGAAGCATGAAAATCACTTTAAACATGCTAATTTTAGCTCTAACACTGATGATCCACCTACAAATGTGAACTGACGTTCAAAAATAAAACATTTCAAAACGGACCATTTTCCACATTTCTGAAGCATGACGTAATGGGGGGGTGTTATCTCTTTTGTCGAAAATCAGCCGTTTTTGCTCGAACATTAAATGCCTCCAAATGGTATTTAATTAACTCCCGGGGTGAAGAAACCCTTTTTGAGAACTCAGAGTGAGTAAATTGGCCATTTTCATGCACTTTTAACCATTCCATAAATCTTGTGTTTTGGGCCCCTGGAAGCATGAAAATCACTTTAAACATGCTAATTTTAGCTCTAACACTGATGATCCACCTACAAATGTGAACTGACGTTCAAAAATAAAACATTTGAAAATGGACCATTTTCCACATTTCTGAAGCATGACGTAATGGGGGGGTGTTATCTCTTTTGTCGAAAATCAGCCGTTTTTGCTCGAACATTAAATGCCTCCAAATGGTATTTAATTAACTTCCCGAGCCCCTGGAAGCATGAAAATCACTTTAAACATGCTAATTTTAGCTCTAACACTGATGATCCACCTACAAATGTGAACTGACGTTCAAAAATAAAACATTTGAAAACGGACCATTTTCCACATTTCTGAAGCATGACGTAATGGGGGGGTGTTATCTCTTTTGTCGAAAATCAGCCGTTTTTGCTCGAACATTAAATGCCTCCAAATGGTATTTAATTAACTTCCCGAGCCCCTGGAAGCATGAAAATCACTTTAAACATGCTAATTTTAGCTCTAACACTGATGATCCACCTACAAATGTGAACTGACGTTCAAAAATAAAACATTTGAAAACGGACCATTTTCCACATATCTGAAGCATGACGTAATGGGGGGGTGTTATCTCTTTTGTCGAAAATCAGCCGTTTTTGCTCGAACATTAAATGCCTCCAAATGGTATTTAATTAACTTCCCGGGGTGAAGAAACCCTTTTTGAGAACTCAGAGTGAGTAAATTGGCCATTTTCATGCACTTTTAACCATTCCATAAATCTTGTGTTTTGGGCCCCTGGAAGCATGAAATCACTTTAAACATGCTAATTTTAGCTCTAACACTGATGATCCACCTACAAATGTGAACTGACGTTCAAAAATAAAACATTTGAAAACGGACCATTTTCCACATTTCTGAAGCATGACGTAATGGGGGGGTGTTATCTCTTTTGTCGAAAATCAGCCGTTTTTGCTCGAACATTAAATGCCTCCAAATGGTATTTAATTAACTTCCCGAGCCCCTGGAAGCATGAAAATCACTTTAAACATGCTAATTTTAGCTCTAACACTGATGATCCACCTACAAATGTGAACTGACGTTCAAAAATAAAACATTTGAAAACGGACCATTTTCCACATTTCTGAAGCATGACGTAATGGGGGGGTGTTATCTCTTTTGTCGAAAATCAGCCGTTTTTGCTTGAACATTAAATGCCTCCAAATGGTATTTAATTAACTTCCCGAGCCCCTGGAAGCATGAAAATCACTTTAAACATGCTAATTTTAGCTCTAACACTGATGATCCACCTACAAATGTGAACGGACGTTCAAAAATAAAACATTTGAAAACGGACCATTTTCCACATTTCTGAAGCATGACGTAATGGGGGGGTGTTATCTCTTTTGTCGAAAATCAGCCGTTTTTGCTCGAACATTAAATGCCTCCAAATGGTATTTAATTAACTTCCCGGGGTGAAGAAACCCTTTTTGAGAACTCAGAGTGAGTAAATTGGCCATTTTCATGCACTTTTAACCATTCCATAAATCTTGTGTTTTGGGCCCCTGGAAGCATGAAAATCACTTTAAACATGCTAATTTTAGCTCTAACACTGATGATCCACCTACAAATGTGAACTGACGTTCAAAAATAAAACATTTGAAAACGGACCATTTTCCACATTTCTGAAGCATGACGTAATGGGGGGGGTTATCTCTTTTGTCGAAAATCAGCCGTTTTTGCTCGTACATTAAATGCCTCCAAATGGTATTTAATTAACTTCCCGAGCCCCTGGAAGCATGAAAATCACTTTAAACATGCTAATTTTAGCTCTAACACTGATGATCCACCTACAAATGTGAACTGACGTTCAAAAATAAAACATTTGAAAACTGACCTTTTTCCACATTTCTGAAGCATGACGTAATGGGGGGGTGTTATCTCTTTTGTCGAAAATCAGCCGTTTTTGCTCGAACATTAAATGCCTCCAAATGGTATTTAATTAACTTCCCGAGCCCCTGGAAGCATGAAAATCACTTTAAACATGCTAATTTTAGCTCTAACACTGATGATCCACCTACAAATGTGAACTGACGTTCAAAAATAAAACATTTGAAAACGGACCATTTTCCACATTTCTGAAGCATGACGTAATGGGGGGGTGTTATCTCTTTTGTCGAAAATCAGCCGTTTTTGCTCGAACATTGAATGCCTCCAAATGGTATTTAATTAACTTCCCGGGGTGAAGAAACCCTTTTTGAGAACTCAGAGTGAGTAAATTGGCCATTTTCATGCACTTTTAACCATTCCATAAATCTTGTGTTTTGGGCCCCTGGAAGCATGAAAATCACTTTAAACATGCTAATTTTAGCTCTAACACTGATGATCCACCTACAAATGTGAACTGACGTTCAAAAATAAAACATTTGAAAATGGACCATTTTCCACATTTCTGAAGCATGACGTAATGGGGGGGTGTTATCTCTTTTGTCGAAAATCAGCCGTTTTTGCTCGAACATTAAATGCCTCCAAATGGTATTTAATTAACTTCCCGAGCCCCTGGAAGCATGAAAATCACTTTAAACATGCTAATTTTAGCTCTAACACTGATGATCCACCTACAAATGTGAACTGACGTTCAAAAATAAAACATTTGAAAACGGACCATTTTCCACATTTCTGAACCATGACGTAATGGGGGGGTGTTATCTCTTTTGTCGAAAATCAGCCGTTTTTGCTCGAACATTAAATGCCTCCAAATGGTATTTAATTAACTTCCCGAGCCCCTGGAAGCATGAAAATCACTTTAAACATGCTAATTTTAGCTCTAACACTGATGATCCACCTACAAATGTGAACTGACGTTCAAAAATAAAACATTTGAAAACGGACCATTTTCCACATTTCTGAAGCATGACGTAATGGGGGGGTGTTATCTCTTTTGTCGAAAATCAGCCGTTTTTGCTCGAACATTAAATGCCTCCAAATGGTATTTAATTAACTTCCCGGGGTGAAGAAACCCTTTTTGAGAACTCAGAGTGAGTAAATTGGCCATTTTCATGCACTTTTAACCATTCCATAAATCTTGTGTTTTGGGCCCCTGGAAGCATGAAAATCACTTTAAACATGCTAATTTTAGCTCTAACACTGATGATCCAACTACAAATGTGAACTGACGTTCAAAAATAAAACATTTGAAAATGGACCATTTTCCACATTTCTGAAGCATGACGTAATGGGGGGGTGTTATCTCTTTTGTCGAAAATCAGCCGTTTTTGCTCGAACATTAAATGCCTCCAAATGGTATTTAATTAACTTCCCGAGCCCCTGGAAGCATGAAAATCACTTTAAACATGCTAATTTTAGCTCTAACACTGATGATCCACCTACAAATGTGAACTGACGTTCAAAAATAAAACATTTGAAAACGGACCATTTTCCACATTTCTGAAGCATGACGTAATGGGGGGGTGTTATCTCTTTTGTCGAAAATCAGCCGTTTTTGCTCGAACATTAAATGCCTCCAAATGGTATTTAATTAACTTCCCGAGCCCCTGGAAGCATGAAAATCACTTTAAACATGCTAATTTTAGCTCTAACACTGATGATCCACCTACAAATGTGAACTGACGTTCAAAAATAAAACATTTGAAAACGGACCATTTTCCAAATTTCTGAAGCATGACGTAATGGGGGGGTGTTATCTCTTTTGTCGAAAATCAGCCGTTTTTGCTCGAACATTAAATGCCTCCAAATGGTATTTAATTAACTTCCCGGGGTGAAGAAACCCTTTTTGAGAACTCAGAGTGAGTAAATTGGCCATTTTCATGCACTTTTAACCATTCCATAAATCTTGTGTTTTGGGCCCCTGGAAGCATGAAAATCACTTTAAACATGCTAATTTTAGCTCTAACACTGATGATCCACCTACAAATGTGAACTGACGTTCAAAAATAAAACATTTGAAAATGGACCATTTTCCACATTTCTGAAGCATGACGTAATGGGGGGGTGTTATCTCTTTTGTCGAAAATCAGCCGTTTTTGCTCGAACATTAAATGCCTCCAAATGGTATTTAATTAACTTCCAGAGCCCCTGGAAGCATGAAAATCACTTTAAACATGCTAATTTTAGCTCTAACACTGATGATCCACCTACAAATGTGAACTGACGTTCAAAAATAAAACATTTGAAAACGGACCATTTTCCACATTTCTGAAGCATGACGTAATGGGGGGGTGTTATCTCTTTTGTCGAAAATCAGCCGTTTTTGCTCGAACATTAAATGCCTCCAAATGGTATTTAATTAACTTCCCGGGGTGAAGAAACCCTTTTTGAGAACTCAGAGTGAGTAAATTGGCCATTTTCATGCACTTTTAACCATTCCATAAATCTTGTGTTTTGGCCCCTGGAAGCATGAAAATCACTTTAAACATGCTAATTTTAGCTCTAACACTGATGATCCACCTACAAATGTGAACTGACGTTCAAAAATAAAACATTTGAAAACGGACCATTTTCCACATTTCTGAAGCATGACGTAATGGGGGGGTGTTATCTCTTTTGTCGAAAATCAGCCGTTTTTGCTCGAACATTAAATGCCTCCAAATGGTATTTAATTAACTTCCCGGGGTGAAGAAACCCTTTTTGAGAACTCAGAGTGAGTAAATTGGCGATTTTCATGCACTTTTAACCATTCCATAAATCTTGTGTTTTGGGCCCCTGGAAGCATGAAAATCACTTTAAACATGCTAATTTTAGCTCTAACACTGATGATCCACCTACAAATGTGAACTGACGTTCAAAAATAGAACATTTGAAAATGGACCATTTTCCACATTTCTGAAGCATGACGTAATGGGGGGGTGTTATCTCTTTTGTCGAAAATCAGCCGTTTTTGCTCGAACATTAAATGCCTCCAAATGGTATTTAATTAACTTCCCGAGCCCCTGGAAGCATGAAAATCACTTTAAACATGCTAATTTTAGCTCTAACACTGATGATCCACCTACAAATGTGAACTGACGTTCAAAAATAAAACATTTGAAAACGGACCATTTTCCACATTTCTGAAGCATGACGTAATGGGGGGGTGTTATCTCTTTTGTCGAAAATCAGCCGTTTTTGCTCGAACATTAAATGCCTCCAAATGGTATTTAATTAACTTCCCGGGGTGAAGAAACCCTTTTTGAGAACTCAGAGTGAGTAAATTGGCGATTTTCATGCACTTTTAACCATTCCATAAATCTTGTGTTTTGGGCCCCTGGAAGCATGAAAATCACTTTAAACATGCTAATTTTAGCTCTAACACTGATGATCCACCTACAAATGTGAACTGACGTTCAAAAATAGAACATTTGAAAATGGACCATTTTCCACATTTCTGAAGCATGACGTAATGGGGGGGTGTTATCTCTTTTGTCGAAAATCAGCCGTTTTTGCTCGAACATTAAATGCCTCCAAATGGTATTTAATTAACTTCCCGAGCCCCTGGAAGCATGAAAATCACTTTAAACATGCTAATTTTAGCTCTAACACTGATGATCCACCTACAAATGTGAACTGACGTTCAAAAATAAAACATTTGAAAACGGACCATTTTCCACATTTCTGAAGCATGACGTAATGGGGAGGTGTTATCTCTTTTGTCGAAAATCAGCCGTTTTTGCTCGAACATTAAATGCCTCCAAATGGTATTTAATTAACTTCCCGAGCCCCTGGAAGCATGAAAATCACTTTAAACATGCTAATTTTAGCTCTAACACTGATGATCCACCTACAAATGTGAACTGACGTTCAAAAATAAAACATTTGAAAACGGACCATTTTCCACATTTCTGAAGCATGACGTAATGGGGGGGTGTTATCTCTTTTGTCGAAAATCAGCCGTTTTTGCTCGAACATTAAATGCCTCCAAATGGTATTTAATTAACTTCCCGGGGTGAAGAAACCCTTTTTGAGAACTCAGAGTGAGTAAATTGGCCATTTTCATGCACTTTTAACCATTCCATAAATCTTGTGTTTTGGGCCCCTGGAAGCATGAAAATCACTTTAAACATGCTAATTTTAGCTCTAACACTGATGATCCACCTACAAATGTGAACTGACGTTCAAAAATAAAACATTTGAAAATTGACCATTTTCCACATTTCTGAAGCATGACGTAATGGGGGGGTGTTATCTCTTTTGTTGAAAATCAGCCGTTTTTGCTCGAACATTAAATGCCTCCAAATGGTATTTAATTAACTTCCCGAGCCCCTGGAAGCATGAAAATCACTTTAAACATGCTAATTTTAGCTCTAACACTGATGATCCACCTACAAATGTGAACTGACGTTCAAAAATAAAACATTTGAAAACGGACCATTTTCCACATTTCTGAAGCATGACGTAATGGGGGGTGTTATCTCTTTTGTCGAAAATCAGCCGTTTTTGCTCGAACATTAAATGCCTCCAAATGGTATTTAATTAACTTCCCGGGGTGAAGAAACCCTTTTTTGAGAACTCAGAGTGAGTAAATTGGCCATTTTCATGCACTTTTAACCATTCCATAAATCTTGTGTTTTGGGCCCCTGGAAGCATGAAAATCACTTTAAACATGCTAATTTTAGCTCTAACACTGATGATCCACCTACAAATGTGAACTGACGTTCAAAAATAAACCATTTGAAAACGGACCATTTTCCACATTTCTGAAGCATGACGTAATGGGGGGGTGTTATCTCTTTTGTCGAAAATCAGCCGTTTTTGCTCGAACATTAAATGCCTCCAAATGGTATTTAATTAACTTCCCGGGGTGAAGAAACCCTTTTTGAGAACTCAGAGTGAGTAAATTGGCCATTTTCATGCACTTTTAACCATTCCATAAATCTTGTGTTTTGGGCCCCTGGAAGCATGAAAATCACTTTAAACATGCTAATTTTAGCTCTAACACTGATGATCCACCTACAAATGGAACTGACGTTCAAAAATAAAACATTTGAAAATGGACCATTTTCCACATTTCTGAAGCATGACGTAATGGGGGGGTGTTATCTCTTTTGTCGAAAATCAGCCGTTTTTGCTCGAACATTAAATGCCTCCAAATGGTATTTAATTAACTTCCCGAGCCCCTGGAAGCATGAAAATCACTTTAAACATGCTAATTTTAGCTCTAACACTGATGATCCACCTACAAATGTGAACTGACGTTCAAAAATAAAACATTTGAAAACGGACCATTTTCCACATTTCTGAAGCATGACGTAATGGGGGGGTGTTATCTCTTTTGTCGAAAATCAGCCGTTTTTGCTCGAACATTAAATGCCTCCAAATGGTATTTAATTAACTTCCCGAGCCCCTGGAAGCATGAAAATCACTTTAAACATGCTAATTTTAGCTCTAACACTGATGATCCACCTACAAATGTGAACTGACGTTCAAAAATAAAACATTTGAAAACGGACCATTTTCCACATTTCTGAAGCATGACGTAATGGGGGGGGTGTTATCTCTTTTGTCGAAAATCAGCCGTTTTTGCTCGAACATTAAATGCCTCCAAATGGTATTTAATTAACTTCCCGGGGTGAAGAAACCCTTTTTGAGAACTCAGAGTGAGTAAATTGGCCATTTTCATGCACTTTTAACCATTCCATAAATCTTGTGTTTTGGGCCCCTGGAAGCATGAAAATCACTTTAAACATGCTAATTTTAGCTCTAACACTGATGATCCACCTACAAATGTGAACTGACGTTCAAAAATAAAACATTTGAAAACGGACCATTTTCCACATTTCTGAAGCATGACGTAATGGGGGGGTGTTATCTCTTTTGTCGAAAATCAGCCGTTTTTGCTCGAACATTAAATGCCTCCAAATGGTATTTAATTAACTTCCCGGGGTGAAGAAACCCTTTTTGAGAACTCAGAGTGAGTAAATTGGCCATTTTCATGCACTTTTAACCATTCCATAAATCTTGTGTTTTGGGCCCCTGGAAGCATGAAAATCACTTTAAACATGCTAATTTTAACTCTAACACTGATGATCCACCTACAAATGTGAACTGACGTTCAAAAATAAAACATTTGAAAACGGACCATTTTCCACATTTCTGAAGCATGACGTAATGGGGGGGTGTTATCTCTTTTGTCGAAAATCAGCCGTTTTTGCTCGAACATTAAATGCCTCCAAATGGTATTTAATTAACATCCCGGGGTGAAGAAACCCTTTTTGAGAACTCAGAGTGAGTAAATTGGCCATTTTCATGCACTTTTAACCATTCCATAAATCTTGTGTTTTGGGCCCCTGGAAGCATGAAAATCACTTTAAACATGCTAATTTTAGCTCTAACACTGATGATCCACCTACAAATGTGAACTGACGTTCAAAAATAAAACATTTGAAAATGGACCATTTTCCACATTTCTGAAGCATGACGTAATGGGGGGGTGTTATCTCTTTTGTCGAAAATCAGCCGTTTTTGCTCGAACATTAAATGCCTCCAAATGGTATTTAATTAACTTCCAGAGCCCCTGGAAACATGAAAATCACTTTAAACATGCTAATTTTAGCTCTAACACTGATGATCCACCTACAAATGTGAACTGACGTTCAAAAATAAAACATTTGAAAACGGACCATTTTCCACATTTCTGAAGCATGACGTAATGGGGGGGTGTTATCTCTTTTGTCGAAAATCAGCCATTTTTGCTCGAACATTAAATGCCTCCAAATGGTATTTAATTAACTTCCCGGGGTGAAGAAACCCTTTTTGAGAACTCAGAGTGAGTAAATTGGCCATTTTCATGCACTTTTAACCATTCCATAAATCTTGTGTTTTGGGCCCCTGGAAGCATGAAAATCACTTTAAACATGCTAATTTTAGCTCTAACACTGATGATCCACCTACAAATGTGAACTGACGTTCAAAAATAAAACATTTGAAAACTGACCATTTTCCACATTTCTGAAGCATGACGTAATGGGGAGGTGTTATCTCTTTTGTCGAAAATCAGCCGTTTTTGCTCGAACATTAAATGCCTCCAAATGGTATTTAATTAACTTCCCGAGCCCCTGGAAGCATGAAAATCACTTTAAACATGCTAATTTTAGCTCTAACACTGATGATCCACCTACAAATGTGAACTGACGTTCAAAAATAAAACATTTGAAAACGGACCATTTTCCACATTTCTGAAGCATGACGTAATGGGGGGGTGTTATCTCTTTTGTCGAAAATCAGCCGTTTTTGCTCGAACATTAAATGCCTCCAAATGGTATTTAATTAACTTCCCGGGGTGAAGAAACCCTTTTTGAGAACTCAGAGTGAGTAAATTGGCCATTTTCATGCACTTTTAACCATTCCATAAATCTTGTGTTTTGGGCCCCTGGAAGCATGAAAATCACTTTAAACATGCTAATTTTAGCTCTAACACTGATGATCCACCTACAAATGTGAACTGACGTTCAAAAATAAAACATTTGAAAATGGACCATTTTCCACATTTCTGAAGCATGACGTAATGCGGGGGTGTTATCTCTTTTGTCGAAAATCAGCCGTTTTTGCTCGAACATTAAATGCCTCCAAATGGTATTTAATTAACTTCCCGGGGTGAAGAAACCCTTTTTGAGAACTCAGAGTGAGTAAATTGGCCATTTTCATGCACTTTTAACCATTCCATAAATCTTGTGTTTTGGGCCCCTGGAAGCATGAAAATCACTTTAAACATGCTAATTTTAGCTCTAACACTGATGATCCACCTACAAATGGAACTGACGTTCAAAAATAAAACATTTGAAAATGGACCATTTTCCACATTTCTGAAGCATGACGTAATGGGGGGGTGTTATCTCTTTTGTCGAAAATCAGCCGTTTTTGCTCGAACATTAAATGCCTCCAAATGGTATTTAATTAACTTCCCGAGCCCCTGGAAGCATGAAAATCACTTTAAACATGCTAATTTTAGCTCTAACACTGATGATCCACCTACAAATGTGAACTGACGTTCAAAAATAAAACATTTGAAAACTGACCATTTTCCACATTTCTGAAGCATGACGTAATGGGGAGGTGTTATCTCTTTTGTCGAAAATCAGCCGTTTTTGCTCGAACATTAAATGCCTCCAAATGGTATTTAATTAACTTCCCGGGGTGAAGAAACCCTTTTTGAGAACTCAGAGTGAGTAAATTGGCCATTTTCATGCACTTTTAACCATTCCATAAATCTTGTGTTTTGGGCCCCTGGAAGCATGAAAATCACTTTAAACATGCTAATTTTAGCTCTAACACTGATGATCCACCTACAAATGTGAACTGACGTTCAAAAATAAAACATTTGAAAACGGACCATTTTCCACATTTCTGAAGCATGACGTAATGGGGGGGTGTTATCTCTTTTGTCGAAAATCAGCCGTTTTTGCTCGAACATTAAATGCCTCCAAATGGTATTTAATTAACTTCCCGGGGTGAAGAAACCCTTTTTGAGAACTCAGAGTGAGTAAATTGGCCATGTTCATGCACTTTTAACCATTCCATAAATCTTGTGTTTTGGGCCCCTGGAAGCATGAAAATCACTTTAAACATGCTAATTTTAGCTCTAACACTGATGATCCACCTACAAATGTGAACTGACGTTCAAAAATAAAACATTTGAAAACGGACCATTTTCCACATTTCTGAAGCATGACGTAATGGGGGGGTGTTATCTCTTTTGTCGAAAATCAGCCGTTTTTGCTCGAACATTAAATGCCTCCAAATGGTATTTAATTAACTTCCCGGGGTGAAGAAACCCTTTTTGAGAACTCAGAGTGAGTAAATTGGCCATTTTCATGCACTTTTAACCATTCCATAAATCTTGTGTTTTGGGCCCCTGGAAGCATGAAAATCACTTTAAACATGCTAATTTTAGCTCTAACACTGATGATCCACCTACAAATGTGAACTGACGTTCAAAAATAAAACATTTGAAAACGGACCATTTTCCACATTTCTGAAGCATGACGTAATGGGGGGGTGTTATCTCTTTTGTCGAAAATCAGCCGTTTTTGCTCGAACATTAAATGCCTCCAAATGGTATTTAATTAACTTCCCGGGGTGAAGAAACCCTTTTTGAGAACTCAGAGTGATTAAATTGGCCATTTTCATGCACTTTTAACCATTCCATAAATCTTGTGTTTTGGGCCCCTGGAAGCATGAAAATCACTTTAAACATGCTAATTTTAGCTCTAACACTGATGATCCACCTACAAATGTGAACTGACGTTCAAAAATAAAACATTTGAAAATGGACCATTTTCCACATTTCTGAAGCATGACGTAATGGGGGGGTGTTATCTCTTTTGTCGAAAATCAGCCGTTTTTGCTCGAACATTAAATGCCTCCAAATGGTATTTAATTAACTTCCCGAGCCCCTGGAAGCATGAAAATCACTTTAAACATGCTAATTTTAGCTCTAACACTGATGATCCACCTACAAATGTGAACTGACGTTCAAAAATAAAACATTTGAAAATGGACCATTTTCCACATTTCTGAAGCATGACGTAATGGGGGGGTGTTATCTCTTTTGTCGAAAATCAGCCGTTTTTGCTCGAACATTAAATGCCTCCAAATGGTATTTAATTAACTTCCCGAGCCCCTGGAAGCATGAAAATCACTTTAAACATGCTAATTTTAGCTCTAACACTGATGATCCACCTACAAATGTGAACTGACGTTCAAAAATAAAACATTTGAAAACGGACCATTTTCCACATATCTGAAGCATGACGTAATGGGGGGGTGTTATCTCTTTTGTCGAAAATCAGCCGTTTTTGCTCGAACATTAAATGCCTCCAAATGGTATTTAATTAACTTCCCGGGGTGAAGAAACCCTTTTTGAGAACTCAGAGTGAGTAAATTGGCCATTTTCATGCACTTTTAACCATTCCATAAATCTTGTGTTTTGGGCCCCTGGAAGCATGAAATCACTTTAAACATGCTAATTTTAGCTCTAACACTGATGATCCACCTACAAATGTGAACTGACGTTCAAAAATAAAACATTTGAAAACGGACCATTTTCCACATTTCTGAAGCATGACGTAATGGGGGGGTGTTATCTCTTTTGTCGAAAATCAGCCGTTTTTGCTCGAACATTAAATGCCTCCAAATGGTATTTAATTAACTTCCCGAGCCCCTGGAAGCATGAAAATCACTTTAAACATGCTAATTTTAGCTCTAACACTGATGATCCACCTACAAATGTGAACTGACGTTCAAAAATAAAACATTTGAAAACGGACCATTTTCCACATTTCTGAAGCATGACGTAATGGGGGGGTGTTATCTCTTTTGTCGAAAATCAGCCGTTTTTGCTTGAACATTAAATGCCTCCAAATGGTATTTAATTAACTTCCCGAGCCCCTGGAAGCATGAAAATCACTTTAAACATGCTAATTTTAGCTCTAACACTGATGATCCACCTACAAATGTGAACGGACGTTCAAAAATAAAACATTTGAAAACGGACCATTTTCCACATTTCTGAAGCATGACGTAATGGGGGGGTGTTATCTCTTTTGTCGAAAATCAGCCGTTTTTGCTCGAACATTAAATGCCTCCAAATGGTATTTAATTAACTTCCCGGGGTGAAGAAACCCTTTTTGAGAACTCAGAGTGAGTAAATTGGCCATTTTCATGCACTTTTAACCATTCCATAAATCTTGTGTTTTGGGCCCCTGGAAGCATGAAAATCACTTTAAACATGCTAATTTTAGCTCTAACACTGATGATCCACCTACAAATGTGAACTGACGTTCAAAAATAAAACATTTGAAAACGGACCATTTTCCACATTTCTGAAGCATGACGTAATGGGGGGGGTTATCTCTTTTGTCGAAAATCAGCCGTTTTTGCTCGTACATTAAATGCCTCCAAATGGTATTTAATTAACTTCCCGAGCCCCTGGAAGCATGAAAATCACTTTAAACATGCTAATTTTAGCTCTAACACTGATGATCCACCTACAAATGTGAACTGACGTTCAAAAATAAAACATTTGAAAACTGACCTTTTTCCACATTTCTGAAGCATGACGTAATGGGGGGGTGTTATCTCTTTTGTCGAAAATCAGCCGTTTTTGCTCGAACATTAAATGCCTCCAAATGGTATTTAATTAACTTCCCGAGCCCCTGGAAGCATGAAAATCACTTTAAACATGCTAATTTTAGCTCTAACACTGATGATCCACCTACAAATGTGAACTGACGTTCAAAAATAAAACATTTGAAAACGGACCATTTTCCACATTTCTGAAGCATGACGTAATGGGGGGGTGTTATCTCTTTTGTCGAAAATCAGCCGTTTTTGCTCGAACATTAAATGCCTCCAAATGGTATTTAATTAACTTCCCGAGCCCCTGGAAGCATGAAAATCACTTTAAACATGCTAATTTTAGCTCTAACACTGATGATCCACCTACAAATGTGAACTGACGTTCAAAAATAAAACATTTGAAAACGGACCATTTTCCACATTTCTGAAGCATGACGTAATGGGGGGGTGTTATCTCTTTTGTCGAAAATCAGCCGTTTTTGCTCGAACATTAAATGCCTCCAAATGGTATTTAATTAACTTCCCGGGGTGAAGAAACCCTTTTTTGAGAACTCAGAGTGAGTAAATTGGCCATTTTCATGCACTTTTAACCATTCCATAAATCTTGTGTTTTGGGCCCCTGGAAGCATGAAAATCACTTTAAACATGCTAATTTTAGCTCTAACACTGATGATCCACCTACAAATGTGAACTGACGTTCAAAAATAAAACATTTGAAAACGGACCATTTTCCACATTTCTGAAGCATGACGTAATGGGGGGGTGTTATCTCTTTTGTCGAAAATCAGCCGTTTTTGCTCGAACATTAAATGCCTCCAAATGGTATTTAATTAACTTCCTGGGGTGAAGAAACCCTTTTTGAGAACTCAGAGTGAGTAAATTGGCCATTTTCATGCACTTTTAACCATTCCATAAATCTTGTGTTTTGGGCCCCTGGAAGCATGAAAATCACTTTAAACATGCTCATTTTAGCTCTAACACTGATGATCCACCTACAAATGTGAACTGACGTTCAAAAATAAAACATTTGAAAACGGACCATTTTCCACATTTCTGAAGCATGACGTAATGGGGGGGTGTTATCTCTTTTGTCGAAAATCAGCCGTTTTTGCTCGAACATTAAATGCCTCCAAATGGTATTTAATTAACTTCCCGGGGTGAAGAAACCCTTTTTGAGAACTCAGAGTGAGTAAATTGGCCATTTTCATGCACTTTTAACCATTCCATAAATCTTGTGTTTTGGGCTCCTGGAAGCATGAAAATCACTTTAAACATGCTAATTTTAGCTCTAACACTGATGATCCACCTACAAATGTGAACTGACGTTCAAAAATAAAACATTTGAAAACGGACCATTTTCCACATTTCTGAAGCATGACGTAATGGGGGGGTGTTATCTCTTTTGTCGAAAATCAGCCGTTTTTGCTCGAACATTAAATGCCTCCAAATGGTATTTAATTAACTTCCCGGGGTGAAGAAACCCTTTTTGAGAACTCAGAGTGAGTAAATTGGCCATTTTCATGCACTTTTAACCATTCCATAAATCTTGTGTTTTGGGCCCCTGGAAGCATGAAAATCACTTTAAACATGCTAATTTTAGCTCTAACACTGATGATCCACCTACAAATGTGAACTGACGTTCAAAAATAAAACATTTGAAAATGGACCATTTTCCACATTTCTGAAGCATGACGTAATGGGGGGGTGTTATCTCTTTTGTCGAAAATCAGCCGTTTTTGCTCGAACATTAAATGCCTCCAAATGGTATTTAATTAACTTCCCGAGCCCCTGGAAGCATGAAAATCACTTTAAACATGCTAATTTTAGCTCTAACACTGATGATCCACCTACAAATGTGAACTGACGTTCAAAAATAAAACATTTGAAAACGGACCATTTTCCACATTTCTGAAGCATGACGTAATGGGGGGGTGTTATCTCTTTTGTCGAAAATCAGCCGTTTTTGCTCGAACATTAAATGCCTCCAAATGGTATTTAATTAACTTCCCGAGCCCCTGGAAGCATGAAAATCACTTTAAACATGCTAATTTTAGCTCTAACACTGATGATCCACCTACAAATGTGAACTGACGTTCAAAAATAAAACATTTGAAAACGGACCATTTTCCACATTTCTGAAGCATGACGTAATGGGGGGGTGTTATCTCTTTTGTCGAAAATCAGCCGTTTTTGCTCGAACATTAAATGCCTCCAAATGGTATTTAATTAACTTCCCGGGGTGAAGAAACCCTTTTTGAGAACTCAGAGTGAGTAAATTGGCCATTTTCATGCACTTTTAACCATTCCATAAATCTTGTGTTTTGGGCCCCTGGAAGCATGAAATCACTTTAAACATGCTAATTTTAGCTCTAACACTGATGATCCACCTACAAATGTGAACTGACGTTCAAAAATAAAACATTTGAAAACGGACCATTTTCCACATTTCTGAAGCATGACGTAATGGGGGGGTGTTATCTCTTTTGTCGAAAATCAGCCGTTTTTGCTCGAACATTAAATGCCTCCAAATGGTATTTAATTAACTTTCCAAGCCCATGGAAGCATGAAAATCACTTTAAACATGCTAATTTTAGCTCTAACACTGATGATCCACCTACAAATGTGAACTGACGTTCAAAAATAAAACATTTGAAAACGGACCATTTTCCACATTTCTGAAGCATGACGTAATGGGGGGGTGTTATCTCTTTTGTCGAAAATCAGCCGTTTTTGCTTGAACATTAAATGCCTCCAAATGGTATTTAATTAACTTCCCGAGCCCCTGGAAGCATGAAAATCACTTTAAACATGCTAATTTTAGCTCTAACACTGATGATCCACCTACAAATGTGAACTGACGTTCAAAAATAAAACATTTGAAAACGGACCTATTTCCACATTTCTGAAGCATGACGTAATGGGGGGGTGTTATCTCTTTTGTCGAAAATCAGCCGTTTTTGCTCGAACATTAAATGCCTCCAAATGGTATTTAATTAACTTCCCGGGGTGAAGAAACCCTTTTTGAGAACTCAGAGTGAGTAAATTGGCCATTTTCATGCACTTTTAACCATTCCATAAATCTTGTGTTTTGGGCCCCTGGAAGCATGAAAATCACTTTAAACATGCTAATTTTAGCTCTAACACTGATGATCCACCTACAAATGTGAACTGACGTTCAAAAATAAAACATTTGAAAACGGACCATTTACCACATTTCTGAAGCATGACGTAATGGGGGGGGTTATCTCTTTTGTCGAAAATCAGCCGTTTTTGCTCGTACATTAAATGCCTCCAAATGGTATTTAATTAACTTCCCGAGCCCCTGGAAGCATGAAAATCACTTTAAACATGCTAATTTTAGCTCTAACACTGATGATCCACCTACAAATGTGAACTGACGTTCAAAAATAAAACATTTGAAAACTGACCTTTTTCCACATTTCTGAAGCATGACGTAATGGGGGGGGGTGTTATCTCTTTTGTCGAAAATCAGCCGTTTTTGCTCGAACATTAAATGCCTCCAAATGGTATTTAATTAACTTCCCGGGGTGAAGAAACCCTTTTTGAGAACTCAGAGTGAGTAAATTGGCCATTTTCATGCACTTTTAACCATTCCATAAATCTTGTGTTTTGGGCCCCTGGAAGCATGAAAATCACTTTAAACATGCTAATTTTAGCTCTAACACTGATGATCCACCTACAAATGTGAACTGACGTTCAAAAATAAAACATTTGAAAATGGACCATTTTCCACATTTCTGAAGCATGACGTAATGGGGGGGTGTTATCTCTTTTGTCGAAAATCAGCCGTTTTTGCTCGAACATTAAATGCCTCCAAATGGTATTTAATTAACTTCCCGAGCCCCTGGAAGCATGAAAATCACTTTAAACATGCTAATTTTAGCTCTAACACTGATGATCCACCTACAAATGTGAACTGACGTTCAAAAATAAAACATTTGAAAACGGACCATTTTCCACATTTCTGAAGCATGACGTAATGGGGGGGTGTTATCTCTTTTGTCGAAAATCAGCCGTTTTTGCTCGAACATTAAATGCCTCCAAATGGTATTTAATTAACTTCCCGAGCCCCTGGAAGCATGAAAATCACTTTAAACATGCTAATTTTAGCTCTAACACTGATGATCCACCTACAAATGTGAACTGACGTTCAAAAATAAAACATTTGAAAACGGACCATTTTCCACATATCTGAAGCATGACGTAATGGGGGGGTGTTATCTCTTTTGTCGAAAATCAGCCGTTTTTGCTCGAACATTAAATGCCTCCAAATGGTATTTAATTAACTTCCCGGGGTGAAGAAACCCTTTTTGAGAACTCAGAGTGAGTAAATTGGCCATTTTCATGCACTTTTAACCATTCCATAAATCTTGTGTTTTGGGCCCCTGGAAGCATGAAATCACTTTAAACATGCTAATTTTAGCTCTAACACTGATGATCCACCTACAAATGTGAACTGACGTTCAAAAATAAAACATTTGAAAACGGACCATTTTCCACATTTCTGAAGCATGACGTAATGGGGGGGTGTTATCTCTTTTGTCGAAAATCAGCCGTTTTTGCTCGAACATTAAATGCCTCCAAATGGTATTTAATTAACTTCCCGAGCCCCTGGAAGCATGAAAATCACTTTAAACATGCTAATTTTAGCTCTAACACTGATGATCCACCTACAAATGTGAACTGACGTTCAAAAATAAAACATTTGAAAATGGACCATTTTCCACATTTCTGAAGCATGACGTAATGGGGGGGTGTTATCTCTTTTGTCGAAAATCAGCCGTTTTTGCTTGAACATTAAATGCCTCCAAATGGTATTTAATTAACTTCCCGAGCCCCTGGAAGCATGAAAATCACTTTAAACATGCTAATTTTAGCTCTAACACTGATGATCCACCTACAAATGTGAACGGACGTTCAAAAATAAAACATTTGAAAACGGACCATTTTCCACATTTCTGAAGCATGACGTAATGGGGGGGTGTTATCTCTTTTGTCGAAAATCAGCCGTTTTTGCTCGAACATTAAATGCCTCCAAATGGTATTTAATTAACTTCCCGGGGTGAAGAAACCCTTTTTGAGAACTCAGAGTGAGTAAATTGGCCATTTTCATGCACTTTTAACCATTCCATAAATCTTGTGTTTTGGGCCCCTGGAAGCATGAAAATCACTTTAAACATGCTAATTTTAGCTCTAACACTGATGATCCACCTACAAATGTGAACTGACGTTCAAAAATAAAACATTTGAAAACGGACCATTTTCCACATTTCTGAAGCATGACGTAATGGGGGGGGTTATCTCTTTTGTCGAAAATCAGCCGTTTTTGCTCGTACATTAAATGCCTCCAAATGGTATTTAATTAACTTCCCGAGCCCCTGGAAGCATGAAAATCACTTTAAACATGCTAATTTTAGCTCTAACACTGATGATCCACCTACAAATGTGAACTGACGTTCAAAAATAAAACATTTGAAAACTGACCTTTTTCCACATTTCTGAAGCATGACGTAATGGGGGGGTGTTATCTCTTTTGTCGAAAATCAGCCGTTTTTGCTCGAACATTAAATGCCTCCAAATGGTATTTAATTAACTTCCCGGGGTGAAGAAACCCTTTTTGAGAACTCAGAGTGAGTAAATTGGCCATTTTCATGCACTTTTAACCATTCCATAAATCTTGTGTTTTGGGCCCCTGGAAGCATGAAAATCACTTTAAACATGCTAATTTTAGCTCTAACACTGATGATCCACCTACAAATGTGAACTGACGTTCAAAAATAAAACATTTGAAAATGGACCATTTTCCACATTTCTGAAGCATGACGTAATGGGGGGGTGTTATCTCTTTTGTCGAAAAGCAGCCGTTTTTGCTCGAACATTAAATGCCTCCAAATGGTATTTAATTAACTTCCCGAGCCCCTGGAAGCATGAAAATCACTTTAAACATGCTAATTTTAGCTCTAACACTGATGATCCACCTACAAATGTGAACTGACGTTCAAAAATAAAACATTTGAAAACGGACCATTTTCCACATTTCTGAAGCATGACGTAATGGGGGGGTGTTATCTCTTTTGTCGAAAATCAGCCGTTTTTGCTCGAACATTAAATGCCTCCAAATGGTATTTAATTAACTTCCCGGGGTGAAGAAACCCTTTTTTGAGAACTCAGAGTGAGTAAATTGGCCATTTTCATGCACTTTTAACCATTCCATAAATCTTGTGTTTTGGGCCCCTGGAAGCATGAAAATCACTTTAAACATGCTAATTTTAGCTCTAACACTGATGATCCACCTACAAATGGAACTGACGTTCAAAAATAAAACATTTGAAAATGGACCATTTTCCACATTTCTGAAGCATGACGTAATGGGGGGGTGTTATCTCTTTTGTCGAAAATCAGCCGTTTTTGCTCGAACATTAAATGCCTCCAAATGGTATTTAATTAATTCCCGAGCCCCTGGAAGCATGAAAATCACTTTAAACATGCTAATTTTAGCTCTAACACTGATGATCCACCTACAAATGTGAACTGACGTTCAAAAATAAAACATTTGAAAATGGACCATTTTCCACATTTCTGAAGCATGACGTAATGGGGGGGGTGTTATCTCTTTTGTCGAAAATCAGCCGTTTTTGCTCGAACATTAAATGCCTCCAAATGGTATTTAATTAACTTCCCGAGCCCCTGGAAGCATGAAAATCACTTTAAACATGCTAATTTTAGCTCTAACACTGATGATCCACCTACAAATGTGAACTGACGTTCAAAAATAAAACATTTGAAAACGGACCATTTTCCACATTTCTGAAGCATGACGTAATGGGGGGGTGTTATCTCTTTTGTCGAAAATCAGCCGTTTTTGCTCGAACATTAAATGCCTCCAAATGGTATTTAATTAACTTCCCGGGGTGAAGAAACCCTTTTTGAGAACTCAGAGTGAGTAAATTGGCCATTTTCATGCACTTTTAACCATTCCATAAATCTTGTGTTTTGGGCCCCTGGAAGCATGAAAATCACTTTAAACATGCTAATTTTAGCTCTAACACTGATGATCCACCTACAAATGTGAACTGACGTTCAAAAATAAAACATTTGAAAACGGACCATTTTCCACATTTCTGAAGCATGACGTAATGGGGGGGTGTTATCTCTTTTGTCGAAAATCAGCCGTTTTTGCTCGAACATTAAATGCCTCCAAATGGTATTTAATTAACTTCCTGGGGTGAAGAAACCCTTTTTGAGAACTCAGAGTGAGTAAATTGGCCATTTTCATGCACTTTTAACCATTCCATAAATCTTGTGTTTTGGGCCCCTGGAAGCATGAAAATCACTTTAAACATGCTAATTTTAGCTCTAACACTGATGATCCACCTACAAATGTGAACTGACGTTCAAAAATAAAACATTTGAAAACGGACCATTTTCCACATTTCTGAAGCATGACGTAATGGGGGGGTGTTATCTCTTTTGTCGAAAATCAGCCGTTTTTGCTCGAACATTAAATGCCTCCAAATGGTATTTAATTAACTTCCCGGGGTGAAGAAACCCTTTTTGAGAACTCAGAGTGAGTAAATTGGCCATTTTCATGCACTTTTAACCATTCCATAAATCTTGTGTTTTGGGCCCCTGGAAGCATGAAAATCACTTTAAACATGCTAATTTTAGCTCTAACACTGATGATCCACCTACAAATGTGAACTGACATTCAAAAATAAAACATTTGAAAACGGACCATTTTCCACATTTCTGAAGCATGACGTAATGGGGGGGTGTTATCTCTTTTGTCGAAAATCAGCCGTTTTTGCTCGAACATTAAATGCCTCCAAATGGTATTTAATTAACTTCCCGGGGTGAAGAAACCCTTTTTGAGAACTCAGAGTGAGTAAATTGGCCATTTTCATGCACTTTTAACCATTCCATAAATCTTGTGTTTTGGGCCCCTGGAAGCATGAAAATCACTTTAAACATGCTAATTTTAGCTCTAACACTGATGATCCACCTACAAATGTGAACTGACGTTCAAAAATAAAACATTTGAAAATGGACCATTTTCCACATTTCTGAAGCATGACGTAATGGGGGGGTGTTATCTCTTTTGTCGAAAATCAGCCGTTTTTGCTCGAACATTAAATGCCTCCAAATGGTATTTAATTAACTTCCCGAGCCCCTGGAAGCATGAAAATCACTTTAAACATGCTAATTTTAGCTCTAACACTGATGATCCACCTACAAATGTGAACTGACGTTCAAAAATAAAACATTTGAAAACGGACCATTTTCCACATTTCTGAAGCATGACGTAATGGGGGGGTGTTATCTCTTTTGTCGAAAATCAGCCGTTTTTGCTCGAACATTAAATGCCTCCAAATGGTATTTAATTAACTTCCCGAGCCCCTGGAAGCATGAAAATCACTTTAAACATGCTAATTTTAGCTCTAACACTGATGATCCACCTACAAATGTGAACTGACGTTCAAAAATAAAACATTTGAAAACGGACCATTTTCCACATTTCTGAAGCATGACGTAATGGGGGGGTGTTATCTCTTTTGTCGAAAATCAGCCGTTTTTGCTCGAACATTAAATGCCTCCAAATGGTATTTAATTAACTTCCCGGGGTGAAGAAACCCTTTTTGAGAACTCAGAGTGAGTAAATTGGCCATTTTCATGCACTTTTAACCATTCCATAAATCTTGTGTTTTGGGCCCCTGGAAGCATGAAATCACTTTAAACATGCTAATTTTAGCTCTAACACTGATGATCCACCTACAAATGTGAACTGACGTTCAAAAATAAAACATTTGAAAACGGACCATTTTCCACATTTCTGAAGCATGACGTAATGGGGGGGTGTTATCTCTTTTGTCGAAAATCAGCCGTTTTTGCTCGAACATTAAATGCCTCCAAATGGTATTTAATTAACTTTCCAAGCCCCTGGAAGCATGAAAATCACTTTAAACATGCTAATTTTAGCTCTAACACTGATGATCCACCTACAAATGTGAACTGACGTTCAAAAATAAAACATTTGAAAACGGACCATTTTCCACATTTCTGAAGCATGACGTAATGGGGGGGTGTTATCTCTTTTGTCGAAAATCAGCCGTTTTTGCTTGAACATTAAATGCCTCCAAATGGTATTTAATTAACTTCCCGAGCCCCTGGAAGCATGAAAATCACTTTAAACATGCTAATTTTAGCTCTAACACTGATGATCCACCTACAAATGTGAACTGACTTTCAAAAATAAAACATTTGAAAACGGACCTATTTCCACATTTCTGAAGCATGACGTAATGGGGGGGTGTTATCTCTTTTGTCGAAAATCAGCCGTTTTTGCTCGAACATTAAATGCCTCCAAATGGTATTTAATTAACTTCCCGGGGTGAAGAAACCCTTTTTGAGAACTCAGAGTGAGTAAATTGGCCATTTTCATGCACTTTTAACCATTCCATAAATCTTGTGTTTTGGGCCCCTGGAAGCATGAAAATCACTTTAAACATGCTAATTTTAGCTCTAACACTGATGATCCACCTACAAATGTGAACTGACGTTCAAAAATAAAACATTTGAAAACGGACCATTTACCACATTTCTGAAGCATGACGTAATGGGGGGGGTTATCTCTTTTGTCGAAAATCAGCCGTTTTTGCTCGTACATTAAATGCCTCCAAATGGTATTTAATTAACTTCCCGAGCCCCTGGAAGCATGAAAATCACTTTAAACATGCTAATTTTAGCTCTAACACTGATGATCCACCTACAAATGTGAACTGACGTTCAAAAATAAAACATTTGAAAACTGACCTTTTTCCACATTTCTGAAGCATGACGTAATGGGGGGGGTGTTATCTCTTTTGTCGAAAATCAGCCGTTTTTGCTCGAACATTAAATGCCTCCAAATGGTATTTAATTAACTTCCCGGGGTGAAGAAACCCTTTTTGCGAACTCAGAGTGAGTAAATTGGCCATTTTCATGCACTTTTAACCATTCCATAAATCTTATGTTTTGGGCCCCTGGAAGCATGAAAATCACTTTAAACATGCTAATTTTAGCTCTAACACTGATGATCCACCTACAAATGTGAACTGACGTACAAAAATAAAACATTTGAAAACGGACCATTTTCCACATTTCTGAAGCATGACGTAATGGGGGGGTGTTATCTCTTTTGTCGAAAATCAGCCGTTTTTGCTCGAACATTAAATGCCTCCAAATGGTATTTAATTAACTTCCCGAGCCCCTGGAAGCATGAAAATCACTTTAAACATGCTAATTTTAGCTCTAACACTGATGATCCACCTACAAATGTGAACTGACGTTCAAAAATAAAACATTTGAAAACGGACCATTTTCCACATTTCTGAAGCATGACGTAATGGGGGGGTGTTATCTCTTTTGTTGAAAATCAGCCGTTTTTGCTCGAACATTAAATGCCTCCAAATGGTATTTATTTCACTTCCCGAGCCCCTGGAAGCATGAAAATCACTTTAAACATGCTAATTTTAGCTCTAACACTGATGATCCACCTACAAATGTGAACTGACGTACAAAAATAAAACATTTGAAAACGGACCATTTTCCACATTTCTGAAGCATGACGTAATGGGGGGGTGTTATCTCTTTTGTCGAAAATCAGCCATTTTTGCTCGAACATTAAATGCCTCCAAATGGTATTTATTTCACTTCCCGAGCCCCTGGAAGCATGAAAATCACTTTAAACATGCTAATTTTAGCTCTAACACTGATGATCCACCTACAAATGTGAACTGACGTTCAAAAATAAAACATTTGAAAACGGACCATTTTCCACATTTCTGAAGCATGACGTAATGGGGGGGTGTTATCTCTTTTGTCGAAAATCAGCCGTTTTTGCTCGAACATTAAATGCCTCCAAATGGTATTTAATTAACTTCCCGAGCCCCTGGAAGCATGAAAATCACTTTAAACATGCTAATTTTAGCTCTAACACTGATGATCCACCTACAAATGTGAACTGACGTTCAAAAATAAAACATTTGAAAACGGACCATTTTCCACATTTCTGAAGCATGACGTAATGGGGGGGTGTTATCTCTTTTGTCGAAAATCAGCCGTTTTTGCTCGAACATTAAATGCCTCCAAATGGTATTTAATTAACTTCCCGAGCCCCTGGAAGCATGAAAATCACTTTAAACATGCTAATTTTAGCTCTAACACTGATGATCCACCTACAAATGTGAACTGACGTTCAAAAATAAAACATTTGAAAACGGACCATTTTCCACATTTCTGAAGCATGACGTAATGGGGGGGTGTTATCTCTTTTGTCGAAAATCAGCCGTTTTTGCTCGAACATTAAATGCCTCCAAATGGTATTTAATTAACTTCCCGGGGTGAAGAAACCCTTTTTGAGAACTCAGAGTGAGTAAATTGGCCATTTTCATGCACTTTTAACCATTCCATAAATCTTGTGTTTTGGGCCCCTGGAAGCATGAAAATCACTTTAAACATGCTAATTTTAGCTCTAACACTGATGATCCACCTACAAATGTGAACTGACGTTCCAAAATAAAACATTTGAAAACGGACCATTTTCCACATTTCTGAAGCATGACGTAATGGGGGGGGTGTTATCTCTTTTGTCGAAAATCAGCCGTTTTTGCTCGAACATTAAATGCCTCCAAATGGTATTTAATTAACTTCCCGGGGTGAAGAAACCCTTTTTGAGAACTCAGAGTGAGTAAATTGGCCATTTTCATGCACTTTTAACCATTCTATAAATCTTGTGTTTTGGGCCCCTGGAAGCATGAAAATCACTTTAAACATGCTAATTTTAGCTCTAACACTGATGATCCACCTACAAATGTGAACTGACGTTCAAAAATAAAACATTTGAAAATGGACCATTTTCCACATTTCTGAAGCATGACGTAATGGGGGGGTGTTATCTCTTTTGTCGAAAATCAGCCGTTTTTGCTCGAACATTAAATGCCTCCAAATGGTATTTAATTAACTTCCCGAGCCCCGGAAGCATGAAAATCACTTTAAACATGCTAATTTTAGCTCTAACACTGATGATCCACCTACAAATGTGAACTGACGTTCAAAAATAAAACATTTGAAAACGGACCATTTTCCACATTTCTGAAGCATGACGTAATGGGGGGGTGTTATCTCTTTTGTCGAAAATCAGCCGTTTTTGCTCGAACATTAAATGCCTCCAAATGGTATTTAATTAACTTCCCGAGCCCCTGGAAGCATGAAAATCACTTTAAACATGCTAATTTTAGCTCTAACACTGATGATCCACCTACAAATGTGAACTGACGTTCAAAAATAAAACATTTGAAAACGGACCATTTTCCACATTTCTGAAGCATGACGTAATGGGGGGGTGTTCTCTCTTTTGTCGAAAATCAGCCGTTTTTGCTCGAACATTAAATGCCTCCAAATGGTATTTAATTAACTTCCCGGGGTGAAGAAACCCTTTTTGAGAACTCAGAGTGAGTAAATTGGCCATTTTCATGCACTTTTAACCATTCCATAAATCTTGTGTTTTGGGCCCCTGGAAGCATGAAAATCACTTTAAACATGCTAATTTTAGCTCTAACACTGATGATCCACCTACAAATGTGAACTGACGTTCAAAAATAAAACATTTGAAAATGGACCATTTTCCACATTTCTGAAGCATGACGTAATGGGGGGGTGTTATCTCTTTTGTCGAAAATCAGCCATTTTTGCTCGAACATTAAATGCCTCCAAATGGTATTTAATTAACTTCCCGAGCCCCTGGAAGCATGAAAATCACTTTAAACTTGCTAATTTTAGCTCTAACACTGATGATCCACCTACAAATGTGAACTGACGTTCAAAAATAAAACATTTGAAAACGGACCATTTTCCACATTTCTGAAGCATGACGTAATGGGGGGGTGTTATCTCTTTTGTCGAAAATCAGCCGTTTTTGCTCGAACATTAAATGCCTCCAAATGGTATTTAATTAACTTCCCGAGCCCCTGGAAGCATGAAAATCACTTTAAACATGCTAATTTTAGCTCTAACACTGATGATCCACCTACAAATGTGAACTGACGTTCAAAAATAAAACATTTGAAAACGGACCATTTTCCACATTTCTGAAGCATGACGTAATGGGGGGGTGTTATCTCTTTTGTTGAAAATCAGCCGTTTTTGCTCGAACATTAAATGCCTCCAAATGGTATTTATTTCACTTCCCGAGCCCCTGGAAGCATGAAAATCACTTTAAACATGCTAATTTTAGCTCTAACACTGATGATCCACCTACAAATGTGAACTGACGTACAAAAATAAAACATTTGAAAACGGACCATTTTCCACATTTCTGAAGCATGACGTAATGGGGGGGTGTTATCTCTTTTGTCGAAAATCAGCCGTTTTTGCTCGAACATTAAATGCCTCCAAATGGTATTTATTTCACTTCCCGAGCCCCTGGAAGCATGAAAATCACTTTAAACATGCTAATTTTAGCTCTAACACTGATGATCCACCTACAAATGTGAACTGACGTTCAAAAATAAAACATTTGAAAACGGACCATTTTCCACATTTCTGAAGCATGACGTAATGGGGGGGTGTTATCTCTTTTGTCGAAAATCAGCCGTTTTTGCTCGAACATTAAATGCCTCCAAATGGTATTTAATTAACTTCCCGAGCCCCTGGAAGCATGAAAATCACTTTAAACATGCTAATTTTAGCTCTAACACTGATGATCCACCTACAAATGTGAACTGACGTTCAAAAATAAAACATTCGAAAACGGACCATTTTCCACATTTCTGAAGCATGACGTAATGGGGGGGTGTTATCTCTTTTGTCGAAAATCAGCCGTTTTTGCTCGAACATTAAATGCCTCCAAATGGTATTTAATTAACTTCCCGAGCCCCTGGAAGCATGAAAATCACTTTAAACATGCTAATTTTAGCTCTAACACTGATGATCCACCTACAAATGTGAACTGACGTTCCAAAATAAAACATTTGAAAACGGACCATTTTCCACATTTCTGAAGCATGACGTAATGGGGGGGGTGTTATCTCTTTTGTCGAAAATCAGCCGTTTTTGCTCGAACATTAAATGCCTCCAAATGGTATTTAATTAACTTCCCGGGGTGAAGAAACCCTTTTTGAGAACTCAGAGTGAGTAAATTGGCCATTTTCATGCACTTTTAACCATTCCATAAATCTTGTGTTTTGGGCCCCTGGAAGCATGAAAATCACTTTAAACATGCTAATTTTAGCTCTAACACTGATGATCCACCTACAAATGTGAACTGACGTTCAAAAATAAAACATTTGAAAATGGACCATTTTCCACATTTTTGAAGCATGACGTAATGGGGGGGTGTTATCTCTTTTGTCGAAAATCAGCCGTTTTTGCTCGAACATTAAATGCCTCCAAATGGTATTTAATTAACTTCCCGAGCCCCTGGAAGCATGAAAATCACTTTAAACATGCTAATTTTAGCTCTAACACTGATGATCCACCTACAAATGTGAACTGACGTTCAAAAATAAAACATTTGAAAACGGACCATTTTCCACATTTCTGAAGCATGACGTAATGGGGGGGTGTTATCTCTTTTGTCGAAAATCAGCCGTTTTTGCTCGAACATTAAATGCCTCCAAATGGTATTTAATTAACTTCCCGAGCCCCTGGAAGCATGAAAATCACTTTAAACATGCTAATTTTAGCTCTAACACTGATGATCCACCTACAAATGTGAACTGACGTTCAAAAATAAAACATTTGAAAACGGACCATTTTCCACATTTCTGAAGCATGACGTAATGGGGGGGTGTTATCTCTTTTGTCGAAAATCAGCCGTTTTTGCTCGAACATTAAATGCCTCCAAATGGTATTTAATTAACTTCCCGGGGTGAAGAAACCCTTTTTTGAGAACTCAGAGTGAGTAAATTGGCCATTTTCATGCACTTTTAACCATTCCATAAATCTTGTGTTTTGGGCCCCTCTAAGCATGAAAATCACTTTAAACATGCTAATTTTAGCTCTAACACTGATGATCCACCTACAAATGTGAACTGACGTTCAAAAATAAAACATTTGATAACGGACCATTTTCCACATTTCTGAAGCATGACGTAATGGGGGGGTGTTATCTCTTTTGTCGAAAATCAGCCGTTTTTGCTCGAACATTAAATGCCTCCAAATGGTATTTAATTAACTTCCCGGGGTGAAGAAACCCTTTTTGAGAACTCAGAGTGAGTAAATTGGCCATTTTCATGCACTTTTAACCATTCCATAAATCTTGTGTTTTGGGCCCCTGGAAGCATGAAAATCACTTTAAACATGCTAATTTTAGCTCTAACACTGATGATCCACCTACAAATGTGAACTGACGTTCAAAAATAAAACATTTGAAAATGGACCATTTTCCACATTTCTGAAGCATGACGTAATGGGGGGGTGTTATCTCTTTTGTCGAAAATCAGCCATTTTTGCTCGAACATTAAATGCCTCCAAATGGTATTTAATTAACTTCCCGAGCCCCTGGAAGCATGAAAATCACTTTAAACATGCTAATTTTAGCTCTAACACTGATGATCCACCTACAAATGTGAACTGACATTCAAAAATAAAACATTTGAAAACGGACCATTTTCCACATTTCTGAAGCATGACGTAATGGGGGGGGTGTTATCTCTTTTGTCGAAAATCAGCCGTTTTTGCTCGAACATTAAATGCCTCCAAATGGTATTTAATTAACTTCCCGAGCCCCTGGAAGCATGAAAATCACTTTAAACATGCTAATTTTAGCTCTAACACTGATGATCCACCTACAAATGTGAACTGACGTTCAAAAATAAAACATTTGAAAACGGACCATTTTCCACATTTCTGAAGCATGACGTAATGGGGGGGGGTGTTATCTCTTTTGTCGAAAATCAGCCGTTTTTGCTCGAACATTAAATGCCTCCAAATGGTATTTAATTAACTTCCCGGGGTGAAGAAACCCTTTTTGAGAACTCAGAGTGAGTAAATTGGCCATTTCCATGCACTTTTAACCATTCCATAAATCTTGTGTTTTGGGCCCCTGGAAGCATGAAAATCACTTTAAACATGCTAATTTTAGCTCTAACACTGATGATCCACCTACAAATGTGAACTGACGTTCAAAAATAAAACATTTGAAAACGGACCATTTTCCACATTTCTGAAGCATGACGTAATGGGGGGGTGTTATCTCTTTTGTCGAAAATCAGCCGTTTTTGCTCGAACATTAAATGCCTCCAAATGGTATTTAATTAACTTCCCGAGCCCCTGGAAGCATGAAAATCACTTTAAACATGCTAATTTTAGCTCTAACACTGATGATCCACCTACAAATGTGAACTGACGTTCAAAAATAAAACATTTGAAAACGGACCATTTTCCACATTTCTGAAGCATGACGTAATGGGGGGGTGTTATCTCTTTTGTCGAAAATCAGCCGTTTTTGCTCGAACATTAAATGCCTCCAAATGGTATTTAATTAACTTCCCGGGGTGAAGAAACCCTTTTTTGAGAACTCAGAGTGAGTAAATTGGCCATTTTCATGCACTTTTAACCATTCCATAAATCTTGTGTTTTGGGCCCCTGGAAGCATGAAAATCACTTTAAACATGCTAATTTTAGCTCTAACACTGATGATCCACCTACAAATGTGAACTGACGTTCAAAAATAAAACATTTGAAAACGGACCATTTTCCACATTTCTGAAGCATGACGTAATGGGGGGGTGTTATCTCTTTTGTCGAAAATCAGCCGTTTTTGCTCGAACATTAAATGCCTCCAAATGGTATTTAATTAACTTCCCGAGCCCCTGGAAGCATGAAAATCACTTTAAACATGCTAATTTTAGCTCTAACACTGATGATCCACCTACAAATGTGAACTGACGTTCAAAAATAAAACATTTGAAAACGGACCATTTTCCACATTTCTGAAGCATGACGTAATGGGGGGGTGTTATCTCTTTTGTCGAAAATCAGCCGTTTTTGCTCGAACATGAAATGCCTCCAAATGGTATTTAATTAACTTCCCGAGCCCCTGGAAGCATGAAAATCACTTTAAACATGCTAATTTTAGCTCTAACACTGATGATCCACCTACAAATGTGAACTGACGTTCAAAAATAAAACATTTGAAAACGGACCATTTTCCACATTTCTGAAGCATGACGTAATGGGGGGGTGTTATCTCTTTTGTCGAAAATCAGCCGTTTTTGCTCGAACATTAAATGCCTCCAAATGGTATTTAATTAACTTCCCGGGGTGAAGAAACCCTTTTTGAGAACTCAGAGTGAGTAAATTGGCCATTTTCATGCACTTTTAACCATTCCATAAATCTTGTGTTTTGGGCCCCTGGAAGCATGAAAATCACTTTAAACATGCTAATTTTAGCTCTAACACTGATGATCCACCTACAAATGTGAACTGACGTTCAAAAATAAAACATTTGAAAACGGACCATTTTCCACATTTCTGAAGCATGACGTAATGGGGGGGTGTTATCTCTTTTGTCGAAAATCAGCCGTTTTTGCTCGAACATTAAATGCCTCCAAATGGTATTTAATTAACTTCCCGAGCCCCTGGAAGCATGAAAATCACTTTAAACATGCTAATTTTAGCTCTAACACTGATGATCCACCTACAAATGTGAACTGACGTTCAAAAATAAAACATTTGAAAACTGACCTTTTTCCACATTTCTGAAGCATGACGTAATGGGGGGGTGTTATCTCTTTTGTCGAAAATCAGCCGTTTTTGCTCGAACATTAAATGCCTCCAAATGGTATTTAATTAACTTCCCGGGGTGAAGAAACCCTTTTTGAGAACTCAGAGTGAGTAAATTGGCCATTTTCATGCACTTTTAACCATTCCATAAATCTTGTGTTTTGGGCCCCTGGAAGCATGAAAATCACTTTAAACATGCTAATTTTAGCTCTAACACTGATGATCCACCTACAAATGTGAACTGACGTACAAAAATAAAACATTTGAAAACGGACCATTTTCCACATTTCTGAAGCATGACGTAATGGGGGGGTGTTATCTCTTTTGTCGAAAATCAGCCGTTTTTGCTCGAACATTAAATGCCTCCAAATGGTATTTAATTAACTTCCCGAGCCCCTGGAAGCATGAAAATCACTTTAAACATGCTAATTTTAGCTCTAACACTGATGATCCACCTACAAATGTGAACTGACGTTCAAAAATAAAACATTTGAAAACGGACCATTTTCCACATTTCTGAAGCATGACGTAATGGGGGGGTGTTATCTCTTTTGTCGAAAATCAGCCGTTTTTGCTCGAACATTAAATGCCTCCAAATGGTATTTATTTCACTTCCCGAGCCCCTGGAAGCATGAAAATCACTTTAAACATGCTAATTTTAGCTTTAACACTGATGATCCACCTACAAATGTGAACTGACGTACAAAAATAAAACATTTGAAAACGGACCATTTTCCACATTTCTGAAGCATGACGTAATGGGGGGTGTTATCTCTTTTGTCGAAAATCAGCCGTTTTTGCTCGAACATTAAATGCCTCCAAATGGTATTTATTTCACTTCCCGAGCCCCTGGAAGCATGAAAATCACTTTAAACATGCTAATTTTAGCTCTAACACTGATGATCCACCTACAAATGTGAACTGACGTTCAAAAATAAAACATTTGAAAACGGACCATTTTCCACATTTCTGAAGCATGACGTAATGGGGGGGTGTTATCTCTTTTGTCGAAAATCAGCCGTTTTTGCTCGAACATTAAATGCCTCCAAATGGTATTTAATTAACTTCCCGAGCCCCTGGAAGCATGAAAATCACTTTAAACATGCTAATTTTAGCTCTAACACTGATGATCCACCTACAAATGTGAACTGACGTTCAAAAATAAAACATTTTAAAACGGACCATTTTCCACATTTCTGAAGCATGACGTAATGGGGGGGTGTTATCTCTTTTGTCGAAAATCAGCCGTTTTTGCTCGAACATTAAATGCCTCCAAATGGTATTTATTTCACTTCCCGGGGTGAAGAAACCCTTTTTGAGAACTCAGAGTGAGTAAATTGGCCATTTTCATGCACTTTTAACCATTCCATAAATCTTGTGTTTTGGGCCCCTGGAAGCATGAAAATCACTTTAAACATGCTAATTTTAGCTCTAACACTGATGATCCACCTACAAATGTGAACTGACGTTCAAAAATAAAACATTTGAAAACGGACCATTTTCCATATTTCTGAAGCATGACGTAATGGGGGGGTGTTATCTCTTTTGTCGAAAATCAGCCGTTTTTGCTCGAACATTAAATGCCTCCAAATGGTATTTATTTCACTTCCCGAGCCCCTGGAAGCATGAAAATCACTTTAAACATGCTAATTTTAGCTCTAACACTGATGATCCACCTACAAATGTGAACTGACGTTCAAAAATAAAACATTTGAAAATGGACCATTTTCCACATTTCTGAAGCATGACGTAATGGGGGGGTGTTATCTCTTTTGTCGAAAATCAGCCGTTTTTGCTCGAACATTAAATGCCTCCAAATGGTATTTAATTAACTTCCCGAGCCCCTGGAAGCATGAAAATCACTTTAAACATGCTAATTTTAGCTGTAACACTGATGATCCACCTACAAATGTGATCTGACGTTCAAAAATAAAACATTTGAAAACGGACCATTTTCCACATTTCTGAAGCATGACGTAATGGGGGGGTGTTATCTCTTTTGTCGAAAATCAGCCGTTTTTGCTCGAACATTAAATGCCTCCAAATGGTATTTAATTAACTTCCCGAGCCCCTGGAAGCATGAAAATCACTTTAAACATGCTAATTTTAGCTCTAACACTGATGATCCACCTACAAATGTGAACTGACGTTCAAAAATAAAACATTTGAAAACGGACCATTTTCCACATTTCTGAAGCATGACGTAATGGGGGGGTGTTATCTCTTTTGTTGAAAATCAGCCGTTTTTGCTCGAACATTAAATGCCTCCAAATGGTATTTATTTAACTTCCCGGGGTGAAGAAACCCTTTTTGAGAACTCAGAGTGAGTAAATTGGCCATTTTCATGCACTTTTAACCATTCCATAAATCTTGTGTTTTGGGCCCCTGGAAGCATGAAAATCACTTTAAACATGCTAATTTTAGCTCTAACACTGATGATCCACCTACAAATGTGAACTGACGTTCAAAAATAAAACATTTGAAAACGGACCATTTTCCACATTTCTGAAGCATGACGTAATGGGGGGGTGTTATCTCTTTTGTCGAAAATCAGCCGTTTTTGCTCGAACATTAAATGCCTCCAAATGGTATTTATTTCACTTCCCGGGGTGAAGAAACCCTTTTTGAGAACTCAGAGTGAGTAAATTGGCCATTTTCATGCACTTTTAACCATTCCATTAATCTTGTGTTTTGGGCCCCTGGAAGCATGAAAATCACTTTAAACATGCTAATTTTAGCTCTAACACTGATGATCCACCTACAAATGTGAACTGACGTTCAAAAATAAAACATTTGAAAACGGACCATTTTCCACATTTCTGAAGCATGACGTAATGGGGGGGTGTTATCTCTTTTGTCGAAAATCAGCCGTTTTTGCTCGAACATTAAATGCCTCCAAATGGTATTTAATTAACTTCCCGAGCCCCTGGAAGCATGAAAATCACTTTAAACATGCTAATTTTAGCTCTAACACTGATGATCCACCTACAAATGTGAACTGACGTTCAAAAATAAAACATTTGAAAACGGACCATTTTCCACATTTCTGAAGCATGACGTAATGGGGGGGTGTTATCTCTTTTGTTGAAAATCAGCCGTTTTTGCTCGAACATTAAATGCCTCCAAATGGTATTTATTTAACTTCCCGGGGTGAAGAAACCCTTTTTGAGAACTCAGAGTGAGTAAATTGGCCATTTTCATGCACTTTTAACCATTCCATAAATCTTGTGTTTTGGGCCCCTGGAAGCATGAAAATCACTTTAAACATGCTAATTTTAGCTCTAACACTGATGATCCACCTACAAATGTGAACTGACGTTCAAAAATAAAACATTTGAAAACTGACCATTTTCCACATTTCTGAAGCATGACGTAATGGGGGGGTGTTATCTCTTTTGTCGAAAATCAGCCGTTTTTGCTCGAACATTAAATGCCTCCAAATGGTATTTATTTCACTTCCCGGGGTGAAGAAACCCTTTTTGAGAACTCAGAGTGAGTAAATTGGCCATTTTCATGCACTTTTAACCATTCCATTAATCTTGTGTTTTGGGCCCCTGGAAGCATGAAAATCACTTTAAACATGCTAATTTTAGCTCTAACACTGATGATCCACCTACAAATGTGAACTGACGTTCAAAAATAAAACATTTGAAAACGGACCATTTTCCACATTTCTGAAGCATGACGTAATGGGGGGGTGTTATCTCTTTTGTCGAAAATCAGCCGTTTTTGCTCGAACATTAAATGCCTCCAAATGGTATTTAATTAACTTCCCGAGCCCCTGGAAGCATGAAAATCACTTTAAACATGCTAATTTTAGCTCTAACACTGATGATCCACCTACAAATGTGAACTGACGTTCAAAAATAAAACATTTGAAAACGGACCATTTTCCACATTTCTGAAGCATGACGTAATGGGGGGGTGTTATCTCTTTTGTCGAAAATCAGCCGTTTTTGCTCGAACATTAAATGCCTCCAAATGGTATTTAATTAACTTCCCGGGGTGAAGAAACCCTTTTTGAGAACTCAGAGTGAGTAAATTGGCCATTTTCATGCACTTTTAACCATTCCATAAATCTTGTGTTTTGGGCCCCTGGAAGCATGAAAATCACTTTAAACATGCTAATTTTAGCTCTAACACTGATGATCCACCTACAAATGTGAACTGACGTTCAAAAATAAAACATTTGAAAATGGACCATTTTCCACATTTCTGAAGCATGACGTAATGGGGGGGTGTTATCTCTTTTGTCGAAAATCAGCCATTTTTGCTCGAACATTAAATGCCTCCAAATGGTATTTAATTAACTTCCCGAGCCCCTGGAAGCATGAAAATCACTTTAAACTTGCTAATTTTAGCTCTAACACTGATGATCCACCTACAAATGTGAACTGACGTTCAAAAATAAAACATTTGAAAACGGACCATTTTCCACATTTCTGAAGCATGACGTAATGGGGGGGTGTTATCTCTTTTGTCGAAAATCAGCCGTTTTTGCTCGAACATTAAATGCCTCCAAATGGTATTTAATTAACTTCCCGGGGTGAAGAAACCCTTTTTTGAGAACTCAGAGTGAGTAAATTGGCCATTTTCATGCACTTTTAACCATTCCATAAATCTTGTGTTTTGGGCCCCTCTAAGCATGAAAATCACTTTAAACATGCTAATTTTAGCTCTAACACTGATGATCCACCTACAAATGTGAACTGACGTTCAAAAATAAAACATTTGATAACGGACCATTTTCCACATTTCTGAAGCATGACGTAATGGGGGGGTGTTATCTCTTTTGTCGAAAATCAGCCGTTTTTGCTCGAACATTAAATGCCTCCAAATGGTATTTAATTAACTTCCCGGGGTGAAGAAACCCTTTTTGAGAACTCAGAGTGAGTAAATTGGCCATTTTCATGCACTTTTAACCATTCCATAAATCTTGTGTTTTGGGCCCCTGGAAGCATGAAAATCACTTTAAACATGCTAATTTTAGCTCTAACACTGATGATCCACCTACAAATGTGAACTGACGTTCAAAAATAAAACATTTGAAAATGGACCATTTTCCACATTTCTGAAGCATGACGTAATGGGGGGGTGTTATCTCTTTTGTCGAAAATCAGCCATTTTTGCTCGAACATTAAATGCCTCCAAATGGTATTTAATTAACTTCCCGAGCCCCTGGAAGCATGAAAATCACTTTAAACATGCTAATTTTAGCTCTAACACTGATGATCCACCTACAAATGTGAACTGACGTTCAAAAATAAAACATTTGAAAACGGACCATTTTCCACATTTCTGAAGCATGACGTAATGGGGGGGTGTTATCTCTTTTGTCGAAAATCAGCCGTTTTTGCTCGAACATTAAATGCCTCCAAATGGTATTTAATTAACTTCCCGAGCCCCTGGAAGCATGAAAATCACTTTAAACATGCTAATTTTAGCTCTAACACTGATGATCCACCTACAAATGTGAACTGACGTTCAAAAATAAAACATTTGAAAACGGACCATTTTCCACATTTCTGAAGCATGACGTAATGGGGGGGGTGTTATCTCTTTTGTCGAAAATCAGCCGTTTTTGCTCGAACATTAAATGCCTCCAAATGGTATTTAATTAACTTCCCGGGGTGAAGAAACCCTTTTTGAGAACTCAGAGTGAGTAAATTGGCCATTTTCATGCACTTTTAACCATTCCATAAATCTTGTGTTTTGGGCCCCTGGAAGCATGAAAATCACTTTAAACATGCTAATTTTAGCTCTAACACTGATGATCCACCTACAAATGTGAACTGACGTTCAAAAATAAAACATTTGAAAACGGACCATTTTCCACATTTCTGAAGCATGACGTAATGGGGGGGTGTTATCTCTTTTGTCGAAAATCAGCCGTTTTTGCTCGAACATTAAATGCCTCCAAATGGTATTTAATTAACTTCCCGGGGTGAAGAAACCCTTTTTGAGAACTCAGAGTGAGTAAATTGGCCATTTTCATGCACTTTTAACCATTCCATAAATCTTGTGTTTTGGGCCCCTGGAAGCATGAAAATCACTTTAAACATGCTAATTTTAGCTCTAACACTGATGATCCACCTACAAATGTGAACTGACGTTCAAAAATAAAACATTTGAAAACGGACCATTTTCCACATTTCTGAAGCATGACGTAATGGGGGGGTGTTATCTCTTTTGTCGAAAATCAGCCGTTTTTGCTCGAACATTAAATGCCTCCAAATGGTATTTAATTACCTTCCCGAGCCCCTGGAAGCATGAAAATCACTTTAAACATGCTAATTTTAGCTCTAACACTGATGATCCACCTACAAATATGAACTGACGTTCAAAAATAAAACATTTGAAAACGGACCATTTTCCACATTTCTGAAGCATGACGTAATGGGGGGGTGTTATCTCTTTTGTCGAAAATCAGCCGTTTTTGCTCGAACATTAAATGCCTCCAAATGGTATTTAATTAACTTCCCGGGGTGAAGAAACCCTTTTTGAGAACTCAGAGTGAGTAAATTGGCCATTTTCATGCACTTTTAACCATTCCATAAATCTTGTGTTTTGGGCCCCTGGAAGCATGAAAATCACTTTAAACATGCTAATTTTAGCTCTAACACTGATGATCCACCTACAAATGTGAACTGACGTTCAAAAATAAAACATTTGAAAACGGACCATTTTCCACATTTCTGAAGCATGACGTAATGGGGGGGTGTTATCTCTTTTGTCGAAAATCAGCCGTTTTTGCTCGAACATTAAATGCCTCCAAATGGTATTTAATTAACTTCCCGGGGTGAAGAAACCCTTTTTTGAGAACTCAGAGTGAGTAAATTGGCCATTTTCATGCACTTTTAACCATTCCATAAATCTTGTGTTTTGGGCCCCTGGAAGCATGAAAATCACTTTAAACATGCTAATTTTAGCTCTAACACTGATGATCCACCTACAAATGTGAACTGACGTTCAAAAATAAAACATTTGAAAACGGACCATTTTCCACATTTCTGAAGCATGACGTAATGGGGGGGTGTTATCTCTTTTGTCGAAAATCAGCCGTTTTTGCTCGAACATTAAATGCCTCCAAATGGTATTTAATTAACTTCCCGAGCCCCTGGAAGCATGAAAATCACTTTAAACATGCTAATTTTAGCTCTAACACTGATGATCCACCTACAAATGTGAACTGACGTTAAAAAATAAAACATTTGAAAACGGACCATTTTCCACATTTCTGAAGCATGACGTAATGGGGGGGTGTTATCTCTTTTGTCGAAAATCAGCCGTTTTTGCTCGAACATTAAATGCCTCCAAATGGTATTTAATTAACTTCCCGGGGTGAAGAAACCCTTTTTGAGAACTCAGAGTGAGTAAATTGGCCATTTTCATGCACTTTTAACCATTCCATAAATCTTGTGTTTTGGGTCCCTGGAAGCATGAAAATCACTTTAAACATGCTAATTTTAGCTCTAACACTGATGATCCACCTACAAATGTGAACTGACGTTCAAAAATAAAACATTTGAAAACGGACCATTTTCCACATTTCTGAAGCATGACGTAATGGGGGGGTGTTATCTCTTTTGTCGAAAATCAGCCGTTTTTGCTCGAACATTAAATGCCTCCAAATGGTATTTAATTAACTTCCCGAGCCCCTGGAAGCATGAAAATCACTTTAAACATGCTAATTTTAGCTCTAACACTGATGATCCACCTACAAATGTGAACTGACGTTCAAAAATAAAACATTTGAAAACTGACCTTTTTCCACATTTCTGAAGCATGACGTAATGGGGGGGTGTTATCTCTTTTGTCAAAAATCAGCCATTTTTGCTCGAACATTAAATGCCTCCAAATGGTATTTAATTAACTTCCCGGGGTGAAGAAACCCTTTTTGAGAACTCAGAGTGAGTAAATTGGCCATTTTCATGCACTTTTAACCATTCCATAAATCTTGTGTTTTGGGCCCCTGGAAGCATGAAAATCACTTTAAACATGCTAATTTTAGCTCTAACACTGATGATCCACCTACAAATGTGAACTGACGTACAAAAATAAAACATTTGAAAACGGACCATTTTCCACATTTCTGAAGCATGACGTAATGGGGGGGTGTTATCTCTTTTGTCGAAAATCAGCCGTTTTTGCTCGAACATTAAATGCCTCCAAATGGTATTTAATTAACTTCCCGAGCCCCTGGAAGCATGAAAATCACTTTAAACATGCTAATTTTAGCTCTAACACTGATGATCCACCTACAAATGTGAACTGACGTTCAAAAATAAAACATTTGAAAACGGACCATTTTCCACATTTCTGAAGCATGAAGTAATGGGGGGGGTGTTATCTCTTTTGTCGAAAATCAGCCGTTTTTGCTCGAACATTAAATGCCTCCAAATGGTATTTATTTCACTTCCCGAGCCCCTGGAAGCATGAAAATCACTTTAAACATGCTAATTTTAGCTTTAACACTGATGATCCACCTACAAATGTGAACTGACGTACAAAAATAAAACATTTGAAAACGGACCATTTTCCACATTTCTGAAGCATGACGTAATGGGGGGGTGTTATCTCTTTTGTCGAAAATCAGCCGTTTTTGCTCGAACATTAAATGCCTCCAAATGGTATTTATTTCACTTCCCGAGCCCCTGGAAGCATGAAAATCACTTTAAACATGCTAATTTTAGCTCTAACACTGATGATCCACCTACAAATGTGAACTGACGTTCAAAAATAAAACATTTGAAAACGGACCATTTTCCACATTTCTGAAGCATGACGTAATGGGGGGGTGTTATCTCTTTTGTCGAAAATCAGCCGTTTTTGCTCGAACATTAAATGCCTCCAAATGGTATTTAATTAACTTCCCGAGCCCCTGGAAGCATGAAAATCACTTTAAACATGCTAATTTTAGCTCTAACACTGATGATCCACCTACAAATGTGAACTGACGTTCAAAAATAAAACATTTTAAAACGGACCATTTTCCACATTTCTGAAGCATGACGTAATGGGGGGGTGTTATCTCTTTTGTCGAAAATCAGCCGTTTTTGCTCGAACATTAAATGCCTCCAAATGGTATTTATTTCACTTCCCGGGGTGAAGAAACCCTTTTTGAGAACTCAGAGTGAGTAAATTGGCCATTTTCATGCACTTTTAACCATTCCATTAATCTTGTGTTTTAGGCCCCTGGAAGCATGAAAATCACTTTAAACATGCTAATTTTAGCTCTAACACTGATGATCCACCTACAAATGTGAACTGACGTTCAAAAATAAAACATTTGAAAACGGACCATTTTCCATATTTCTGAAGCATGACGTAATGGGGGGGTGTTATCTCTTTTGTCGAAAATCAGCCGTTTTTTCTCGAACATTAAATGCCTCCAAATGGTATTTATTTCACTTCCCGAGCCCCTGGAAGCATGAAAATCACTTTAAACATGCTAATTTTAGCTCTAACACTGATGATCCACCTACAAATGTGAACTGACGTTCAAAAATAAAACATTTGAAAATGGACCATTTTCCACATTTCTGAAGCATGACGTAATGGGGGGGTGTTATCTCTTTTGTCGAAAATCAGCCGTTTTTGCTCGAACATTAAATGCCTCCAAATGGTATTTAATTAACTTCCCGAGCCCCTGGAAGCATGAAAATCACTTTAAACATGCTAATTTTAGCTGTAACACTGATGATCCACCTACAAATGTGAACTGACGTTCAAAAATAAAACATTTGAAAACGGACCATTTTCCACATTTCTGAAGCATGACGTAATGGGGGGGGTGTTATCTCTTTTGTCGAAAATCAGCCGTTTTTGCTCGAACATTAAATGCCTCCAAATGGTATTTAATTAACTTCCCGAGCCCCTGGAAGCATGAAAATCACTTTAAACATGCTAATTTTAGCTCTAACACTGATGATCCACCTACAAATGTGAACTGACGTTCAAAAATAAAACATTTGAAAACGGACCATTTTCCACATTTCTGAAGCATGACGTAATGGGGGGGTGTTATCTCTTTTGTTGAAAATCAGCCGTTTTTGCTCGAACATTAAATGCCTCCAAATGGTATTTATTTAACTTCCCGGGGTGAAGAAACCCTTTTTGAGAACTCAGAGTGAGTAAATTGGCCATTTTCATGCACTTTTAACCATTCCATAAATCTTGTGTTTTGGGCCCCTGGAAGCATGAAAATCACTTTAAACATGCTAATTTTAGCTCTAACACTGATGATCCACCTACAAATGTGAACTGACGTTCAAAAATAAAACATTTGAAAACGGACCATTTTCCACATTTCTGAAGCATGACGTAATGGGGGGGTGTTATCTCTTTTGTCGAAAATCAGCCGTTTTTGCTCGAACATTAAATGCCTCCAAATGGTATTTAATTAACTTCCCGGGGTGAAGAACCCCTTTTTGAGAACTCAGAGTGAGTAAATTGGCCATTTTCATGCACTTTTAACCATTCCATAAATCTTGTGTTTTGGGCCCCTGGAAGCATGAAAATCACTTTAAACATGCTAATTTTAGCTCTAACACTGATGATCCACCTACAAATGTGAACTGACGTTCAAAAATAAAACATTTGAAAACGGACCATTTTCCACATTTCTGAAGCATGACGTAATGGGGGGGGTGTTATCTCTTTTGTCGAAAATCAGCCGTTTTTGCTCGAACATTAAATGCCTCCAAATGGTATTTATTTCACTTCCCGGGGTGAAGAAACCCTTTTTGAGAACTCAGAGTGAGTAAATTGGCCATTTTCATGCACTTTTAACCATTCCATTAATCTTGTGTTTTGGGCCCCTGGAAGCATGAAAATCACTTTAAACATGCTAATTTTAGCTCTAACACTGATGATCCACCTACAAATGTGAACTGACGTTCAAAAATAAAACATTTGAAAACGGACCATTTTCCACATTTCTGAAGCATGACGTAATGGGGGGGTGTTATCTCTTTTGTCGAAAATCAGCCGTTTTTGCTCGAACATTAAATGCCTCCAAATGGTATTTAATTAACTTCCCGAGCCCCTGGAAGCATGAAAATCACTTTAAACATGCTAATTTTAGCTCTAACACTGATGATCCACCTACAAATGTGAACTGACGTTCAAAAATAAAACATTTGAAAACGGACCATTTTCCACATTTCTGAAGCATGACGTAATGGGGGGGTGTTATCTCTTTTGTCGAAAATCAGCCGTTTTTGCTCGAACATTAAATGCCTCCAAATGGTATTTATTTCACTTCCCGAGCCTCTGGAAGCATGAAAATCACTTTAAACATGCTAATTTTAGCTCTAACACTGATGATCCACCTACAAATGTGAACTGACGTTCAAAAATAAAACATTTGAAAACGGACCATTTTCCACATTTCTGAAGCATGACGTAATGGGGGGGTGTTATCTCTTTTGTCGAAAATCAGCCGTTTTTGCTCGAACATTAAATGCCTCCAAATGGTATTTAATTAACTTCACGAGCCCCTGGAAGCATGAAAATCACTTTAAACATGCTAATTTTAGCTCTAACACTGATGATCCACCTACAAATGTGAACTGACGTTCAAAAATAAAACATTTGAAAACGGACCATTTTCCACATTTCTGAAGCATGACGTAATGGGGGGGTGTTATCTCTTTTGTCGAAAATCAGCCGTTTTTGCTCGAACATTAAATGCCTCCAAATGGTATTTAATTAACTTCCCGGGGTGAAGAAACCCTTTTTGAGAACTCAGAGTGAGTAAATTGGCCATTTTCATGCACTTTTAACCATTCCATAAATCTTGTGTTTTGGGCCCCTGGAAGCATGAAAATCACTTTAAACATGCTAATTTTAGCTCTAACACTGATGATCCACCTACAAATGTGAACTGACGTTCAAAAATAAAACATTTGAAAACGGACCATTTTCCACATTTCTGAAGCATGACGTAATGGGGGGTGTTATCTCTTTTGTCGAAAATCAGCCGTTTTTGCTCGAACATTAAATGCCTCCAAATGGTATTTAATTAACTTCCCGAGCCCCTGGAAGCATGAAAATCACTTTAAACATGCTAATTTTAGCTCTAACACTGATGATCCACCTACAAATGTGAACTGACGTTCAAAAATAAAACATTTGAAAACGGACCATTTTCCACATTTCTGAAGCATGACGTAATGGGGGGGTGTTATCTCTTTTGTCGAAAATCAGCCGTTTTTGCTCGAACATTAAATGCCTCCAAATGGTATTTATTTCACTTCCCGGGGTGAAGAAACCCTTTTTGAGAACTCAGAGTGAGTAAATTGGCCATTTTCATGCACTTTTAACCATTCCATTAATCTTGTGTTTTGGGCCCCTGGAAGCATGAAAATCACTTTAAACATGCTAATTTTAGCTTTAACACTGATGATCCACCTACAAATGTGAACTGACGTTCAAAAATAAAACATTTGAAAACGGACCATTTTCCACATTTCTGAAGCATGACGTAATGGGGGGGTGTTATCTCTTTTGTCGAAAATCAGCCGTTTTTGCTCGAACATTAAATGCCTCCAAATGGTATTTATTTCACTTCCCGAGCCCCTGGAAGCATGAAAATCACTTTAAACATGCTAATTTTAGCTCTAACACTGATGATCCACCTACAAATGTGAACTGACGTTCAAAAATAAAACATTTGAAAACGGACCATTTTCCACATTTCTGAAGCATGACGTAATGGGGGGGTGTTATCTCTTTTGTCGAAAATCAGCCGTTTTTGCTCGAACATTAAATGCCTGCAAATGGTATTTAATTAACTTCCCGAGCCCCTGGAAGCATGAAAATCACTTTAAACATGCTAATTTTAGCTCTAACACTGATGATCCACCTACAAATGTGAACTGACGTTCAAAAATAAAACATTTGAAAACGGACCATTTTCCACATTTCTGAAGCATGACGTAATGGGGGGGTGTTATCTCTTTTGTCGAAAATCAGCCGTTTTTGCTCGAACATTAAATGCCTCCAAATGGTATTTAATTAACTTCCCGAGCCCCTGGAAGCATGAAAATCACTTTAAACATGCTAATTTTAGCTCTAACACTGATGATCCACCTACAAATGTGAACTGACGTTCAAAAATAAAACATTTGAAAACGGACCATTTTCCACATTTCTGAAGCATGACGTAATGGGGGGGTGTTATCTCTTTTGTCGAAAATCAGCCGTTTTTGCTCGAACATTAAATGCCTCCAAATGGTATTTATTTCACTTCCCGGGGTGAAGAAACCCTTTTTGAGAACTCAGAGTGAGTAAATTGGCCATTTTCATGCACTTTTAACCATTCCATTAATCTTGTGTTTTAGGCCCCTGGAAGCATGAAAATCACTTTAAACATGCTAATTTTAGCTCTAACACTGATGATCCACCTACAAATGTGAACTGACGTTCAAAAATAAAACATTTGAAAACGGACCATTTTCCATATTTCTGAAGCATGACGTAATGGGGGGGTGTTATCTCTTTTGTCGAAAATCAGCCGTTTTTGCTCGAACATTAAATGCCTCCAAATGGTATTTATTTCACTTCCCGAGCCCCTGGAAGCATGAAAATCACTTTAAACATGCTAATTTTAGCTCTAACACTGATGATCCACCTACAAATGTGAACTGACGTTCAAAAATAAAACATTTGAAAACGGACCATTTTCCACATTTCTGAAGCATGACGTAATGGGGGGGTGTTATCTCTTTTGTCGAAAATCAGCCGTTTTTGCTCGAACATTAAATGCCTCCAAATGGTATTTAATTAACTTCCCGAGCCCCTGGAAGCATGAAAATCACTTTAAACATGCTAATTTTAGCTCTAACACTGATGATCCACCTACAAATGTGAACTGACGTTCAAAAATAAAACATTTGAAAATGGACCATTTTCCACATTTCTGAAGCATGACGTAATGGGGGGGTGTTATCTCTTTTGTCGAAAATCAGCCGTTTTTGCTCGAACATTAAATGCCTCCAAATGGTATTTAATTAACTTCCCGAGCCCCTGGAAGCATGAAAATCACTATAAACATGCTAATTTTAGCTGTAACACTGATGATCCACCTACAAATGTGAACTGACGTTCAAAAATAAAACATTTGAAAACGGACCATTTTCCACATTTCTGAAGCATGACGTAATGGGGGGGTGTTATCTCTTTTGTCGAAAATCAGCCGTTTTTGCTCGAACATTAAATGCCTCCAAATGGTATTTAATTAACTTCCCGAGCCCCTGGAAGCATGAAAATCACTTTAAACATGCTAATTTTAGCTCTAACACTGATGATCCACCTACAAATGTGAACTGACGTTCAAAAATAAAACATTTGAAAACGGACCATTTTCCACATTTCTGAAGCATGACGTAATGGGGGGGTGTTATCTCTTTTGTTGAAAATCAGCCGTTTTTGCTCGAACATTAAATGCCTCCAAATGGTATTTATTTAACTTCCCGGGGTGAAGAAACCCTTTTTGAGAACTCAGAGTGAGTAAATTGGCCATTTTCATGCACTTTTAACCATTCCATAAATCTTGTGTTTTGGGCCCCTGGAAGCATGAAAATCACTTTAAACATGCTAATTTTAGCTCTAACACTGATGATCCACCTACAAATGTGAACTGACGTTCAAAAATAAAACATTTGAAAACGGACCATTTTCCACATTTCTGAAGCATGACGTAATGGGGGGGTGTTATCTCTTTTGTCGAAAATCAGCCGTTTTTGCTCGAACATTAAATGCCTCCAAATGGTATTTATTTCACTTCCCGGGGTGAAGAAACCCTTTTTGAGAACTCAGAGTGAGTAAATTGGCCATTTTCATGCACTTTTAACCATTCCATTAATCTTGTGTTTTGGGCCCCTGGAAGCATGAAAATCACTTTAAACATGCTAATTTTAGCTCTAACACTGATGATCCACCTACAAATGTGAACTGACGTTCAAAAATAAAACATTTGAAAACGGACCATTTTCCACATTTCTGAAGCATGACGTAATGGGGGGTGTTATCTCTTTTGTCGAAAATCAGTCGTTTTTGCTCGAACATTAAATGCCTCCAAATGGTATTTAATTAACTTCCCGAGCCCCTGGAAGCATGAAAATCACTTTAAACATGCTAATTTTAGCTCTAACACTGATGATCCACCTACAAATGTGAACTGACGTTCAAAAATAAAACATTTGAAAACGGACCATTTTCCACATTTCTGAAGCATGACGTAATGGGGGGGTGTTATCTCTTTTGTCGAAAATCAGCCGTTTTTGCTCGAACATTAAATGCCTCCAAATGGTATTTATTTCACTTCCCGGGGTGAAGAAACCCTTTTTGAGAACTCAGAGTGAGTAAATTGGCCATTTTCATGCACTTTTAACCATTCCATTAATCTTGTGTTTTGGGCCCCTGGAAGCATGAAAATCACTTTAAACATGCTAATTTTAGCTCTAACACTGATGATCCACCTACAAATGTGAACTGACGTTCAAAAATAAAACATTTGAAAACGGACCATTTTCCACATTTCTGAAGCATGACGTAATGGGGGGGTGTTATCTCTTTTGTCGAAAATCAGCCGTTTTTGCTCGAACATTAAATGCCTCCAAATGGTATTTAATTAACTTCCCGAGCCCCTGGAAGCATGAAAATCACTTTAAACATGCTAATTTTAGCTCTAACACTGATGATCCACCTACAAATGTGAACTGACGTTCAAAAATAAAACATTTGAAAACGGACCATTTTCCACATTTCTGAAGCATGACGTAATGGGGGGGTGTTATCTCTTTTGTCGAAAATCAGCCGTTTTTGCTCGAACATTAAATGCCTCCAAATGGTATTTAATTAACTTCCCGAGCCCCTGGAAGCATGAAAATCACTTTAAACATGCTAATTTTAGCTCTAACACTGATGATCCACCTACAAATGTGAACTGACGTTCAAAAATAAAACATTTGAAAACGGACCATTTTCCACATTTCTGAAGCATGACGTAATGGGGGGGTGTTATCTCTTTTGTAGAAAATCAGCCGTTTTTGCTCGAACATTAAATGCCTCCAAATGGTATTTAATTAACTTCCCGGGGTGAAGAAACCCTTTTTTGAGAACTCAGAGTGAGTAAATTGGCCATTTTCATGCACTTTTAACCATTCCATAAATCTTGTGTTTTGGGCCCCTGGAAGCATGAAAATCACTTTAAACATGCTAATTTTAGCTCTAACACTGATGATCCACCTACAAATGTGAACTGACGTTCAAAAATAAAACATTTGAAAACGGACCATTTTCCACATTTCTGAAGCATGACGTAATGGGGGGGTGTTATCTCTTTTGTCGAAAATCAGCCGTTTTTGCTCGAACATTAAATGCCTCCAAATGGTATTTAATTAACTTCCCGAGCCCCTGGAAGCATGAAAATCACTTTAAACATGCTAATTTTAGCTCTAACACTGATGATCCACCTACAAATGTGAACTGACGTTAAAAAATAAAACATTTGAAAACGGACCATTTTCCACATTTCTGAAGCATGACGTAATGGGGGGGTGTTATCTCTTTTGTCGAAAATCAGCCGTTTTTGCTCGAACATTAAATGCCTCCAAATGGTATTTAATTAACTTCCCGGGGTGAAGAAACCCTTTTTGAGAACTCAGAGTGAGTAAATTGGCCATTTTCATGCACTTTTAACCATTCCATAAATCTTGTGTTTTGGGCCCCTGGAAGCATGAAAATCACTTTAAACATGCTAATTTTAGCTCTAACACTGATGATCCACCTACAAATGTGAACTGACGTTCAAAAATAAAACATTTGAAAACGGACCATTTTCCACATTTCTGAAGCATGACGTAATGGGGGGGTGTTATCTCTTTTGTCGAAAATCAGCCGTTTTTGCTCGAACATTAAATGCCTCCAAATGGTATTTAATTAACTTCCCGAGCCCCTGGAAGCATGAAAATCACTTTAAACATGCTAATTTTAGCTCTAACACTGATGATCCACCTACAAATGTGAACTGACGTTCAAAAATAAAACATTTGAAAACTGACCTTTTTCCACATTTCTGAAGCATGACGTAATGGGGGGGTGTTATCTCTTTTGTCAAAAATCAGCCATTTTTGCTCGAACATTAAATGCCTCCAAATGGTATTTAATTAACTTCCCGGGGTGAAGAAACCCTTTTTGAGAACTCAGAGTGAGTAAATTGGCCATTTTCATGCACTTTTAACCATTCCATAAATCTTGTGTTTTGGGCCCCTGGAAGCATGAAAATCACTTTAAACATGCTAATTTTAGCTCTAACACTGATGATCCACCTACAAATGTGAACTGACGTACAAAAATAAAACATTTGAAAACGGACCATTTTCCACATTTCTGAAGCATGACGTAATGGGGGGGTGTTATCTCTTTTGTCGAAAATCAGCCGTTTTTGCTCGAACATTAAATGCCTCCAAATGGTATTTAATTAACTTCCCGAGCCCCTGGAAGCATGAAAATCACTTTAAACATGCTAATTTTAGCTCTAACACTGATGATCCACCTACAAATGTGAACTGACGTTCAAAAATAAAACATTTGAAAACGGACCATTTTCCACATTTCTGAAGCATGACGTAATGGGGGGGGTGTTATCTCTTTTGTCGAAAATCAGCCGTTTTTGCTCGAACATTAAATGCCTCCAAATGGTATTTATTTCACTTCCCGAGCCCCTGGAAGCATGAAAATCACTTTAAACATGCTAATTTTAGCTTTAACACTGATGATCCACCTACAAATGTGAACTGACGTACAAAAATAAAACATTTGAAAACGGACCATTTTCCACATTTCTGAAGCATGACGTAATGGGGGGGTGTTATCTCTTTTGTCGAAAATCAGCCGTTTTTGCTCGAACATTAAATGCCTCCAAATGGTATTTATTTCACTTCCCGAGCCCCTGGAAGCATGAAAATCACTTTAAACATGCTAATTTTAGCTCTAACACTGATGATCCACCTACAAATGTGAACTGACGTTCAAAAATAAAACATTTGAAAACGGACCATTTTCCACATTTCTGAAGCATGACGTAATGGGGGGGTGTTATCTCTTTTGTCGAAAATCAGCCGTTTTTGCTCGAACATTAAATGCCTCCAAATGGTATTTAATTAACTTCCCGAGCCCCTGGAAGCATGAAAATCACTTTAAACATGCTAATTTTAGCTCTAACACTGATGATCCACCTACAAATGTGAACTGACGTTCAAAAATAAAACATTTTAAAACGGACCATTTTCCACATTTCTGAAGCATGACGTAATGGGGGGGTGTTATCTCTTTTGTCGAAAATCAGCCGTTTTTGCTCGAACATTAAATGCCTCCAAATGGTATTTATTTCACTTCCCGGGGTGAAGAAACCCTTTTTGAGAACTCAGAGTGAGTAAATTGGCCATTTTCATGCACTTTTAACCATTCCATTAATCTTGTGTTTTAGGCCCCTGGAAGCATGAAAATCACTTTAAACATGCTAATTTTAGCTCTAACACTGATGATCCACCTACAAATGTGAACTGACGTTCAAAAATAAAACATTTGAAAACGGACCATTTTCCATATTTCTGAAGCATGACGTAATGGGGGGGTGTTATCTCTTTTGTCGAAAATCAGCCGTTTTTTCTCGAACATTAAATGCCTCCAAATGGTATTTATTTCACTTCCCGAGCCCCTGGAAGCATGAAAATCACTTTAAACATGCTAATTTTAGCTCTAACACTGATGATCCACCTACAAATGTGAACTGACGTTCAAAAATAAAACATTTGAAAATGGACCATTTTCCACATTTCTGAAGCATGAGGTAATGGGGGGGTGTTATCTCTTTTGTCGAAAATCAGCCGTTTTTGCTTTAACATTAAATGCCTCCAAATGGTATTTAATTAACTTCCCGAGCCCCTGGAAGCATGAAAATCACTTTAAACATGCTAATTTTAGCTGTAACACTGATGATCCACCTACAAATGTGAACTGACGTTCAAAAATAAAACATTTGAAAACGGACCATTTTCCACATTTCTGAAGCATGACGTAATGGGGGGGTGTTATCTCTTTTGTCGAAAATCAGCCGTTTTTGCTCGAACATTAAATGCCTCCAAATGGTATTTAATTAACTTCCCGAGCCCCTGGAAGCATGAAAATCACTTTAAACATGCTAATTTTAGCTCTAACACTGATGATCCACCTACAAATGTGAACTGACGTTCAAAAATAAAACATTTGAAAACGGACCATTTTCCACATTTCTGAAGCATGACGTAATGGGGGGGTGTTATCTCTTTTGTTGAAAATCAGCAGTTTTTGCTCGAACATTAAATGCCTCCAAATGGTATTTATTTAACTTCCCGGGGTGAAGAAACCCTTTTTGAGAACTCAGAGTGAGTAAATTGGCCATTTTCATGCACTTTTAACCATTCCATAAATCTTGTGTTTTGGGCCCCTGGAAGCATGAAAATCACTTTAAACATGCTAATTTTAGCTCTAACACTGATGATCCACCTACAAATGTGAACTGACGTTCAAAAATAAAACATTTGAAAACGGACCATTTTCCACATTTCTGAAGCATGATGTAATGGGGGGGTGTTATCTCTTTTGTCGAAAATCAGCCGTTTTTGCTCGAACATTAAATGCCTCCAAATGGTATTTAATTAACTTCCCGAGCCCCTGGAAGCATGAAAATCACTTTAAACATGCTAATTTTAGCTCTAACACTGATGATCCACCTACAAATGTGAACTGACGTTCAAAAATAAAACATTTGAAAACGGGCCATTTTCCACATTTCTGAAGCATGACGTAATGGGGGGGTGTTATCTCTTTTGTCGAAAATCAGCCGTTTTTGCTCGAACATTAAATGCCTCCAAATGGTATTTAATTAACTTCTCGGGGTGAAGAACCCCTTTTTGAGAACTCAGAGTGAGTAAATTGGCCATTTTCATGCACTTTTAACCATCCCATAAATCTTGTGTTTTGGGCCCCTGGAAGCATGAAAATCACTTTAAACATGCTAATTTTAGCTCTAACACTGATGATCCACCTACAAATGTGAACTGACGTTCAAAAATAAAACATTTGAAAACGGACCATTTTCCACATTTCTGAAGCATGACGTAATGGGGGGTGTTATCTCTTTTGTCGAAAATCAGCTGTTTTTGCTCGAACATTAAATGCCTCCAAATGGTATTTATTTCACTTCCCGGGGTGAAGAAACCCTTTTTGAGAACTCAGAGTGAGTAAATTGGCCATTTTCATGCACTTTTAACCATTCCATTAATCTTGTGTTTTGGGCCCCTGGAAGCATGAAAATCACTTTAAACATGCTAATTTTAGCTCTAACACTGATGATCCACCTACAAATGTGAACTGACGTTCAAAAATAAAACTTTTGAAAACGGACCATTTTCCACATTTCTGAAGCATGACGTAATGGGGGGGTGTTATCTCTTTTGTCGAAAATCAGCCGTTTTTGCTCGAACATTAAATGCCTCCAAATGGTATTTAATTAATTTCCCGAGCCCCTGGAAGCATGAAAATCACTTTAAACATGCTAATTTTAGCTCTAACACTGATGATCCACCTACAAATGTGAACTGACGTTCAAAAATAAAACATTTGAAAACGGACCATTTTCCACATTTCTGAAGCATGACGTAATGGGGGGGTGTTATCTCTTTTGTCGAAAATCAGCCGTTTTTGCTCGAACATTAAATGCCTCCAAATGGTATTTAATTAACTTCCCGGGGTGAAGAAACCCTTTTTGAGAACTCAGAGTGAGTAAATTGGCCATTTTCATGCACTTTTAACCATTCCATTAATCTTGTGTTTTGGGCCCCTGGAAGCATGAAAATCACTTTAAACATGCTAATTTTAGCTCTAACACTGATGATCCACCTACAAATGTGAACTGACGTTCAAAAATAAAACATTTGAAAACGGACCATTTTCCACATTTCTGAAGCATGACGTAATGGGGGGGTGTTATCTCTTTTGTCGAAAATCAGCCGTTTTTGCTCGAACATTAAATGCCTCCAAATGGTATTTAATTAACTTCCCGAGCCCCTGGAAGCATGAAAATCACTTTAAACATGCTAATTTTAGCTCTAACACTGATGATCCACCTACAAATGTGAACTGACGTTCAAAAATAAAACATTTGAAAACGGACCATTTTCCACATTTCTGAAGCATGACGTAATGGGGGGGTGTTATCTCTTTTGTCGAAAATCAGCCGTTTTTGCTCGAACATTAAATGCCTCCAAATGGTATTTAATTAACTTCCCGGGGTGAAGAAACCCTTTTTGAGAACTCAGAGTGAGTAAATTGGCCATTTTCATGCACTTTTAACCATTCCATAAATCTTGTGTTTTGGGCCCCTGGAAGCATGAAAATCACTTTAAACATGCTAATTTTAGCTCTAACACTGATGATCCACCTACAAATGTGAACTGACGTTCAAAAATAAAACATTTGAAAATGGACCATTTTCCACATTTCTGAAGCATGACGTAATGGGGGGGTGTTATCTCTTTTGTCGAAAATCAGCCATTTTTGCTCGAACATTAAATGCCTCCAAATGGTATTTAATTAACTTCCCGAGCCCCTGGAAGCATGAAAATCACTTTAAACTTGCTAATTTTAGCTCTAACACTGATGATCCACCTACAAATGTGAACTGACGTTCAAAAATAAAACATTTGAAAACGGACCATTTTCCACATTTCTGAAGCATGACGTAATGGGGGGGTGTTATCTCTTTTGTCGAAAATCAGCCGTTTTTGCTCGAACATTAAATGCCTCCAAATGGTATTTAATTAACTTCCCGGGGTGAAGAAACCCTTTTTTGAGAACTCAGAGTGAGTAAATTGGCCATTTTCATGCACTTTTAACCATTCCATAAATCTTGTGTTTTGGGCCCCTCTAAGCATGAAAATCACTTTAAACATGCTAATTTTAGCTCTAACACTGATGATCCACCTACAAATGTGAACTGACGTTCAAAAATAAAACATTTGATAACGGACCATTTTCCACATTTCTGAAGCATGACGTAATGGGGGGGTGTTATCTCTTTTGTCGAAAATCAGCCGTTTTTGCTCGAACATTAAATGCCTCCAAATGGTATTTAATTAACTTCCCGGGGTGAAGAAACCCTTTTTGAGAACTCAGAGTGAGTAAATTGGCCATTTTCATGCACTTTTAACCATTCCATAAATCTTGTGTTTTGGGCCCCTGGAAGCATGAAAATCACTTTAAACATGCTAATTTTAGCTCTAACACTGATGATCCACCTACAAATGTGAACTGACGTTCAAAAATAAAACATTTGAAAATGGACCATTTTCCACATTTCTGAAGCATGACGTAATGGGGGGGTGTTATCTCTTTTGTCGAAAATCAGCCATTTTTGCTCGAACATTAAATGCCTCCAAATGGTATTTAATTAACTTCCCGAGCCCCTGGAAGCATGAAAATCACTTTAAACATGCTAATTTTAGCTCTAACACTGATGATCCACCTACAAATGTGAACTGACGTTCAAAAATAAAACATTTGAAAACGGACCATTTTCCACATTTCTGAAGCATGACGTAATGGGGGGGTGTTATCTCTTTTGTCGAAAATCAGCCGTTTTTGCTCGAACATTAAATGCCTCCAAATGGTATTTAATTAACTTCCCGAGCCCCTGGAAGCATGAAAATCACTTTAAACATGCTAATTTTAGCTCTAACACTGATGATCCACCTACAAATGTGAACTGACGTTCAAAAATAAAACATTTGAAAACGGACCATTTTCCACATTTCTGAAGCATGACGTAATGGGGGGGGTGTTATCTCTTTTGTCGAAAATCAGCCGTTTTTGCTCGAACATTAAATGCCTCCAAATGGTATTTAATTAACTTCCCGGGGTGAAGAAACCCTTTTTGAGAACTCAGAGTGAGTAAATTGGCCATTTTCATGCACTTTTAACCATTCCATAAATCTTGTGTTTTGGGCCCCTGGAAGCATGAAAATCACTTTAAACATGCTAATTTTAGCTCTAACACTGATGATCCACCTACAAATGTGAACTGACGTTCAAAAATAAAACATTTGAAAACGGACCATTTTCCACATTTCTGAAGCATGACGTAATGGGGGGGTGTTATCTCTTTTGTCGAAAATCAGCCGTTTTTGCTCGAACATTAAATGCCTCCAAATGGTATTTAATTAACTTCCCGGGGTGAAGAAACCCTTTTTGAGAACTCAGAGTGAGTAAATTGGCCATTTTCATGCACTTTTAACCATTCCATAAATCTTGTGTTTTGGGCCCCTGGAAGCATGAAAATCACTTTAAACATGCTAATTTTAGCTCTAACACTGATGATCCACCTACAAATGTGAACTGACGTTCAAAAATAAAACATTTGAAAACGGACCATTTTCCACATTTCTGAAGCATGACGTAATGGGGGGGTGTTATCTCTTTTGTCGAAAATCAGCCGTTTTTGCTCGAACATTAAATGCCTCCAAATGGTATTTAATTACCTTCCCGAGCCCCTGGAAGCATGAAAATCACTTTAAACATGCTAATTTTAGCTCTAACACTGATGATCCACCTACAAATATGAACTGACGTTCAAAAATAAAACATTTGAAAACGGACCATTTTCCACATTTCTGAAGCATGACGTAATGGGGGGGTGTTATCTCTTTTGTCGAAAATCAGCCGTTTTTGCTCGAACATTAAATGCCTCCAAATGGTATTTAATTAACTTCCCGGGGTGAAGAAACCCTTTTTGAGAACTCAGAGTGAGTAAATTGGCCATTTTCATGCACTTTTAACCATTCCATAAATCTTGTGTTTTGGGCCCCTGGAAGCATGAAAATCACTTTAAACATGCTAATTTTAGCTCTAACACTGATGATCCACCTACAAATGTGAACTGACGTTCAAAAATAAAACATTTGAAAACGGACCATTTTCCACATTTCTGAAGCATGACGTAATGGGGGGGTGTTATCTCTTTTGTCGAAAATCAGCCGTTTTTGCTCGAACATTAAATGCCTCCAAATGGTATTTAATTAACTTCCCGGGGTGAAGAAACCCTTTTTTGAGAACTCAGAGTGAGTAAATTGGCCATTTTCATGCACTTTTAACCATTCCATAAATCTTGTGTTTTGGGCCCCTGGAAGCATGAAAATCACTTTAAACATGCTAATTTTAGCTCTAACACTGATGATCCACCTACAAATGTGAACTGACGTTCAAAAATAAAACATTTGAAAACGGACCATTTTCCACATTTCTGAAGCATGACGTAATGGGGGGGTGTTATCTCTTTTGTCGAAAATCAGCCGTTTTTGCTCGAACATTAAATGCCTCCAAATGGTATTTAATTAACTTCCCGAGCCCCTGGAAGCATGAAAATCACTTTAAACATGCTAATTTTAGCTCTAACACTGATGATCCACCTACAAATGTGAACTGACGTTAAAAAATAAAACATTTGAAAACGGACCATTTTCCACATTTCTGAAGCATGACGTAATGGGGGGGTGTTATCTCTTTTGTCGAAAATCAGCCGTTTTTGCTCGAACATTAAATGCCTCCAAATGGTATTTAATTAACTTCCCGGGGTGAAGAAACCCTTTTTGAGAACTCAGAGTGAGTAAATTGGCCATTTTCATGCACTTTTAACCATTCCATAAATCTTGTGTTTTGGGTCCCTGGAAGCATGAAAATCACTTTAAACATGCTAATTTTAGCTCTAACACTGATGATCCACCTACAAATGTGAACTGACGTTCAAAAATAAAACATTTGAAAACGGACCATTTTCCACATTTCTGAAGCATGACGTAATGGGGGGGTGTTATCTCTTTTGTCGAAAATCAGCCGTTTTTGCTCGAACATTAAATGCCTCCAAATGGTATTTAATTAACTTCCCGAGCCCCTGGAAGCATGAAAATCACTTTAAACATGCTAATTTTAGCTCTAACACTGATGATCCACCTACAAATGTGAACTGACGTTCAAAAATAAAACATTTGAAAACTGACCTTTTTCCACATTTCTGAAGCATGACGTAATGGGGGGGTGTTATCTCTTTTGTCAAAAATCAGCCATTTTTGCTCGAACATTAAATGCCTCCAAATGGTATTTAATTAACTTCCCGGGGTGAAGAAACCCTTTTTGAGAACTCAGAGTGAGTAAATTGGCCATTTTCATGCACTTTTAACCATTCCATAAATCTTGTGTTTTGGGCCCCTGGAAGCATGAAAATCACTTTAAACATGCTAATTTTAGCTCTAACACTGATGATCCACCTACAAATGTGAACTGACGTACAAAAATAAAACATTTGAAAACGGACCATTTTCCACATTTCTGAAGCATGACGTAATGGGGGGGTGTTATCTCTTTTGTCGAAAATCAGCCGTTTTTGCTCGAACATTAAATGCCTCCAAATGGTATTTAATTAACTTCCCGAGCCCCTGGAAGCATGAAAATCACTTTAAACATGCTAATTTTAGCTCTAACACTGATGATCCACCTACAAATGTGAACTGACGTTCAAAAATAAAACATTTGAAAACGGACCATTTTCCACATTTCTGAAGCATGAAGTAATGGGGGGGGTGTTATCTCTTTTGTCGAAAATCAGCCGTTTTTGCTCGAACATTAAATGCCTCCAAATGGTATTTATTTCACTTCCCGAGCCCCTGGAAGCATGAAAATCACTTTAAACATGCTAATTTTAGCTTTAACACTGATGATCCACCTACAAATGTGAACTGACGTACAAAAATAAAACATTTGAAAACGGACCATTTTCCACATTTCTGAAGCATGACGTAATGGGGGGGTGTTATCTCTTTTGTCGAAAATCAGCCGTTTTTGCTCGAACATTAAATGCCTCCAAATGGTATTTATTTCACTTCCCGAGCCCCTGGAAGCATGAAAATCACTTTAAACATGCTAATTTTAGCTCTAACACTGATGATCCACCTACAAATGTGAACTGACGTTCAAAAATAAAACATTTGAAAACGGACCATTTTCCACATTTCTGAAGCATGACGTAATGGGGGGGTGTTATCTCTTTTGTCGAAAATCAGCCGTTTTTGCTCGAACATTAAATGCCTCCAAATGGTATTTAATTAACTTCCCGAGCCCCTGGAAGCATGAAAATCACTTTAAACATGCTAATTTTAGCTCTAACACTGATGATCCACCTACAAATGTGAACTGACGTTCAAAAATAAAACATTTTAAAACGGACCATTTTCCACATTTCTGAAGCATGACGTAATGGGGGGGTGTTATCTCTTTTGTCGAAAATCAGCCGTTTTTGCTCGAACATTAAATGCCTCCAAATGGTATTTATTTCACTTCCCGGGGTGAAGAAACCCTTTTTGAGAACTCAGAGTGAGTAAATTGGCCATTTTCATGCACTTTTAACCATTCCATTAATCTTGTGTTTTAGGCCCCTGGAAGCATGAAAATCACTTTAAACATGCTAATTTTAGCTCTAACACTGATGATCCACCTACAAATGTGAACTGACGTTCAAAAATAAAACATTTGAAAACGGACCATTTTCCATATTTCTGAAGCATGACGTAATGGGGGGGTGTTATCTCTTTTGTCGAAAATCAGCCGTTTTTTCTCGAACATTAAATGCCTCCAAATGGTATTTATTTCACTTCCCGAGCCCCTGGAAGCATGAAAATCACTTTAAACATGCTAATTTTAGCTCTAACACTGATGATCCACCTACAAATGTGAACTGACGTTCAAAAATAAAACATTTGAAAATGGACCATTTTCCACATTTCTGAAGCATGACGTAATGGGGGGGTGTTATCTCTTTTGTCGAAAATCAGCCGTTTTTGCTCGAACATTAAATGCCTCCAAATGGTATTTAATTAACTTCCCGAGCCCCTGGAAGCATGAAAATCACTTTAAACATGCTAATTTTAGCTGTAACACTGATGATCCACCTACAAATGTGAACTGACGTTCAAAAATAAAACATTTGAAAACGGACCATTTTCCACATTTCTGAAGCATGACGTAATGGGGGGGGTGTTATCTCTTTTGTCGAAAATCAGCCGTTTTTGCTCGAACATTAAATGCCTCCAAATGGTATTTAATTAACTTCCCGAGCCCCTGGAAGCATGAAAATCACTTTAAACATGCTAATTTTAGCTCTAACACTGATGATCCACCTACAAATGTGAACTGACGTTCAAAAATAAAACATTTGAAAACGGACCATTTTCCACATTTCTGAAGCATGACGTAATGGGGGGGTGTTATCTCTTTTGTTGAAAATCAGCCGTTTTTGCTCGAACATTAAATGCCTCCAAATGGTATTTATTTAACTTCCCGGGGTGAAGAAACCCTTTTTGAGAACTCAGAGTGAGTAAATTGGCCATTTTCATGCACTTTTAACCATTCCATAAATCTTGTGTTTTGGGCCCCTGGAAGCATGAAAATCACTTTAAACATGCTAATTTTAGCTCTAACACTGATGATCCACCTACAAATGTGAACTGACGTTCAAAAATAAAACATTTGAAAACGGACCATTTTCCACATTTCTGAAGCATGACGTAATGGGGGGGTGTTATCTCTTTTGTCGAAAATCAGCCGTTTTTGCTCGAACATTAAATGCCTCCAAATGGTATTTAATTAACTTCCCGGGGTGAAGAACCCCTTTTTGAGAACTCAGAGTGAGTAAATTGGCCATTTTCATGCACTTTTAACCATTCCATAAATCTTGTGTTTTGGGCCCCTGGAAGCATGAAAATCACTTTAAACATGCTAATTTTAGCTCTAACACTGATGATCCACCTACAAATGTGAACTGACGTTCAAAAATAAAACATTTGAAAACGGACCATTTTCCACATTTCTGAAGCATGACGTAATGGGGGGGGTGTTATCTCTTTTGTCGAAAATCAGCCGTTTTTGCTCGAACATTAAATGCCTCCAAATGGTATTTATTTCACTTCCCGGGGTGAAGAAACCCTTTTTGAGAACTCAGAGTGAGTAAATTGGCCATTTTCATGCACTTTTAACCATTCCATTAATCTTGTGTTTTGGGCCCCTGGAAGCATGAAAATCACTTTAAACATGCTAATTTTAGCTCTAACACTGATGATCCACCTACAAATGTGAACTGACGTTCAAAAATAAAACATTTGAAAACGGACCATTTTCCACATTTCTGAAGCATGACGTAATGGGGGGGTGTTATCTCTTTTGTCGAAAATCAGCCGTTTTTGCTCGAACATTAAATGCCTCCAAATGGTATTTAATTAACTTCCCGAGCCCCTGGAAGCATGAAAATCACTTTAAACATGCTAATTTTAGCTCTAACACTGATGATCCACCTACAAATGTGAACTGACGTTCAAAAATAAAACATTTGAAAACGGACCATTTTCCACATTTCTGAAGCATGACGTAATGGGGGGGTGTTATCTCTTTTGTCGAAAATCAGCCGTTTTTGCTCGAACATTAAATGCCTCCAAATGGTATTTATTTCACTTCCCGAGCCTCTGGAAGCATGAAAATCACTTTAAACATGCTAATTTTAGCTCTAACACTGATGATCCACCTACAAATGTGAACTGACGTTCAAAAATAAAACATTTGAAAACGGACCATTTTCCACATTTCTGAAGCATGACGTAATGGGGGGGTGTTATCTCTTTTGTCGAAAATCAGCCGTTTTTGCTCGAACATTAAATGCCTCCAAATGGTATTTAATTAACTTCACGAGCCCCTGGAAGCATGAAAATCACTTTAAACATGCTAATTTTAGCTCTAACACTGATGATCCACCTACAAATGTGAACTGACGTTCAAAAATAAAACATTTGAAAACGGACCATTTTCCACATTTCTGAAGCATGACGTAATGGGGGGGTGTTATCTCTTTTGTCGAAAATCAGCCGTTTTTGCTCGAACATTAAATGCCTCCAAATGGTATTTAATTAACTTCCCGGGGTGAAGAAACCCTTTTTGAGAACTCAGAGTGAGTAAATTGGCCATTTTCATGCACTTTTAACCATTCCATAAATCTTGTGTTTTGGGCCCCTGGAAGCATGAAAATCACTTTAAACATGCTAATTTTAGCTCTAACACTGATGATCCACCTACAAATGTGAACTGACGTTCAAAAATAAAACATTTGAAAACGGACCATTTTCCACATTTCTGAAGCATGACGTAATGGGGGGTGTTATCTCTTTTGTCGAAAATCAGCCGTTTTTGCTCGAACATTAAATGCCTCCAAATGGTATTTAATTAACTTCCCGAGCCCCTGGAAGCATGAAAATCACTTTAAACATGCTAATTTTAGCTCTAACACTGATGATCCACCTACAAATGTGAACTGACGTTCAAAAATAAAACATTTGAAAACGGACCATTTTCCACATTTCTGAAGCATGACGTAATGGGGGGGTGTTATCTCTTTTGTCGAAAATCAGCCGTTTTTGCTCGAACATTAAATGCCTCCAAATGGTATTTATTTCACTTCCCGGGGTGAAGAAACCCTTTTTGAGAACTCAGAGTGAGTAAATTGGCCATTTTCATGCACTTTTAACCATTCCATTAATCTTGTGTTTTGGGCCCCTGGAAGCATGAAAATCACTTTAAACATGCTAATTTTAGCTTTAACACTGATGATCCACCTACAAATGTGAACTGACGTTCAAAAATAAAACATTTGAAAACGGACCATTTTCCACATTTCTGAAGCATGACGTAATGGGGGGGTGTTATCTCTTTTGTCGAAAATCAGCCGTTTTTGCTCGAACATTAAATGCCTCCAAATGGTATTTATTTCACTTCCCGAGCCCCTGGAAGCATGAAAATCACTTTAAACATGCTAATTTTAGCTCTAACACTGATGATCCACCTACAAATGTGAACTGACGTTCAAAAATAAAACATTTGAAAACGGACCATTTTCCACATTTCTGAAGCATGACGTAATGGGGGGGTGTTATCTCTTTTGTCGAAAATCAGCCGTTTTTGCTCGAACATTAAATGCCTGCAAATGGTATTTAATTAACTTCCCGAGCCCCTGGAAGCATGAAAATCACTTTAAACATGCTAATTTTAGCTCTAACACTGATGATCCACCTACAAATGTGAACTGACGTTCAAAAATAAAACATTTGAAAACGGACCATTTTCCACATTTCTGAAGCATGACGTAATGGGGGGGTGTTATCTCTTTTGTCGAAAATCAGCCGTTTTTGCTCGAACATTAAATGCCTCCAAATGGTATTTAATTAACTTCCCGAGCCCCTGGAAGCATGAAAATCACTTTAAACATGCTAATTTTAGCTCTAACACTGATGATCCACCTACAAATGTGAACTGACGTTCAAAAATAAAACATTTGAAAACGGACCATTTTCCACATTTCTGAAGCATGACGTAATGGGGGGGTGTTATCTCTTTTGTCGAAAATCAGCCGTTTTTGCTCGAACATTAAATGCCTCCAAATGGTATTTATTTCACTTCCCGGGGTGAAGAAACCCTTTTTGAGAACTCAGAGTGAGTAAATTGGCCATTTTCATGCACTTTTAACCATTCCATTAATCTTGTGTTTTAGGCCCCTGGAAGCATGAAAATCACTTTAAACATGCTAATTTTAGCTCTAACACTGATGATCCACCTACAAATGTGAACTGACGTTCAAAAATAAAACATTTGAAAACGGACCATTTTCCATATTTCTGAAGCATGACGTAATGGGGGGGTGTTATCTCTTTTGTCGAAAATCAGCCGTTTTTGCTCGAACATTAAATGCCTCCAAATGGTATTTATTTCACTTCCCGAGCCCCTGGAAGCATGAAAATCACTTTAAACATGCTAATTTTAGCTCTAACACTGATGATCCACCTACAAATGTGAACTGACGTTCAAAAATAAAACATTTGAAAACGGACCATTTTCCACATTTCTGAAGCATGACGTAATGGGGGGGTGTTATCTCTTTTGTCGAAAATCAGCCGTTTTTGCTCGAACATTAAATGCCTCCAAATGGTATTTAATTAACTTCCCGAGCCCCTGGAAGCATGAAAATCACTTTAAACATGCTAATTTTAGCTCTAACACTGATGATCCACCTACAAATGTGAACTGACGTTCAAAAATAAAACATTTGAAAATGGACCATTTTCCACATTTCTGAAGCATGACGTAATGGGGGGGTGTTATCTCTTTTGTCGAAAATCAGCCGTTTTTGCTCGAACATTAAATGCCTCCAAGTGGTATTTAATTAACTTCCCGAGCCCCTGGAAGCATGAAAATCACTATAAACATGCTAATTTTAGCTGTAACACTGATGATCCACCTACAAATGTGAACTGACGTTCAAAAATAAAACATTTGAAAACGGACCATTTTCCACATTTCTGAAGCATGACGTAATGGGGGGGTGTTATCTCTTTTGTCGAAAATCAGCCGTTTTTGATCGAACATTAAATGCCTCCAAATGGTATTTAATTAACTTCCCGAGCCCCTGGAAGCATGAAAATCACTTTAAACATGCTAATTTTAGCTCTAACACTGATGATCCACCTACAAATGTGAACTGACGTTCAAAAATAAAACATTTGAAAACGGACCATTTTCCACATTTCTGAAGCATGACGTAATGGGGGGGTGTTATCTCTTTTGTTGAAAATCAGCCGTTTTTGCTCGAACATTAAAGGCCTCCAAATGGTATTTATTTAACTTCCCGGGGTGAAGAAACCCTTTTTGAGAACTCAGAGTGAGTAAATTGGCCATTTTCATGCACTTTTAACCATTCCATAAATCTTGTGTTTTGGGCCCCTGGAAGCATGAAAATCACTTTAAACATGCTAATTTTAGCTCTAACACTGATGATCCACCTACAAATGTGAACTGACGTTCAAAAATAAAACATTTGAAAACGGACCATTTTCCACATTTCTGAAGCATGACGTAATGGGGGGGTGTTATCTCTTTTGTCGAAAATCAGCCGTTTTTGCTCGAACATTAAATGCCTCCAAATGGTATTTATTTCACTTCCCGGGGTGAAGAAACCCTTTTTGAGAACTCAGAGTGAGTAAATTGGCCATTTTCATGCACTTTTAACCATTCCATTAATCTTGTGTTTTGGGCCCCTGGAAGCATGAAAATCACTTTAAACATGCTAATTTTAGCTCTAACACTGATGATCCACCTACAAATGTGAACTGACGTTCAAAAATAAAACATTTGAAAACGGACCATTTTCCACATTTCTGAAGCATGACGTAATGGGGGGTGTTATCTCTTTTGTCGAAAATCAGCCGTTTTTGCTCGAACATTAAATGCCTCCAAATGGTATTTAATTAACTTCCCGAGCCCCTGGAAGCATGAAAATCACTTTAAACATGCTAATTTTAGCTCTAACACTGATGATCCACCTACAAATGTGAACTGACGTTCAAAAATAAAACATTTGAAAACGGACCATTTTCCACATTTCTGAAGCATGACGTAATGGGGGGGTGTTATCTCTTTTGTCGAAAATCAGCCGTTTTTGCTCGAACATTAAATGCCTCCAAATGGTATTTAATTAACTTCCCGGGGTGAAGAAACCCTTTTTGAGAACTCAGAGTGAGTAAATTGGCCATTTTCATGCACTTTTAACCATTCCATAAATCTTGTGTTTTGGGCCCCTGGAAGCATGAAAATCACTTTAAACATGCTAATTTTAGCTCTAACACTGATGATCCACCTACAAATGTGAACTGACGTTCAAAAATAAAACATTTGAAAACGGACCATTTTCCACATTTCTGAAGCATGACGTAATGGGGGGTGTTATCTCTTTTGTCGAAAATCAGCCGTTTTTGCTCGAACATTAAATGCCTCCAAATGGTATTTAATTAACTTCCCGAGCCCCTGGAAGCATGAAAATCACTTTAAACATGCTAATTTTAGCTCTAACACTGATGATCCACCTACAAATGTGAACTGACGTTCAAAAATAAAACATTTGAAAACGGACCATTTTCCACATTTCTGAAGCATGACGTAATGGGGGGGTGTTATCTCTTTTGTCGAAAATCAGCCGTTTTTGCTCGAACATTAAATGCCTCCAAATGGTATTTATTTCACTTCCCGAGCCCCTGGAAGCATGAAAATCACTTTAAACATGCTAATTTTAGCTCTAACACTGATGATCCACCTACAAATGTGAACTGACGTTCAAAAATAAAACATTTGAAAACGGACCATTTTCCACATTTCTGAAGCATGACGTAATGGGGGGGTGTTATCTCTTTTGTCGAAAATCAGCCGTTTTTGCTCGAACATTAAATGCCTCCAAATGGTATTTAATTAACTTCCCGAGCCCCTGGAAGCATGAAAATCACTTTAAACATGCTAATTTTAGCTCTAACACTGATGATCCACCTACAAATGTGAACTGACGTTCAAAAATAAAACATTTGAAAACGGACCATTTTCCACATTTCTGAAGCATGACGTAATGGGGGGGTGTTATCTCTTTTGTCGAAAATCAGCCGTTTTTGCTCGAACATTAAATGCCTCCAAATGGTATTTAATTAACTTCCCGAGCCCCTGGAAGCATGAAAATCACTTTAAACATGCTAATTTTAGCTCTAACACTGATGATCCACCTGCAAATGTGAACTGACGTTCAAAAATAAAACATTTGAAAACGGACCATTTTCCACATTTCTGAAGCATGACGTAATGGGGGGGTGTTATCTCTTTTGTCGAAAATCAGCCGTTTTTGCTCGAACATTAAATGCCTCCAAATGGTATTTATTTCACTTCCCGGGGTGAAGAAACCCTTTTTGAGAACTCAGAGTGAGTAAATTGGCCATTTTCATGCACTTTTAACCATTCCATTAATCTTGTGTTTTAGGCCCCTGGAAGCATGAAAATCACTTTAAACATGCTAATTTTAGCTCTAACACTGATGATCCACCTACAAATGTGAACTGACGTTCAAAAATAAAACATTTGAAAACGGACCATTTTCCATATTTCTGAAGCATGACGTAATGGGGGGGTGTTATCTCTTTTGTCGAAAATCAGCCGTTTTTGCTCGAACATTAAATGCCTCCAAATGGTATTTATTTCACTTCCCGAGCCCCTGGAAGCATGAAAATCACTTTAAACATGCTAATTTTAGCTCTAACACTGATGATCCACCTACAAATGTGAACTGACGTTCAAAAATAAAACATTTGAAAACGGACCATTTTCCACATTTCTGAAGCATGACGTAATGGGGGGGTGTTATCTCTTTTGTCGAAAATCAGCCGATTTTGCTCGAACATTAAATGCCTCCAAATGGTATTTAATTAACTTCCCGAGCCCCTGGAAGCATGAAAATCACTTTAAACATGCTAATTTTAGCTCTAACACTGATGATCCACCTACAAATGTGAACTGACGTTCAAAAATAAAACATTTGAAAATGGACCATTTTCCACATTTCTGAAGCATGACGTAATGGGGGGGTGTTATCTCTTTTGTCGAAAATCAGCCGTTTTTGCTCGAACATTAAATGCCTCCAAATGGTATTTAATTAACTTCCCGAGCCCCTGGAAGCATGAAAATCACTTTAAACATGCTAATTTTAGCTGTAACACTGATGATCCACCTACAAATGTGAACTGACGTTCAAAAATAAAACATTTGAAAACGGACCATTTTCCACATTTCTGAAGCATGACGTAATGGGGGGGTGTTATCTCTTTTGTCGAAAATCAGCCGTTTTTGCTCGAACATTAAATGCCTCCAAATGGTATTTAATTAACTTCCCGAGCCCCTGGAAGCATGAAAATCACTTTAAACATGCTAATTTTAGCTCTAACACTGATGATCCACCTACAAATGTGAACTGACGTTCAAAAATAAAACATTTGAAAACGGACCATTTTCCACATTTCTGAAGCATGACGTAATGGGGGGGTGTTATCTCTTTTGTTGAAAATCAGCCGTTTTTGCTCGAACATTAAATGCCTCCAAATGGTATTTATTTAACTTCCCGGGGTGAAGAAACCCTTTTTGAGAACTCAGAGTGAGTAAATTGGCCATTTTCATGCACTTTTAACCATTCCATAAATCTTGTGTTTTGGGCCCCTGGAAGCATGAAAATCACTTTAAACATGCTAATTTTAGCTCTAACACTGATGATCCACCTACAAATGTGAACTGACGTTCAAAAATAAAACATTTGAAAACGGACCATTTTCCACATTTCTGAAGCATGACGTAATGGGGGGGTGTTATCTCTTTTGTCGAAAATCAGCCGTTTTTGCTCGAACATTAAATGCCTCCAAATGGTATTTAATTAACTTCCCGAGCCCCTGGAAGCATGAAAATCACTTTAAACATGCTAATTTTAGCTCTAACACTGATGATCCACCTACAAATGTGAACTGACGTTCAAAAATAAAACATTTGAAAACGGGCCATTTTCCACATTTCTGAAGCATGACGTAATGGGGGGGTGTTATCTCTTTTGTCGAAAATCAGCCGTTTTTGCTCGAACATTAAATGCCTCCAAATGGTATTTAATTAACTTCCCGGGGTGAAGAAACCCTTTTTGAGAACTCAGAGTGAGTAAATTGGCCATTTTCATGCACTTTTAACCATTCCATAAATCTTGTGTTTTGGGCCCCTGGAAGCATGAAAATCACTTTAAACATGCTAATTTTAGCTCTAACACTGATGATCCACCTACAAATGTGAACTGACGTTCAAAAATAAAACATTTGAAAACGGACCATTTTCCACATTTCTGAAGCATGACGTAATGGGGGGGTGTTATCTCTTTTGTCGAAAATCAGCCGTTTTTGCTCGAACATTAAATGCCTCCAAATGGTATTTATTTCACTTCCCGGGGTGAAGAAACCCTTTTTGAGAACTCAGAGTGAGTAAATTGGCCATTTTCATGCACTTTTAACCATTCCATTAATCTTGTGTTTTGGGCCCCTGGAAGCATGAAAATCACTTTAAACATGCTAATTTTAGCTCTAACACTGATGATCCACCTACAAATGTGAACTGACGTTCAAAAATAAAACATTTGAAAACGGACCATTTTCCACATTTCTGAAGCATGACGTAATGGGGGGGTGTTATCTCTTTTGTCGAAAATCAGCCGTTTTTGCTCGAACATTAAATGCCTCCAAATGGTATTTAATTAACTTCCCGAGCCCCTGGAAGCATGAAAATCACTTTAAACATGCTAATTTTAGCTCTAACACTGATGATCCACCTACAAATGTGAACTGACGTTCAAAAATAAAACATTTGAAAACGGACCATTTTCCACATTTCTGAAGCATGACGTAATGGGGGGGTGTTATCTCTTTTGTCGAAAATCAGCCGTTTTTGCTCGAACATTAAATGCCTCCAAATGGTATTTATTTCACTTCCCGAGCCCCTGGAAGCATGAAAATCACTTTAAACATGCTAATTTTAGCTCTAACACTGATGATCCACCTACAAATGTGAACTGACGTTCAAAAATAAAACATTTGAAAATGGACCATTTTCCACATTTCTGAAGCATGACGTAATTTGGGGGGTGTTATCTCTTTTGTCGAAAATCAGCCGTTTTTGCTCGAACATTAAATGCCTCCAAATGGTATTTATTTCACTTCCCGAGCCCCTGGAAGCATGAAAATCACTTTAAACATGCCAATTTTAGCTCTAACACTGATGATCCACCTACAAATGTGAACTGACGTTCAAAAATAAAACATTTGAAAACGGACCATTTTCCACATTTCTGAAGCATGACGTAATGGGGGGGTGTTATCTCTTTTGTCGAAAATCAGCCGTTTTTGCTCGAACATTAAATGCCTCCAAATGGTATTTAATTAACTTCCCGGGGTGAAGAAACCCTTTTTGAGAACTCAGAGTGAGTAAATTGGCCATTTTCATGCACTTTTAACCATTCCATAAATCTTGTGTTTTGGGCCCCTGGAAGCATGAAAATCACTTTAAACATGCTAATTTTAGCTCTAACACTGATGATCCACCTACAAATGTGAACTGACGTTCAAAAATAAAACATTTGAAAACGGACCATTTTCCACATTTCTGAAGCATGACGTAATGGGGGGGTGTTATCTCTTTTGTCGAAAATCAGCCGTTTTTGCTCGAACATTAAATGCTCCAAATGGTATTTAATTAACTTCACGAGCCCCTGGAAGCATGAAAATCACTTTAAACATGCTAATTTTAGCTCTAACACTGATGATCCACCTACAAATGTGAACTGACGTTCAAAAATAAAACATTTGAAAACGGACCATTTTCCACATTTCTGAAGCATGACGTAATGGGGGGGTGTTATCTCTTTTGTCGAAAATCAGCCATTTTTGCTCGAACATTAAATGCCTCCAAATGGTTAATTAACTTCCCGGGGTGAAGAAACCCTTTTTGAGAACTCAGAGTGAGTAAATTGGCCATTTTCATGCACTTTTAACCATTCCATAAATCTTGTGTTTTGGGCCCCTGGAAGCATGAAAATCACTTTAAACATGCTAATTTTAGCTCTAACACTGATGATCCACCTACAAATGTGAACTGACGTTCAAAAATAAAACATTTGAAAACGGACCATTTTCCACATTTCTGAAGCATGACGTAATGGGGGGTGTTATCTCTTTTGTCGAAAATCAGCCGTTTTTGCTCGAACATTAAATGCCTCCAAATGGTATTTAATTAACTTCCCGAGCCCCTGGAAGCATGAAAATCACTTTAAACATGCTAATTTTAGCTCTAACACTGATGATCCACCTACAAATGTGAACTGACGTTCAAAAATAAAACATTTGAAAACGGACCATTTTCCACATTTCTGAAGCATGACGTAATGGGGGGGTGTTATCTCTTTTGTCGAAAATCAGCCGTTTTTGCTCGAACATTAAATGCCTCCAAATGGTATTTATTTCACTTCCCGGGGTGAAGAAACCCTTTTTGAGAACTCAGAGTGAGTAAATTGGCCATTTTCATGCACTTTTAACCATTCCATTAATCTTGTGTTTTGGGCCCCTGGAAGCATGAAAATCACTTTAAACATGCTAATTTTAGCTTTAACACTGATGATCCACCTACAAATGTGAACTGACTTTCAAAAATAAAACATTTGAAAACGGACCATTTTCCACATTTCTGAAGCATGACGTAATGGGGGGGTGTTATCTCTTTTGTCGAAAATCAGCCGTTTTTGCTCGAACATTAAATGCCTCCAAATGGTATTTATTTCACTTCCCGAGCCCCTGGAAGCATGAAAATCACTTTAAACATGCTAATTTTAGCTCTAACACTGATGATCCATCTACAAATGTGAACTGACGTTCAAAAATAAAACATTTGAAAACGGACCATTTTCCACATTTCTGAAGCATGACGTAATGGGGGGGTGTTATCTCTTTTGTCGAAAATCAGCTGTTTTTGCTCGAACATTAAATGCCTCCAAATGGTATTTAATTAACTTCCCGAGCCCCTGGAAGCATGAAAATCACTTTAAACATGCTAATTTTAGCTCTAACACTGATGATCCACCTACAAATGTGAACTGACGTTCAAAAATAAAACATTTGAAAACTGACCATTTTCCACATTTCTGAAGCATGACGTAATGGGGGGGTGTTATCTCTTTTGTCGAAAATCAGCCGTTTTTGCTCGAACATTAAATGCCTCCAAATGGTATTTAATTAACTTCCCGAGCCCCTGGAAGCATGAAAATCACTTTAAACATGCTAATTTTAGCTCTAACACTGATGATCCACCTACAAATGTGAACTGACGTTCAAAAATAAAACATTTGAAAACGGACCATTTTCCACATTTCTGAAGCATGACGTAATGGGGGGTGTTATCTCTTTTGTCGAAAATCAGCCGTTTTTGCTCGAACATTAAATGCCTGCAAATGGTATTTAATTAACTTCCCGAGCCCCTGGAAGCATGAAAATCACTTTAAACATGCTAATTTTAGCTCTAACACTGATGATCCACCTACAAATGTGAACTGACGTTCAAAAATAAAACATTTGAAAACGGACCATTTTCCACATTTCTGAAGCATGACGTAATGGGGGGGTGTTATCTCTTTTGTCGAAAATCAGCCGTTTTTGCTCGAACATTAAATGCCTCCAAATGGTATTTAATTAACTTCCCGAGCCCCTGGAAGCATGAAAATCACTTTAAACATGCTAATTTTAGCTCTAACACTGATGATCCACCTACAAATGTGAACTGACGTTCAAAAATAAAACATTTGAAAACGGACCATTTTCCACATTTCTGAAGCATGACGTAATGGGGGGTGTTATCTCTTTTGTCGAAAATCAGCCGTTTTTGCTCGAACATTAAATGCCTCCAAATGGTATTTATTTCACTTCCCGGGGTGAAGAAACCCTTTTTGAGAACTCAGAGTGAGTAAATTGGCCATTTTCATGCACTTTTAACCATTCCATTAATCTTGTGTTTTGGGCCCCTGGAAGCATGAAAATCACTTTAAACATGCTAATTTTAGCTTTAACACTGATGATCCTCCTACAAATGTGAACTGATGTTCAAAAATAAAACATTTGAAAACGGACCATTTTCCACATTTCTGAAGCATGACGTAATGGGGGGGTGTTATCTCTTTTGTCGAAAATCAGCCGTTTTTGCTCGAACATTAAATGCCTCCAAATGGTATTTATTTCACTTCCCGAGCCCCTGGAAGCATGAAAATCACTTTAAACATGCTAATTTTAGCTCTAACACTGATGATCCACCTACAAATGTGAACTGACGTTCAAAAATAAAACATTTGAAAACGGACCATTTTCCACATTTCTGAAGCATGACGTAATGGGGGGCTGTTATCTCTTTTGTCGAAAATCAGCCGTTTTTGCTCGAACATTAAATGCCTCCAAATGGTATTTAATTAACTTCCCGAGCCCCTGGAAGCATGAAAATCACTTTAAACATGCTAATTTTAGCTCTAACACTGATGATCCACCTACAAATGTGAACTGACGTTCAAAAATAAAACATTTGAAAACGGACCATTTTCCACATTTCTGAAGCATGACGTAATGGGGGGGTGTTATCTCTTTTGTCGAAAATCAGCCGTTTTTGCTCGAACATTAAATGCCTCCAAATGGTATTTATTTCACTTCCCGAGCCCCTGGAAGCATGAAAATCACTTTAAACATGCTCATTTTAGCTCTAACACTGATGATCCACCTACAAATGTGAACTGACGTTCAAAAATAAAACATTTGAAAACGGACCATTTTCCACATTTCTGAAGCATGACGTAATGGGGGGGTGTTATCTCTTTTGTCGAAAATCAGCCGTTTTTGCTCGAACATTAAATGCCTCCAAATGGTATTTATTTCACTTCCCGGGGTGAAGAAACCCTTTTTGAGAACTCAGAGTGAGTAAATTGGCCATTTTCATGCACTTTTAACCATTCCATAAATCTTGTGTTTTGGGCCCCTGGAAGCATGAAAATCACTTTAAACATGCTAATTTTAGCTCTAACACTGATGATCCACCTACAAATGTGAACTGACGTTCAAACATAAAACATTTGAAAACGGACCATTTTCCACATTTCTGAAGCATGACGTAATGGGGGGGTGTTATCTCTTTTGTCGAAAATCAGCTGTTTTTGCTCGAACATTAAATGCCTCCAAATGGTATTTAATTAACTTTCCGAGCCCCTGGAAGCATGAAAATCACTTTAAACATGCTAATTTTAGCTCTAACACTGATGATCCACCTACAAATGTGAACTGACGTTCAAAAATAAAACGTTTGAAAACGGACCATTTTCCACATTTCTGAAGCATGACGTAATGGGGGGGGTGTTATCTCTTTTGTCGAAAATCAGCCGTTTTTGCTCGAACATTAAATGCCTCCAAATGGTATTTAATTAACTTCCCGGGGTGAAGAAACCCTTTTTGAGAACTCAGAGTGAGTAAATTGGCCATTTTCATGCACTTTTAACCATTCCATAAATCTTGTGTTTTGGGCCCCTGGAAGCATGAAAATCACTTTAAACATGCTAATTTTAGCTCTAACACTGATGATCCACCTACAAATGTGAACTGACGTTCAAAAATAAAACATTTGAAAACGGACCATTTTCCACATTTCGGAAGCATGACGTAATGGGGGGGTGTTATCTCTTTTGTCGAAAATCAGCCGTTTTTGCTCGAACATTAAATGCCTCCAAATGGTATTTATTTCACTTCCCGGGGTGAAGAAACCCTTTTTGAGAACTCAGAGTGAGTAAATTGGCCATTTTCATGCACTTTTAACCATTCCATTAATCTTGTGTTTTGGGCCCCTGGAAGCATGAAAATCACTTTAAACATGCTAATTTTAGCTCTAACACTGATGATCCACCTACAAATGTGAACTGACGTTCAAAAATAAAACATTTGAAAACGGACCATTTTCCACATTTCTGAAGCATGACGTAATGGGGGGGTGTTATCTCTTTTGTCGAAAATCAGCCGTTTTTGCTCGAACATTAAATGCCTCCAAATGGTATTTAATTAACTTCCCGAGCCCCTGGAAGCATGAAAATCACTTTAAACATGCTAATTTTAGCTCTAACACTGATGATCCACCTACAAATGTGAACTGACGTTCAAAAATAAAACATTTGAAAACGGACCATTTTCCACATTTCTGAAGCATGACGTAATGGGGGGGTGTTATCTCTTTTGTCGAAAATCAGCCGTTTTTGCTCGAACATTAAATGCCTCCAAATGGTATTTAATTAACTTCCCGAGCCCCTGGAAGCATGAAAATCACTTTAAACATGCTAATTTTAGCTCTAACACTGATGATCCACCTACAAATGTGAACTGACGTTCAAAAATAAAACATTTGAAAACGGACCATTTTCCACATTTCTGAAGCATGACGTAATGGGGGGTGTTATCTCTTTTGTCGAAAATCAGCCGTTTTTGCTCGAACATTAAATGCCTCCAAATGGTATTTAATTAACTTCCCGGGGTGAAGAAACCCTTTTTGAGAACTCAGAGTGAGTAAATTGGCCATTTTCATGCACTTTTAACCATTCCATAAATCTTGTGTTTTGGGCCCCTGGAAGCATGAAAATCACTTTAAACATGCTAATTTTAGCTCTAACACTGATGATCCACCTACAAATGTGAACTGACGTTCAAAAATAAAACATTTGAAAACGGACCATTTTCCACATTTCGGAAGCATGACGTAATGGGGGGGTGTTATCTCTTTTGTCAAAAATCAGCCGTTTTTGCTCGAACATTAAATGCCTCCAAATGGTATTTATTTCACTTCCCGGGGTGAAGAAACCCTTTTTGAGAACTCAGAGTGAGTAAATTGGCCATTTTCATGCACTTTTAACCATTCCATTAATCTTGTGTTTTGGGCCCCTGGAAGCATGAAAATCACTTTAAACATGCTAATTTTAGCTCTAACACTGATGATCCACCTACAAATGTGAACTGACGTTCAAAAATAAAACATTTGAAAACGGACCATTTTCCACATTTCTGAAGCATGACGTAATGGGGGGGTGTTATCTCTTTTGTCGAAAATCAGCCGTTTTTGCTCGAACATTAAATGCCTCCAAATGGTATTTAATTAACTTCCCGAGCCCCTGGAAGCATGAAAATCACTTTAAACATGCTAATTTTAGCTCTAACACTGATGATCCACCTACAAATGTGAACTGACGTTCAAAAATAAAACATTTGAAAACGGACCATTTTCCACATTTCTGAAGCATGACGTAATGGGGGGTGTTATCTCTTTTGTCGAAAATCAGCCGTTTTTGCTCGAACATTAAATGCCTCCAAATGGTATTTATTTCACTTCCCGAGCCCCTGGAAGCATGAAAATCACTTTAAACATGCTAATTTTAGCTCTAACACTGATGATCCACCTACAAATGTGAACTGACGTTCAAAAATAAAACATTTGAAAACGGACCATTTTCCACATTTCTGAAGCATGACGTAATGGGGGGGTGTTATCTCTTTTGTCGAAAATCAGCCGTTTTTGCTTGAACATTAAATGCCTCCAAATGGTATTTATTTCACTTCCCGAGCCCCTGGAAGCATGAAAATCACTTTAAACATGCTAATTTTAGCTCTAACACTGATGATCCACCTACAAATGTGAACTGACGTTCAAAAATAAAACATTTGAAAACGGACCATTTTCCACATTTCTGAAGCATGACGTAATGGGGGGGTGTTATCTCTTTTGTCGAAAATCAGCCGTTTTTGCTCGAACATTAAATGCCTCCAAATGGTATTTAATTAACTTCCCGGGGTGAAGAAACCCTTTTTGAGAACTCAGAGTGAGTAAATTGGCCATTTTCATGCACTTTTAACCATTCCATAAATCTTGTGTTTTGGGCCCCTGGAAGCATGAAAATCACTTTAAACATGCTAATTTTTGCTCTAACACTGATGATCCACCTACAAATGTGAACTGACGTTCAAAAATAAAACATTTGAAAACGGACCATTTTCCACATTTCTGAAGCATGACGTAATGGGGGGGTGTTATCTCTTTTGTCGAAAATCAGCCGTTTTTGCTCGAACATTAAATGCCTCCAAATGGTATTTAATTAACTTCACGAGCCCCTGGAAGCATGAAAATCACTTTAAACATGCTAATTTTAGCTCTAACACTGATGATCCACCTACAAATGTGAACTGACGTTCAAAAATAAAACATTTGAAAACGGACCATTTTCCACATTTCTGAAGCATGACGTAATGGGGGGGTGTTATCTCTTTTGTCGAAAATCAGCCGTTTTTGCTCGAACATTAAATGCCTCCAAATGGTATTTAATTAACTTCCCGGGGTGAAGAAACCCTTTTTGAGAACCTCAGAGTGAGTAAATTGGCCATTTTCATGCACTTTTAACCATTCCATAAATCTTGTGTTTTGGGCCCCTGGAAGCATGAAAATCACTTTAAACATGCTAATTTTAGCTCTAACACTGATGATCCACCTACAAATGTGAACTGACGTTCAAAAATAAAACATTTGAAAACGGACCATTTCCCACATTTCTGAAGCATGACGTAATGGGGGGTGTTATCTCTTTTGTCGAAAATCAGCCGTTTTTGCTCGAACATTAAATGCCTCCAAATGGTATTTAATTAACTTCCCGAGCCCCTGGAAGCATGAAAATCACTTTAAACATGCTAATTTTAGCTCTAACACTGATGATCCACCTACAAATGTGAACTGACGTTCAAAAATAAAACATTTGAAAACGGACCATTTTCCACATTTCTGAAGCATGACGTAATGGGGGGGTGTTATCTCTTTTGTCGAAAATCAGCCGTTTTTGCTCGAACATTAAATGCCTCCAAATGGTATTTATTTCACTTCCCGGGGTGAAGAAACCCTTTTTGAGAACTCAGAGTGAGTAAATTGGCCATTTTCATGCACTTTTAACCATTCCATTAATCTTGTGTTTTGGGCCCCTGGAAGCATGAAAATCACTTTAAACATGCTAATTTTAGCTCTAACACTGATGATCCACCTACAAATGTGAACTGACGTTCAAAAATAAAACATTTGAAAACGGACCATTTTCCACATTTCTGAAGCATGACGTAATGGGGGGGTGTTATCTCTTTTGTCGAAAATCAGCCGTTTTTGCTCGAACATTAAATGCCTCCAAATGGTATTTAATTAACTTCCCGGGGTGAAGAAACCCTTTTTGAGAACTCAGAGTGAGTAAATTGGCCATTTTCATGCACTTTTAACCATTTCATAAATCTTGTGTTTTGGGCCCCTGGAAGCATGAAAATCACTTTAAACATGCTAATTTTAGCTCTAACACTGATGATCCACCTACAAATGTGAACTGACGTTCAAAAATAAAACATTTGAAAACGGACCATTTTCCACATTTCTGAAGCATGACGTAATGGGGGGGTGTTATCTCTTTTGTCGAAAATCAGCCGTTTTTGCTCGAACATTAAATGCCTCCAAATGGTATTTATTTCACTTCCCGGGGTGAAGAAACCCTTTTTGAGAACTCAGAGTGAGTAAATTGGCCATTTTCATGCCCTTTTAACCATTCCATTAATCTTGTGTTTTGGGCCCCTGGAAGCATGAAAATCACTTTAAACATGCTAATTTTAGCTCTAACACTGATGATCCACCTACAAATGTGAACTGACGTTCAAAAATAAAACATTTGAAAACGGACCATTTTCCACATTTCTGAAGCATGACGTAATGGGGGGGTGTTATCTCTTTTGTCGAAAATCAGCCGTTTTTGCTCGAACATTAAATGCCTCCAAATGGTATTTAATTAACTTCCCGGGGTGAAGAAACCCTTTTTGAGAACCTCAGAGTGAGTAAATTGGCCATTTTCATGCACTTTTAACCATTCCATAAATCTTGTGTTTTGGGCCCCTGGAAGCATGAAAATCACTTTAAACATGCTAATTTTAGCTCTAACACTGATGATCCACCTACAAATGTGAACTGACGTTCAAAAATAAAACATTTGAAAACGGACCATTTCCCACATTTCTGAAGCATGACGTAATGGGGGGTGTTATCTCTTTTGTTGAAAATCAGCCGTTTTTGCTCGAACATTAAATGCCTCCAAATGGTATTTAATTAACTTCCCGAGCCCCTGGAAGCATGAAAATCACTTTAAACATGCTAATTTTAGCTCTAACACTGATGATCCACCTACAAATGTGAACTGACGTTCAAAAATAAAACATTTGAAAACGGACCATTTTCCACATTTCTGAAGCATGACGTAATGGGGGGGTGTTATCTCTTTTGTCGAAAATCAGCCGTTTTTGCTCGAACATTAAATGCCTCCAAATGGTATTTATTTCACTTCCCGGGGTGAAGAAACCCTTTTTGAGAACTCAGAGTGAGTAAATTGGCCATTTTCATGCACTTTTAACCATTCCATTAATCTTGTGTTTTGGGCCCCTGGAAGCATGAAAATCACTTTAAACATGCTAATTTTAGCTCTAACACTGATGATCCACCTACAAATGTGAACTGACGTTCAAAAATAAAACATTTGAAAACGGACCATTTTCCACATTTCTGAAGCATGACGTAATGGGGGGGTGTTATCTCTTTTGTCGAAAATCAGCCGTTTTTGCTCGAACATTAAATGCCTCCAAATGGTATTTAATTAACTTCCCGGGGTGAAGAAACCCTTTTTGAGAACTCAGAGTGAGTAAATTGGCCATTTTCATGCACTTTTAACCATTTCATAAATCTTGTGTTTTGGGCCCCTGGAAGCATGAAAATCACTTTAAACATGCTAATTTTAGCTCTAACACTGATGATCCACCTACAAATGTGAACTGACGTTCAAAAATAAAACATTTGAAAACGGACCATTTTCCACATTTCTGAAGCATGACGTAATGGGGGGGTGTTATCTCTTTTGTCGAAAATCAGCCGTTTTTGCTCGAACATTAAATGCCTCCAAATGGTATTTATTTCACTTCCCGGGGTGAAGAAACCCTTTTTGAGAACTCAGAGTGAGTAAATTGGCCATTTTCATGCACTTTTAACCATTCCATTAATCTTGTGTTTTGGGCCCCTGGAAGCATGAAAATCACTTTAAACATGCTAATTTTAGCTCTAACACTGATGATCCACCTACAAATGTGAACTGACGTTCAAAAATAAAACATTTGAAAACGGACCATTTTCCACATTTCTGAAGCATGACGTAATGGGGGGGTGTTATCTCTTTTGTCGAAAATCAGCCGTTTTTGCTCGAACATTAAATGCCTCCAAATGGTATTTAATTAACTTCCCGAGCCCCTGGAAGCATGAAAATCACTTTAAACATGCTAATTTTAGCTCTAACACTGATGATCCACCTACAAATGTGAACTGACGTTCAAAAATAAAACATTTGAAAACGGACCATTTTCCACATTTCTGAAGCATGACGTAATGGGGGGGTGTTATCTCTTTTGTCGAAAATCAGCCGTTTTTGCTCGAACATTAAATGCCTCCAAATGGTATTTATTTCACTTCCCGAGCTCCTGGAAGCATGAAAATCACTTTAAACATGCTAATTTTAGCTCTAACACTGATGATCCACCTACAAATGTGAACTGACGTTCAAAAATAAAACATTTGAAAACGGACCATTTTCCACATTTCTGAAGCATGACGTAATGGGGGGGTGTTATCTCTTTTGTCGAAAATCAGCCGTTTTTGCTCGAACATTAAATGCCTCCAAATGGTATTTATTTCACTTCCCGAGCCCCTGGAAGCATGAAAATCACTTTAAACATGCTAATTTTAGCTCTAACACTGATGATCCACCTACAAATGTGAACTGACGTTCAAAAATAAAACATTTGAAAACGGACCATTTTCCACATTTCTGAAGCATGACGTAATGGGGGGGGTGTTATCTCTTTTGTCGAAAATCAGCCGTTTTTGCTCGAACATTAAATGCCTCCAAATGGTATTTAATTAACTTCCCGGGGTGAAGAAACCCTTTTTGAGAACTCAGAGTGAGTAAATTGGCCATTTTCATGCACTTTTAACCATTCCATAAATCTTGTGTTTTGGGCCCCTGGAAGCATGAAAATCACTTTAAACATGCTAATTTTAGCTCTAACACTGATGATCCACCTACAAATGTGAACTGACGTTCAAAAATAAAACATTTGAAAACGGACCATTTTCCACATTTCTGAAGCATGACGTAATGGGGGGGTGTTATCTCTTTTGTCGAAAATCAGCCGTTTTTGCTCGAACATTAAATGCCTCCAATTGGTATTTAATTAACTTCACGAGCCCCTGGAAGCATGAAAATCACTTTAACACCTTCGCTGCTAAGGCAATTTCCCTCCTGTGCTGGAAATTGCTATTTTACATTGTTTTATGACGAGCTGGGCTCGTCATCAGCACACGACCACTGTGCACCATGACGAGCCCAGCTCGTCATCAGCATTGAAAGGGTTATACATGCTAATTTTAGCTCTAACACTGATGATCCACCTACAAATGTGAACTGACGTTCAAAAATAAAACATTTGAAAACGGACCATTTTCCACATTTCTGAAGCATGACGTAATGGGGGGGATGTTATCTCTTTTGTCGAAAATCAGCCCTTTTTGCTCGAACATTAAATGCCTCCAAATGGTATTTAATTAACTTCCCGAGCCCCTGGAAGCATGAAAATCACTTTAAACATGCTAATTTTAGCTCTAACACTGATGATCCACCTACAAATGTGAACTGACGTTCAAAAATAAAACATTTGAAAACGGACCATTTTCCACATTTCTGAAGCATGACGTAATGGGGGTGTTATCTCTTTTGTCGAAAATCAGCCGTTTTTGCTCGAACATTAAATGCCTCCAAATGGTATTTATTTCACTTCCCGGGGTGAAGAAACCCTTTTTGAGAACTCAGAGTGAGTAAATTGGCCATTTTCATGCACTTTTAACCATTCCATTAATCTTGTGTTTTGGGCCCCTGGAAGCATGAAAATCACTTTAAACATGCTAATTTTAGCTCTAACACTGATGATCCACCTACAAATGTGAACTGACGTTCAAAAATAAAACATTTGAAAACGGACCATTTTCCACATTTCTGAAGCATGACGTAATGGGGGGGTGTTATCTCTTTTGTCGAAAATCAGCCGTTTTTGCTCGAACATTAAATGCCTCCAAATGGTATTTAATTAACTTCCCGAGCCCCTGGAAGCATGAAAATCACTTTAAACATGCTAATTTTAGCTCTAACACTGATGATCCACCTACAAATGTGAACTGACGTTCAAAAATAAAACATTTGAAAACGGACCATTTTCCACATTTCTGAAGCATGACGTAATGGGGGGGTGTTATCTCTTTTGTCGAAAATCAGCCGTTTTTGCTCGAACATTAAATGCCTCCAAATGGTATTTAATGAACTTCCCGGGGTGAAGAAACCCTTTTTGAGAACTCAGAGTGAGTAAATTGGCCATTTTCATGCACTTTTAACCATTCCATAAATCTTGTGTTTTGGGCCCCTGGAAGCATGAAAATCACTTTAAACATGCTAATTTTAGCTCTAACACTGATGATCCACCTACAAATGTGAACTGACGTTCAAAAATAAAACATTTGAAAACGGACCATTTTCCACATTTCTGAAGCATGACGTAATGGGGGGGGTGTTATCTCTTTTGTCGAAAATCAGCCGTTTTTGCTCGAACATTAAATGCCTCCAAATGGTATTTAATTAACTTCCCGAGCCCCTGGAAGCATGAAAATCACTTTAAACATGCTAATTTTAGCTCTAACACTGATGATCCACCTACAAATGTGAACTGACGTTCAAAAATAAAACATTTGAAAACGGACCATTTTCCACATTTCTGAAGCATGACGTAATGGGGGGGTGTTATCTCTTTTGTCGAAAATCAGCCGTTTTTGCTCGAACATTAAATGCCTCCAAATGGTATTTAATTAACTTCCCGGGGTGAAGAAACCCTTTTTGAGAACTCAGAGTGAGTAAATTGGCCATTTTCATGCACTTTTAACCATTCCATAAATCTTGTGTTTTGGGCCCCTGGAAGCATGAAAATCAATTAAACATGCTAATTTTAGCTCTAACACTGATGATCCACCTACAAATGTGAACTGACGTTCAAAAATAAAACATTTGAAAACGGACCATTTTCCACATTTCTGAAGCATGACGTGATGGGGGGGTGTTATCTCTTTTGTCGAAAATCAGCCGTTTTTGCTCGAACATTAAATGCCTCCAAATGGTATTTAATTAACTTCCCGGGGTGAAGAAACCGTTTTTGAGAACTCAGAGTGAGTAAATTGGCCATTTTCATGCACTTTTAACCATTCCATAAATCTTGTGTTTTGGGCCCCTGGAAGCATGAAAATCACTTTAAACATGCTAATTTTAGCTCTAACACTGATGATCCACCTACAAATGTGAACTGACGTTCAAAAATAAAACATTTGAAAACTGACCATTTTCCACATTTCTGAAGCATGACGTAATGGGGGGGTGTTATCTCTTTTGTCGAAAATCAGCCGTTTTTGCTCGAACATTAAATGCCTCCAAATGGTATTTATTTCACTTCCCGAGCCCCTGGAAGCATGAAAATCACTTTAAACATGCTAATTTTAGCTCTAACACTGATGATCCACCTACAAATGTGAACTGACGTTCAAAAATAAAACATTTGAAAACGGACCATTTTCCACATTTCTGAAGCATGACGTAATGGGGGGGTGTTATCTCTTTTGTCGAAAATCAGCCGTTTTTGCTCGAACATTAAATGCCTCCAAATGGTATTTATTTCACTTCCCGAGCCCCTGGAAGCATGAAAATCACTTTAAACATGCTAATTTTAGCTCTAACACTGATGATCCACCTACAAATGTGAACTGACGTTCAAAAATAAAACATTTGAAAACGGACCATTTTCCACATTTCTGAAGCATGACGTAATGGGGGGGTGTTATCTCTTTTGTCGAAAATCAGCCGTTTTTGCTCGAACATTAAATGCCTCCAAATGGTATTTATTTCACTTCCCGGGGTGAAGAAACCCTTTTTGAGAACTCAGAGTGAGTAAATTGGCCATTTTCATGCACTTTTAACCATTCCATAAATCTTGTGTTTTGGGCCCCTGGAAGCATGAAAATCACTTTAAACATGCTAATTTTAGCTCTAACACTGATGATCCACCTACAAATGTGAACTGACGTTCAAAAATAAAACATTTGAAAACGGACCATTTTCCACATTTCTGAAGCATGACGTAATGGGGGGGTGTTATCTCTTTTGTCGAAAATCAGCCGTTTTTGCTCGAACATTAAATGCCTCCAAATGGTATTTAATTAACTTCCCGAGCCCCTGGAAGCATGAAAATCACTTTAAACATGCTAATTTTAGCTCTAACACTGATGATCCACCTACAAATGTGAACTGACGTTCAAAAATAAAACATTTGAAAACGGACCATTTTCCACATTTCTGAAGCATGACGTAATGGGGGGGTGTTATCTCTTTTTTCGAAAATCAGCCGTTTTTGCTCGAACATTAAATGCCTCCAAATGGTATTTAATTAACTTCCCGGGGTGAAGAAACCCTTTTTGAGAACTCAGAGTGAGTAAATTGGCCATTTTCATGCACTTTTAACCATTCCATAAATCTTGTGTTTTGGGCCCCTGGAAGCATGAAAATCACTTTAAACATGCTAATTTTAGCTCTAACACTGATGATCCACCTACAAATGTGAACTGACGTTCAAAAATAAAACATTTGAAAACGGACCATTTTCCACATTTCTGAAGCATGACGTAATGGGGGGGGTGTTATCTCTTTTGTCGAAAATCAGCCGTTTTTGCTCGAACATTAAATGCCTCCAAATGGTATTTAATTAACTTCCCGAGCCCCTGGAAGCATGAAAATCACTTTAAACATGCTAATTTTAGCTCTAACACTGATGATCCACCTACAAATGTGAACTGACGTTCAAAAATAAAACATTTGAAAACGGACCATTTTCCACATTTCTGAAGCATGACGTAATGGGGGGGTGTTATCTATTTTGTCGAAAATCAGCCGTTTTTGCTCGAACATTAAATGCCTCCAAATGGTATTTAATTAACTTCCCGGGGTGAAGAAACCCTTTTTGAGAACTCAGAGTGAGTAAATTGGCCATTTTCATGCACTTTTAACCATTCCATAAATCTTGTGTTTTGGGCCCCTGGAAGCATGAAAATCAATTAAACATGCTAATTTTAGCTCTAACACTGATGATCCACCTACAAATGTGAACTGACGTTCAAAAATAAAACATTTGAAAACGGACCATTTTCCACATTTCTGAAGCATGACGTAATGGGGGGGTGTTATCTCTTTTGTCGAAAATCAGCCGTTTTTGCTCGAACATTAAATGCCTCCAAATGGTATTTAATTAACTTCCTGGGGTGAAGAAACCGTTTTTGAGAACTCAGAGTGAGTAAATTGGCCATTTTCATGCACTTTTAACCATTCCATAAATCTTGTGTTTTGGGCCCCTGGAAGCATGAAAATCACTTTAAACATGCTAATTTTAGCTCTAACACTGATGATCCACCTACAAATGTGAACTGACGTTCAAAAATAAAACATTTGAAAACGGACCATTTTCCACATTTCTGAAGCATGACGTAATGGGGGGGTGTTATCTCTTTTGTCGAAAATCAGCCGTTTTTGCTCGAACATTAAATGCCTCCAAATGGTATTTATTTCACTTCCCGAGCCCCTGGAAGCATGAAAATCACTTTAAACATGCTAATTTTAGCTCTAACACTGATGATCCACCTACAAATGTGAACTGACGTTCAAAAATAAAACATTTGAAAACGGACCATTTTCCACATTTCTGAAGCATGACGTAATGGGGGGGTGTTATCTCTTTTGTCGAAAATCAGCCGTTTTTGCTCGAACATTAAATGCCTCCAAATGGTATTTATTTCACTTCCCGGGGTGAAGAAACCCTTTTTGAGAACTCAGAGTGAGTAAATTGGCCATTTTCATGCACTTTTAACCATTCCATAAATCTTGTGTTTTGGGCCCCTGGAAGCATGAAAATCACTTTAAACATGCTAATTTTAGCTCTAACACTGATGATCCACCTACAAATGTGAACTGACGTTCAAAAATAAAACATTTGAAAACGGACCATTTTCCACATTTCTGAAGCATGACGTAATGGGGGGGTGTTATCTCTTTTGTCGAAAATCAGCCGTTTTTGCTCGAACATTAAATGCCTCCAAATGGTATTTAATTAACTTCCCGAGCCCCTGGAAGCATGAAAATCACTTTAAACATGCTAATTTTAGCTCTAACACTGATGATCCACCTACAAATGTGAACTGACGTTCAAAAATAAAACATTTGAAAACGGACCATTTTCCACATTTCTGAAGCATGACGTAATGGGGGGGTGTTATCTCTTTTGTCGAAAATCAGCCGTTTTTGCTCGAACATTAAATGCCTCCAAATGGTATTTAATTAACTTCCCGGGGTGAAGAAACCCTTTTTGAGAACTCAGAGTGAGTAAATTGGCCATTTTCATGCACTTTTAACCATTCCAGAAATCTTGTGTTTTGGGCCCCTGGAAGCATGAAAATCACTTTAAACATGCTAATTTTAGCTCTAACACTGATGATCCACCTACAAATGTGAACTGACATTCAAAAATAAAACATTTGAAAACGGACCATTTTCCACATTTCTGAAGCATGACGTAATGGGGGGTGTTATCTCTTTTGTCGAAAATCTGCCGTTTTTGCTCGAACATTAAATGCCTCCAAATGGTATTTAATTAACTTCCCGAGCCCCTGGAAGCATGAAAATCACTTTAAACATGCTAATTTTAGCTCTAACACTGATGATCCACCTACAAATGTGAACTGACGTTCAAAAATAAAACATTTGAAAACGGACTATTTTCCACATTTCTGAAGCATGACGTAATGGGGGGGTGTTATCTCTTTTGTCGAAAATCAGCCGTTTTTGCTTGAACATTAAATGCCTCCAAATGGTATTTAATTAACTTCCCGAGCCCCTGGAAGCATGAAAATCACTTTAAACATGCTAATTTTAGCTCTAACACTGATGATCCACCTACAAATGTGAACTGACGTTCAAAAATAAAACATTTGAAAACGGACCATTTTCCACATTTCTGAAGCATGACGTAATGGGGGGGTGTTATCTCTTTTGTCGAAAATCAGCCGTTTTTGCTCGAACATTAAATGCCTCCAAATGGTATTTAATTAACTTCCCGAGCCCCTGGAAGCATGAAAATCACTTTATACATGCTAATTTTAGCTCTAACACTGATGATCCACCTACAAATGTGAACTGACGTTCAAAAATAAAACATTTGAAAACGGACCATTTTCCACATTTCTGAAGCATGACGTAATGGGGGGGTGTTATCTCTTTTGTCGAAAATCAGCCGTTTTTGCTCGAACATTAAATGCCTCTAAATGGTATTTAATTAACTTCCCAAGCCCCTGGAAGCATGAAAATCACTTTAAACATGCTAATTTTAGCTCTAACACTGATGATCCACCTACAAATGTGAACTGACGTTCAAAAATAAAACATTTGAAAACGGACCATTTTCCACATTTCTGAAGCATGACGTAATGGGGGGGTGTTATCTCTTTTGTCGAAAATCAGCCGTTTTTGCTCGAACATTAAATGCCTCCAAATGGTATTTAATTAACTTCCCGGGGTGAAGAAACCCTTTTTGAGAACTCAGAGTGAGTAAATTGGCCATTTTCATGCACTTTTAACCATTCCATAAATCTTGTGTTTTGGGCCCCTGGAAGCATGAAAATCACTTTAAACATGCTAATCTTAGCTCTAACACTGATGATCCACCTACAAATGTGAACTGACGTTCAAAAATAAAACATTTGAAAACGGACCATTTTCCACATTTCTGAAGCATGACGTAATGGGGGGGTGTTATCTCTTTTGTCGAAAATCAGCCGTTTTTGCTCGAACATTAAATGCCTCCAAATGGTATTTAATTAACTTCCCGAGCCCCTGGAAGCATGAAAATCACTTTAAACATGCTAATTTTAGCTCTAACACTGATGATCCACCTACAAATGTGAACTGACGTTCAAAAATAAAACATTTGAAAACGGACCATTTTCCACATTTCTGAAGCATGACGTAATGGGGGGGTGTTATCTCTTTTGTCGAAAATCAGCCGTTTTTGCTCGAACATTAAATGCCTCCAAATGGTATTTAATTAACTTCCCGAGCCCCTGGAAGCATGAAAATCACTTTAAACATGCTAATTTTAGCTCTAACACTGATGATCCACCTACAAATGTGAACTGACGTTCAAAAATAAAACATTTGAAAACGGACCATTTTCCACATTTCTGAAGCATGACGTAACGGGGGGGTGTTATCTCTTTTGTCGAAAATCAGCCGTTTTTGCTCGAACATTAAATGCCTCCAAATGGTATTTATTTCACTTCCCGGGGTGAAGAAACCCTTTTTGAGAACTCAGAGTGAGTAAATTGGCCATTTTCATGCACTTTTAACCATTCCATTAATCTTGTGTTTTGGGCCCCTGGAAGCATGAAAATCACTTTAAACATGCTAATTTTAGCTCTAACACTGATGATCCACCTACAAATGTGAACTGACGTTCAAAAATAAAACATTTGAAAACGGACCATTTTCCACATTTCTGAAGCATGACGTAATGGGGGGGTGTTATCTCTTTTGTCGAAAATCAGCCGTTTTTGCTCGAACATTAAATGCCTCCAAATGGTATTTAATTAACTTCCCGAGCCCCTGGAAGCATGAAAATCACTTTAAACATGCTAATTTTAGCTCTAACACTGATGATCCACCTACAAATGTGAACTGACGTTCGAAAATAAAACATTTGAAAACGGACCATTTTCCACATTTCTGAAGCATGACGTAATGGGGGGGTGTTATCTCTTTTGTCGAAAATCAGCCGTTTTTGCTCGAACATTAAATGCCTCCAAATGGTATTTAATGAACTTCCCGGGGTGAAGAAACCCTTTTTGAGAACTCAGAGTGAGTAAATTGGCCATTTTCATGCACTTTTAACCATTCCATAAATCTTGTGTTTTGGGCCCCTGGAAGCATGAAAATCACTTTAAACATGCTAATTTTAGCTCTAACACTGATGATCCACCTACAAATGTGAACTGACGTTCAAAAATAAAACATTTGAAAACGGACCATTTTCCACATTTCTGAAGCATGACGTAATGGGGGGGGTGTTATCTCTTTTGTCGAAAATCAGCTGTTTTTGCTCGAACATTAAATGCCTCCAAATGGTATTTAATTAACTTCCCGAGCCCCTGGAAGCATGAAAATCACTTTAAACATGCTAATTTTAGCTCTAACACTGATGATCCACCTACAAATGTGAACTGACGTTCAAAAATAAAACATTTGAAAACGGACCATTTTCCACATTTCTGAAGCATGACGTAATGGGGGGGTGTTATCTCTTTTGTCGAAAATCAGCCGTTTTTGCTCGAACATTAAATGCCTCCAAATGGTATTTAATTAACTTCCTGAGCCCCTGGAAGCATGAAAATCACTTTAAACATGCTAATTTTAGCTCTAACACTGATGATCCACCTACAAATGTGAACTGACGTTCAAAAATAAAACATTTGAAAACGGACCATTTTCCACATTTCTGAAGCATGACGTAATGGGGGGGTGTTATCTCTTTTGTCGAAAATCAGCCGTTTTTGCTCGAACATTAAATGCCTCCAAATGGTATTTAATTAACTTCCCGAGCCCCTGGAAGCATGAAAATCACTTTAAACATGCTAATTTTAGCTCTAACTCTGATGATCCACCTACAAATGTGAACTGACGTTCAAAAATAAAACATTTGAAAACGGACCATTTTCCACATTTCTGAAGCATGACGTAATGGGGGGGTGTTATCTCTTTTGTCGAAAATCAGCCGTTTTTGCTCGAACATTAAATGCCTCCAAATGGTATTTATTTCACTTCCCGGGGTGAAGAAACCCTTTTTGAGAACTCAGAGTGAGTAAATTGGCCATTTTCATGCACTTTTAACCATTCCATTAATCTTGTGTTTTGGGCCCCTGGAAGCATGAAAATCACTTTAAACATGCTAATTTTAGCTCTAACACTGATGATCCACCTACAAATGTGAACTGACGTTCAAAAATAAAACATTTGAAAACGGACCATTTTCCACATTTCTGAAGCATGACGTAATGGGGGGGTGTTATCTCTTTTGTCGAAAATCAGCCGTTTTTGCTCGAACATTAAATGCCTCCAAATGGTATTTAATTAACTTCCCGAGCCCCTGGAAGCATGAAAATCACTTTAAACATGCTAATTTTAGCTCTAACACTGATGATCCACCTACAAATGTGAACTGACGTTCGAAAATAAAACATTTGAGAACGGACCATTTTCCACATTTCTGAAGCATGACGTAATGGGGGGGTGTTATCTCTTTTGTCGAAAATCAGCCGTTTTTGCTCGAACATTAAATGCCTCCAAATGGTATTTAATGAACTTCCCGGGGTGAAGAAACCCTTTTTGAGAACTCAGAGTGAGTAAATTGGCCATTTTCATGCACTTTTAACCATTCCATAAATCTTGTGTTTTGGGCCCCTGGAAGCATGAAAATCACTTTAAACATGCTAATTTTAGCTCTAACACTGATGATCCACCTACAAATGTGAACTGACGTTCAAAAATAAAACATTTGAAAACGGACCATTTTCCACATTTCTGAAGCATGACGTAATGGGGGGGGTGTTATCTCTTTTGTCGAAAATCAGCTGTTTTTGCTCGAACATTAAATGCCTCCAAAGGGTATTTAATTAACTTCCCGAGCCCCTGGAAGCATGAAAATCACTTTAAACATGCTAATTTTAGCTCTAACACTGATGATCCACCTACAAATGTGAACTGACGTTCAAAAATAAAACATTTGAAAACGGACCATTTTCCACATTTCTGAAGCATGACGTAATGGGGGGGTGTTATCTCTTTTGTCGAAAATCAGCAGTTTTTGCTCGAACATTAAATGCCTCCAAATGGTATTTAATTAACTTCCCGGGGTGAAGAAACCCTTTTTGAGAACTCAGAGTGAGTAAATTGGCCATTTTCATGCACTTTTAACCATTCCATAAATCTTGTGTTTTAGGCCCCTGGAAGCATGAAAATCACTTTAAACATGCTAATTTTAGCTCTAACACTGATGATCCACCTACAAATGTGAACTGACGTTCAAAAATAAAACATTTGAAAACGGACCATTTTCCACATTTCTGAAGCATGACGTAATGGGGGGGTGTTATCTCTTTTGTCGAAAATCAGCCGTTTTTGCTCGAACATTAAATGCCTCCAAATGGTATTTAATTAACTTCCCGGGGTGAAGAAACCGTTTTTGAGAACTCAGAGTGAGTAAATTGGCCATTTTCATGCACTTTTAACCATTCCATGAATCTTGTGTTTTGGGCCCCTGGAAGCATGAAAATCACTTTAAACATGCTAATTTTAGCTCTAACACTGATGATCCACCTACAAATGTGAACTGACGTTCAAAAATAAAACATTTGAAAACGGACCATTTTCCACATTTCTGAAGCATGACGTAATGGGGGGGTGTTATCTCTTTTGTCGAAAATCAGCCGTTTTTGCTCGAACATTAAATGCCTCCAAATGGTATTTATTTCACTTCCCGAGCCCCTGGAAGCATGAAAATCACTTTAAACATGCTAATTTTAGCTCTAACACTGATGATCCACCTACAAATGTGAACTGACGTTCAAAAATAAAACATTTGAAAACGGACCATTTTCCACATTTCTGAAGCATGACGTAATGGGGGGGTGTTATCTCTTTTGTCGAAAATCAGCCGTTTTTGCTCGAACATTAAATGCCTCCAAATGGTATTTATTTCACTTCCCGAGCCCCTGGAAGCATGAAAATCACTTTAAACATGCTAATTTTAGCTCTAACACTGATGATCCACCTACAAATGTGAACTGACGTTCAAAAATAAAACATTTGAAAACGGACCATTTTCCACATTTCTGAAGCATGACGTAATGGGGGGGTGTTATCTCTTTTGTCGAAAATCAGCCGTTTTTGCTCGAACATTAAATGCCTCTAAATGGTATTTATTTCACTTCCCGGGGTGAAGAAACCCTTTTTGAGAACTCAGAGTGAGTAAATTGGCCATTTTCATGCACTTTTAACCATTCCATAAATCTTGTGTTTTGGGCCCCTGGAAGCATGAAAATCACTTTAAACATGCTAATTTTAGCTCTAACACTGATGATCCACCTACAAATGTGAACTGACGTTCAAAAATAAAACATTTGAAAACGGACCATTTTCCACATTTCTGAAGCATGACGTAATGGGGGGGTGTTATCTCTTTTGTCGAAAATCAGCCGTTTTTGCTCGAACATTAAATGCCTCCAAATGGTATTTAATTAACTTCCCGAGCCCCTGGAAGCATGAAAATCACTTTAGACATGCTAATTTTAGCTCTAACACTGATGATCCACCTACAAATGTGAACTGACGTTCAAAAATAAAACATTTGAAAACGGACCATTTTCCACATTTCTGAAGCATGACGTAATGGGGGGGTGTTATCTCTTTTGTCGAAAATCAGCCATTTTTGCTCGAACATTAAATGCCTCCAAATGGTATTTAATTAACTTCCCGGGGTGAAGAAACCCTTTTTAAGAACTCAGAGTGAGTAAATTGGCCATTTTCATGCACTTTTAACCATTCCATAAATCTTGTGTTTTGGGCCCCTGGAAGCATGAAAATCACTTTAAACATGCTAATTTTAGCTCTAACACTGATGATCCACCTACAAATGTGAACTGACGTTCAAAAATAAAACATTTGAAAACGGACCATTTTCCACATTTCTGAAGCATGACGTAATGGGGGGTGTTATCTCTTTTGTCGAAAATCAGCCGTTTTTGCTCGAACATTAAATGCCTCCAAATGGTATTTAATTAACTTCCCGAGCCCCTGGAAGCATGAAAATCACTTTAAACATGCTAATTTTAGCTCTAACACTGATGATCCACCTACAAATGTGAACTGACGTTCAAAAATAAAACATATGAAAACGGACCATTTTCCACATTTCTGAAGCATGACGTAATGGGGGGGTGTTATCTCTTTTGTCGAAAATCAGCCGTTTTTAGCTTGAACATTAAATGCCTCCAAATGGTATTTAATTAACTTCCCGAGCCCCTGGAAGCATGAAAATCACTTTAAACATGCTAATTTTAGCTCTAACACTGATGATCCACCTACAAATGTGAACTGACGTTCAAAAATAAAACATTTGAAAACGGACCATTTTCCACATTTCTGAAGCATGACGTAATGGGGGGGTGTTATCTCTTTTGTCGAAAATCAGCCGTTTTTGCTCGAACATTAAATGCCTCCAAATGGTATTTAATTAACTTCCCGAGCCCCTGGAAGCATGAAAATCACTTTAAACATGCTAATTTTAGCTCTAACACTGATGATCCACCTACAAATGTGAACTGACGTTCAAAAATAAAACATTTGAAAACGGACCATTTTCCACATTTCTGAAGCATGACGTAATGGGGGGGTGTTATCTCTTTTGTCGAAAATCAGCCGTTTTTGCTCGAACATTAAATGCCTCTAAATGGTATTTAATTAACTTCCCGAGCCCCTGGAAGCATGAAAATCACTTTAAACATGCTAATTTTAGCTCTAACACTGATGATCCACCTACAAATGTGAACTGACGTTCAAAAATAAAACATTTGAAAACGGACCATTTTCCACATTTCTGAAGCATGACGTAATGGGGGGGTGTTATCTCTTTTGTCGAAAATCAGCCGTTTTTGCTCGAACATTAAATGCCTCCAAATGGTATTTAATTAACTTCCCGGGGTGAAGAAACCCTTTTTGAGAACTCAGAGTGAGTAAATTGGCCATTTTCATGCACTTTTAACCATTCCATAAATCTTGTGTTTTGGGCCCCTGGAAGCATGAAAATCACTTTAAACATGCTAATCTTAGCTCTAACACTGATGATCCACCTACAAATGTGAACTGATGTTCAAAAATAAAACATTTGAAAACGGACCATTTTCCACATTTCTGAAGCATGACGTAATGGGGGGGTGTTATCTCTTTTGTCGAAAATCAGCCGTTTTTGCTCGAACATTAAATGCCTCCAAATGGTATTTAATTAACTTCCCGAGCCCCTGGAAGCATGAAAATCACTTTAAACATGCTAATTTTAGCTCTAACACTGATGATCCACCTACAAATGTGAACTGACGTTCAAAAATAAAACATTTGAAAACGGACCATTTTCCACATTTCTGAAGCATGACGTAATGGGGGGGTGTTATATCTTTTGTCGAAAATCAGCCGTTTTTGCTCGAACATTAAATGCCTCCAAATGGTATTTAATTAACTTCCCGAGCCCCTGGAAGCATGAAAATCACTTTAAACATGCTAATTTTAGCTCTAACACTGATGATCCACCTACAAATGTGAACTGACGTTCAAAGATAAAACATTTGAAAACGTACCATTTTCCACATTTCTGAAGCATGACGTAATGGGGGGTGTTATCTCTTTTGTCGAAAATCAGCCGTTTTTGCTCGAACATTAAATGCCTCCAAATGGTATTTAATTAACTTCCCGAGCCCCTGGAAGCATGAAAATCACTTTAAACATGCTAATTTTAGCTCTAACACTGATGATCCACCTACAAATGTGAACTGACATTCAAAAATAAAACATTTGAAAACGGACCATTTTCCACATTTCTGAAGCATGACGTAATGGGGGGGTGTTATCTCTTTTGTCGAAAATCAGCTGTTTTTGCTCGAACATTAAATGCCTCCAAATGGTATTTAATTAACTTCCCGGGGTGAAGAAACCCTTTTTGAGAACTCAGAGTGAGTAAATTGGCCATTTTCATGCACTTTTAACCATTCCATAAATCTTGTGTTTTGGGCCCCTGGAAGCATGAAAATCACTTTAAACTTGCTAATTTTAGCTCTAACACTGATGATCCACCTACAAATGTGAACTGACGTTCAAAAATAAAACATTTGAAAACGGACCATTTTCCACATTTCTGAAGCATGACGTAATGGGGGGGTGTTATCTCTTTTGTCGAAAATCAGCCGTTTTTGCTCGAACATTAAATGCCTCCAAATGGTATTTAATTAACTTCCCGAGCCCCTGGAAGCATGAAAATCACTTTAAACATGCTAATTTTAGCTCTAACACTGATGATCCACCTACAAATGTGAACTGACGTTCAAAAATAAAACATTTGAAAACGGACCATTTTCCACATTTCTGAAGCATGACGTAATGGGGGGGTGTTATCTCTTTTGTCGAAAATCAGCCGTTTTTGCTCGAACATTAAATGCCTCCAAATGGTATTTAATTAACTTCCTGAGCCCCTGGAAGCATGAAAATCACTTTAAACATGCTAATTTTAGCTCTAACACTGATGATCCACCTACAAATGTGAACTGACGTTCAAAAATAAAACATTTGAAAACGGACCATTTTCCACATTTCTGAAGCATGACGTAATGGGGGGGTGTTATCTCTTTTGTCGAAAATCAGCCGTTTTTGCTCGAACATTAAATGCCTCCAAATGGTATTTAATTAACTTCCCGAGCCCCTGGAAGCATGAAAATCACTTTAAACATGCTAATTTTAGCTCTAACACTGATGATCCACCTACAAATGTGAACTGACGTTCAAAAATAAAACATTTGAAAACGGACCATTTTCCACATTTCTGAAGCATGACGTAATGGGGGGGTGTTATCTCTTTTGTCGAAAATCAGCCGTTTTTGCTCGAACATTAAATGCCTCCAAATGGTATTTAATTAACTTCCCGGGGTGAAGAAACCCTTTTTGAGAACTCAGAGTGAGTAAATTGGCCATTTTCATGCACTTTTAACCATTCCATAAATCTTGTGTTTTGGGCCCCTGGAAGCATGAAAATGACTTTAAACATGCTAATTTTAGCTCTAACACTGATGATCCACCTACAAATGTGAACTGACGTTCAAAAATAAAACATTTGAAAACGGACCATTTTCCACATTTCTGAAGCATGACGTAATGGGGGGGTGTTATCTCTTTTGTCGAAAATCAGCCGTTTTTGCTCGAACATTAAATGCCTCCAAATGGTATTTAATTAACTTCCCGAGCCCCTGGAAGCATGAAAATCACTTTAAACATGCTAATTTTAGCTCTAACACTGATGATCCACCTACAAATGTGAACTGACGTTCAAAAATAAAACATTTGAAAACGGACTATTTTCCACATTTCTGAAGCATGACGTAATGGGGGGGTGTTATCTCTTTTGTCGAAAATCAGCCGTTTTTGCTCGAACATTAAATGCCTTCAAATGGTATTTAATGAACTTCCCGAGCCCCTGGAAGCATGAAAATCACTTTAAACATGCTAATTTTAGCTCTAACACTGATGATCCACCTACAAATGTGAACTGACGTTCAAAAATAAAACATTTGAAAACGGACCATTTTCCACATTTCTGAAGCATGACGTAATGGGGGGGTGTTATCTCTTTTGTCGAAAATCAGCCGTTTTTGCTCGAACATTAAATGCCTCCAAATGGTATTTAATTAACTTCCTGAGCCCCTGGAAGCATGAAAATCACTTTAAACATGCTAATTTTAGCTCTAACACTGATGATCCACCTACAAATGTGAACTGACGTTCAAAAATAAAACATTTGAAAACGGACCATTTTCCACATTTCTGAAGCATGACGTAATGGGGGGGTGTTATCTCTTTTGTCGAAAATCAGCCGTTTTTGCTCGAGCATTAAATGCCTCCATATGGTATTTAATTAACTTCCCGGGGTGAAGAAACCCTTTTTGAGAACTCAGAGTGAGTAAATTGGCCATTTTCATGCACTTTTAACCATTCCTTAAATCTTGTGTTTTGGGCCCCTGGAAGCATGAAAATCACTTTAAACATGCTAATTTTAGCTCTAACACTGATGATCCACCTACAAATGTGAACTGACGTTCAAAAATAAAACATTTGAAAACGGACCATTTTCCACATTTCTGAAGCATGACGTAATGGGGCGGTGTTATCTCTTTTGTCGAAAATCAGCCGTTTTTGCTCGAACATTAAATGCCTCCAAATGGTATTTAATTAACTTCCCGAGCCCCTGGAAGCATGAAAATCACTTTAAACATGCTAATTTTAGCTCTAACACTAATGATCCACCTACAAATGTGAACTGACGTTCAAAAATAAAACATTTGAAAACGGACCATTTTCCACATTTCTGAAGCATGACGTAATGGGGGGTGTTATCTCTTTTGTCGAAAATCAGCCGTTTTTGCTCGAACATTAAATGCCTCCAAATGGTATTTAATTAACTTCCCGAGCCCCTGGAAGCATGAAAATCAATTTAAACATGCTAATTTTAGCTCTAACACTGATGATCCACCTACAAATGTGAACTGACGTTCAAAAATAAAACATTTGAAAACTGACCATTTTCCACATTTCTGAAGCATGACGTAATGGGGGGGGTGTTATCTCTTTTGTCGAAAATCAGCCGTTTTTGCTCGAACATTAAATGCCTCCAAATGGTATTTAATTAACTTCCCGAGCCCCTGGAAGCATGAAAATCACTTTAAACATGCTAATTTTAGCTCTAACACTGATGATCCACCTACAAATGTGAACTGACGTTCAAAAATAAAACATTTGAAAACGGACCATTTTCCACATTTCTGAAGCATGACCTAATGGGGGGGTGTTATCTCTTTTGTCGAAAATCAGCTGTTTTTGCTCGAACATTAAATGCCTCCAAATGGTATTTAATTAACTTCCCGAGCCCCTGGAAGCATGAAAATCACTTTAAACATGCTAATTTTAGCTCTAACACTGATGATCCACCTACAAATGTGAACTGACGTTCAAAAATAAAACATTTGAAAACGGACCATTTTCCAAATTTCTGAAGCATGACGTAATGGGGGGGTGTTATCTCTTTTGTCGAAAATCAGCCGTTTTTGCTCGAACATTAAATGCCTCCAAATGGTATTTAATTAACTTCCCGGGGTGAAGAAACCCTTTTTGAGAACTCAGAGTGAGTAAATTGGCCATTTTCATGCACTTTTAACCATTCCATAAATCTTGTGTTTTGGGCCCCTGGAAGCATGAAAATCACTTTAAACATGCTAATCTTAGCTCTAACACTGATGATCCACCTACAAATGTGAACTGACGTTCAAAAATAAAACATTTGAAAACGGACCATTTTCCACATTTCTGAAGCATGACGTAATGGGGGGGTGTTATCTCTTTTGTCGAAAATCAGCCGTTTTTGCTCGAACATTAAATGCCTCCAAATGGTATTTAATTAACTTCCCGAGCCCCTGGAAGCATGAAAATCACTTTAAACATGCTAATTTTAGCTCTAACACTGATGATCCACCTACACATGTGAACTGACGATCAAAAATAAAACATTTGAAAACGGACCATTTTCCACATTTCTGAAGCATGACCTAATGGGGGGGTGTTATCTCTTTTGTCGAAAATCAGCTGTTTTTGCTCGAACATTAAATGCCTCCAAATGGTATTTAATTAACTTCCAGAGCCCCTGGAAGCATGAAAATCACTTTAAACATGCTAATTTTAGCTCTAACACTGATGATCCACCTACAAATGTGAACTGACGTTCAAAAATAAAACATTTGAAAACTGACCATTTTCCACATTTCTGAAGCATGACGTAATGGGGGGGTGTTATCTCTTTTGTCGAAAATCAGCCGTTTTTGCTCGAACATTAAATGCCTCCAAATGGTATTTAATTAACTTCCCGGGGTGAAGAAACCCTTTTTGAGAACTCAGAGTGAGTAAATTGGCCATTTTCATGCACTTTTAACCATTCCATAAATCTTGTGTTTTGGGCCCCTGGAAGCATGAAAATCACTTTAAACATGCTAATCTTAGCTCTAACACTGATGATCCACCTACAAATGTGAAATGACGTTCAAAAATAAAACATTTGAAAACGGACCATTTTCCACATTTCTGAAGCATGACGTAATGGGGGGGTGTTATCTCTTTTGTCGAAAATCAGCCGTTTTTGCTCGAACATTAAATGCCTCCAAATGGTATTTAATTAACTTCCCGAGCCCCTGGAAGCATGAAAATCACTTTAAACATGCTAATTTTAGCTCTAACACTGATGATCCACCTACAAATGTGAACTGACGTTCAAAAATAAAACATTTGAAAACGGACCATTTTCCACATTTCTGAAGCATGACGTAATGGGGGGGTGTTATCTCTTTTGTCGAAAATCAGCCGTTTTTGCTCGAACATTAAATGCCTCCAAATGGTATTTAATTAACTTCCCGGGGTGAAGAAACCCTTTTTGAGAACTCAGAGTGAGTAAATTGGCCATTTTCATGCACTTTTAACCATTCCATAAATCTTGTGTTTTGGGCCCCTGGAAGCATGAAAATCACTTTAAACATGCTAATCTTAGCTCTAACACTGATGATCCACCTACAAATGTGAACTGACGTTCAAAAATAAAACATTTGAAAACGGACCATTTTCCACATTTCTGAAGCATGACGTAATGGGGGGGTGTTATCTCTTTTGTCGAAAATCAGCCGTTTTTGCTCGAACATTAAATGCCTCCAATTGGTATTTAATTAACTTCCCGAGCCCCTGGAAGCATGAAAATCACTTTAAACATGCTAATTTTAGCTCTAACACTGATGATCCACCTACAAATGTGAACTGACGTTCAAAAATAAAACATTTGAAAACGGACCATTTTCCACATTTCTGAAGCATGACCTAATGGGGGGGTGTTATCTCTTTTGTCGAAAATCAGCTGTTTTTGCTCGAACATTAAATGCCTCCAAATGGTATTTAATTAACTTCCCGAGCCCCTGGAAGCATGAAAATCACTTTAAACATGCTAATTTTAGCTCTAACACTGATGATCCACCTACAAATGTGAACTGACGTTCAAAAATAAAACATTTGAAAACGGACCATTTTCCACATTTCTGAAGCATGACGTAATGGGGGGGTGTTATCTCTTTTGTCGAAAATCAGCCGTTTTTGCTCGAACATTAAATGCCTCCAAATGGTATTTAATTAACTTCCCGGGGTGAAGAAACCCTTTTTGAGAACTCAGAGTGAGTAAATTGGCCATTTTCATGCACTTTTAACCATTCCATAAATCTTGTGTTTTGGGCCCCTGGAAGCATGAAAATCACTTTAAACATGCTAATCTTAGCTCTAACACTGATGATCCACCTACAAATGTGAACTGACGTTCAAAAATAAAACATTTGAAAACGGACCATTTTCCACATTTCTGAAGCATGACGTAATGGGGGGGTGTTATCTCTTTTGTCGAAAATCAGCCGTTTTTGCTCGAACATTAAATGCCTCCAAATAGTATTTAATTAACTTCCCGAGCCCCTGGAAGCATGAAAATCACTTTAAACATGCTAATTTTAGCTCTAACACTGATGATCCACCTACAAATGTGAACTGACGTTCAAAAATAAAACATTTGAAAACTGACCATTTTCCACATTTCTGAAGCATGACGTAATGGGGGGGTGTTATCTCTTTTGTCGAAAATCAGCCGTTTTTGCTCGAACATTAAATGCCTCCAAATGGTATTTAATTAACTTCCCGAGCCCCTGGAAGCATGAAAATCACTTTAAACATGCTAATTTTAGCTCTAACACTGATGATCCACCTACAAATGTGAACTGACGTTCAAAAATAAAACATTTGAAAACGGACCATTTTCCACATTTCTGAAGCATGACGTAATGGGGGGGGGTGTTATCTCTTTTGTCGAAAATCAGCCGTTTTTGCTCGAACATTAAATGCCTCCAAATGGTATTTAATTAACTTCCCGGGGTGAAGAAACCCTTTTTGAGAACTCAGAGTGAGTAAATTGGCCATTTTCATGCACTTTTAACCATTCCATAAATCTTGTGTTTTGGGCCCCTGGAAGCATGAAAATCACTTTAAACTTGCTAATTTTAGCTCTAACACTGATGATCCACCTACAAATGTGAACTGACGTTCAAAAATAAAACATTTGAAAACGGACCATTTTCCACATTTCTGAAGCATGACGTAATGGGGGGGTGTTATCTCTTTTGTCGAAAATCAGCCGTTTTTGCTCGAACATTAAATGCCTCCAAATGGTATTTAATTAACTTCCCGGGGTGAAGAAACCCTTTTTGAGAACTCAGAGTGAGTAAATTGGCCATTTTCATGCACTTTTAACCATTCCATAAATCTTGTGTTTTGGGCCCCTGGAAGCATGAAAATCACTTTAAACATGCTAATCTTAGCTCTACCACTGATGATCCACCTACAAATGTGAACTGACGTTCAAAAATAAAACATTTGAAAACGGACCATTTTCCACATTTCTGAAGCATGACGTAATGGGGGGGTGTTATCTCTTTTGTCGAAAATCAGCCGTTTTTGCTCGAACATTAAATGCCTCCAAATGGTATTTAATTAACTTCCCGAGCCCCTGGAAGCATGAAAATCACTTTAAACATGCTAATTTTAGCTCTAACACTGATGATCCACCTACACATGTGAACTGACGTTCAAAAATAAAACATTTGAAAACGGACCATTTTCCACATTTCTTAAGCATGACGTAATGGGGGGGTGTTATCTCTTTTGTCGAAAATCAGCCGTTTTTGCTCGAACATTAAATGCCTCCAAATGGTATTTAATTAACTTCCCGGGGTGAAGAAACCCTTTTTGAGAACTCAGAGTGAGTAAATTGGCCATTTTCATGCACTTTTAACCATTCCATAAATCTTGTGTTTTGGGCCCCTGGAAGCATGAAAATCACTTTAAACATGCTAATCTTAGCTCTAACACTGATGATCCACCTACAAATGTGAACTGACGTTCAAAAATAAAACATTTGAAAACGGACCATTTTCCACATTTCTGAAGCATGACGTAATGGGGGAGTGTTATCTCTTTTGTCGAAAATCAGCCGTTTTTGCTCGAACATTAAATGCCTCCAATTGGTATTTAATTAACTTCCCGGGGTGAAGAAACCCTTTTTGAGAACTCAGAGTGAGTAAATTGGCCATTTTCATGCACTTTTAACCATTCCATAAATCTTGTGTTTTGGGCCCCTGGAAGCATGAAAATCACTTTAAACATGCTAATCTTAGCTCTAACACTGATGATCCACCTACAAATGTGAACTGACGTTCAAAAATAAAACATTTGAAAACGGACCATTTTCCACATTTCTGAAGCATGACGTAATGGGGGGGTGTTATCTCTTTTGTCGAAAATCAGCCGTTTTTGCTCGAACATTAAATGCCTCCAAATGGTATTTAATTAACTTCCCGAGCCCCTGGAAGCATGAAAATCACTTTAAACATGCTAATTTTAGCTCTAACACTGATGATCCACCTACAAATGTGAACTGACCTTCAAAAATAAAACATTTGAAAACTGACCATTTTCCACATTTCTGAAGCATGACGTAATGGGGGGGTGTTATCTCTTTTGTCGAAAATCAGCCGTTTTTGCTCGAACATTAAATGCCTCCAAATGGTATTTAATTAACTTCCCGAGCCCCTGGAAGCATGAAAATCACTTTAAACATGCTAATTTTAGCTCTAACACTGATGATCCACCTACAAATGTGAACTGACGTTCAAAAATAAAACATTTGAAAACGGACCATTTTCCACATTTCTGAAGCATGACGTAATGGGGGGGGGTGTTATCTCTTTTGTCGAAAATCAGCCGTTTTTGCTCGAACATTAAATGCCTCCAAATGGTATTTAATTAACTTCCCGAGCCCCTGGAAGCATGAAAATCACTTTAAACATGCTAATTTTAGCTCTAACACTGATGATCCACCTACAAATGTGAACTGACGTTCAAAAATAAAACATTTGAAAACGGACCATTTTCCACATTTCTGAAGCATGACGTAATGGGGGGGTGTTATCTCTTTTGTCGAAAATCAGCCGTTTTTGCTCGAACAATAAATGCCTCCAAATGGTATTTAATTGACTTCCCGAGCCCCTGGAAGCATGAAAATCACTTTAAACATGCTAATTTTAGCTCTAACACTGATGATCCACCTACAAATGTGAACTGACGTTCAAAAATAAAACATTTGAAAACGGACCATTTTCCACATTTCTGAAGCATGACGTAATGGGGGGGTGTTATCTCTTTTGTCGAAAATCAGCCGTTTTTGCTCGAACATTAAATGCCTCCAAATGGTATTTATTTCACTTCCCGGGGTGAAGAAACCCTTTTTGAGAACTCAGAGTGAGTAAATTGGCCATTTTCATGCACTTTTAACCATTCCATTAATCTTGTGTTTTGGGCCTCTGGAAGCATGAAAATCACTTTAAACATGCTAATTTTAGCTCTAACACTGATGATCCACCTACAAATGTGAACTGACGTTCAAAAATAAAACATTTGAAAACGGACCATTTTCCACATTTCTGAAGCATGACGTAATGGGGGGGGTGTTATCTCTTTTGTCGAAAATCAGCCGTTTTTGCTCGAACATTAAATGCCTCCAAATGGTATTTAATTAACTTCCCGAGCCCCTGGAAGCATGAAAATCACTTTAAACATGCTAATTTTAGCTCTAACACTGATGATCCACCTACAAATGTGAACTGACGTTCAAAAATAAAACATTTGAAAACGGACCATTTTCCACATTTTTGAAGCATGACGTAATGGGGGGGTGTTATCTCTTTTGTCGAAAATCAGCCGTTTTTGCTCGAACATTAAATGCCTCCAAATGGTATTTAATGAACTTCCCGGGGTGAAGAAACCCTTTTTGAGAACTCAGAGTGAGTAAATTGGCCATTTTCATGCACTTTTAACCATTCCATAAATCTTGTGTTTTGGGCCCCTGGAAGCATGAAAATCACTTTAAACATGCTAATTTTAGCTCTAACACTGATGATCCACCTACAAATGTGAACTGACGTTCAAAAATAAAACATTTGAAAACGGACCATTTTCCACATTTCTGAAGCATGACGTAATGGGGGGGTGTTATCTCTTTTGTCGAAAATCAGCCGTTTTTGCTCGAACATTAAATGCCTCCAAATGGTATTTAATTAACTTCCCGGGGTGAAGAAACCGTTTTTGAGAACTCAGAGTGAGTAAATTGGCCAATTTCATGCACTTTTAACCATTCCATAAATCTTGTGTTTTGGGCCCCTGGAAGCATGAAAATCACTTTAAACATGCTAATTTTAGCTCTAACACTGATGATCCACCTACAAATGTGAACTGACGTTCAAAAATAAAACATTTCAAAACGGACCATTTTCCACATTTCTGAAGCATGACGTAATGGGGGGGTGTTATCTCTTTTGTCGAAAATCAGCCGTTTTTGCTCGAACATTAAATGCCTCCAAATGGTATTTATTTCACTTCCCGAGCCCCTGGAAGCATGAAAATCACTTTAAACATGCTAATTTTAGCTCTAACACTGATGATCCACCTACAAATGTGAACTGACGTTCAAAAATAAAACATTTGAAAACGGACCATTTTCCACATTTCTGAAGCATGACGTAATGGGGGGGGTGTTATCTCTTTTGCCGAAAATCAGCCGTTTTTGCTCGAACATTAAATGCCTCCAAATGGAATTTATTTCACTTCCCGAGCCCCTGGAAGCATGAAAATCACTTTGAACATGCTAATTTTAGCTCTAACACTGATGATCCACCTACAAATGTGAACTGACGTTCAAAAATAAAACATTTGAAAACGGACCATTTTCCACATTTCTGAAGCATGACGTAATGGGGGGGTGTTATCTCTTTTGTCGAAAATCAGCCGTTTTTGCTCGAACATTAAATGCCTCCAAATGGTATTTATTTCACTTCCCGGGGTGAAGAAACCCTTTTTGAGAACTCAGAGTGAGTAAATTGGCCATTTTCATGCACTTTTAACCATTCCATAAATCTTGTGTTTTGGGCCCCTGGAAGCATGAAAATCACTTTAAACATGCTAATTTTAGCTCTAACACTGATGATCCACCTACAAATGTGAACTGACGTTCAAAAATAAAACATTTGAAAACGGACCATTTTCCACATTTCTGAAGCATGACGTAATGGGGGGGGTGTTATCTCTTTTGTCGAAAATCAGCCGTTTTTGCTCGAACATTAAATGCCTCCAAATGGTATTTAATTAACTTCCCGAGCCCCTGGAAGCATGAAAATCACTTTAAACATGCTAATTTTAGCTCTAACACTGATGATCCACCTACAAATGTGAACTGACGTTCAAAAATAAAACATTTGAAAACGGACCATTTTCCACATTTCTGAAGCATGACGTAATGGGGGGGTGTTATCTCTTTTGTCGAAAATCAGCCGTTTTTGCTCGAACATTAAATGCCTCCAAATGGTATTTAATTAACTTCCCGGGGTGAAGAAACCCTTTTTGAGAACTCAGAGTGAGTAAATTGGCCATTTTCATGCACTTTTAACCATTCCATAAATCTTGTGTTTTGGGCCCCTGGAAGCATGAAAATCACTTTAAACATGCTAATTTTAGCTCTAACACTGATGATCCACCTACAAATGTGAACTGACGTTCAAAAATAAAACATTTGAAAACGGACCATTTTCCACATTTCTGAAGCATGACGTAATGGGGGGGTGTTATCTCTTTTGTCGAAAATCAGCCGTTTTTGCTCGAACATTAAATGCCTCCAAATGGTATTTAATTAACTTCCCGGGGTGAAGAAACCGTTTTTGAGAACTCAGAGTGAGTAAATTGGCCATTTTCATGCACTTTTAACCATTCCATAAATCTTGTGTTTTGGGCCCCTGGAAGCATGAAAATCACTTTAAACATGCTAATTTTAGCTCTAACACTGATGATCCACCTACAAATGTGAACTGACGTTCAAAAATAAAACATTTCAAAACGAACCATTTTCCACATTTCTGAAGCATGACGTAATGGGGGGGTGTTATCTCTTTTGTCGAAAATCAGCCGTTTTTGCTCGAACATTAAATGCCTCCAAATGGTATTTATTTCACTTCCCGAGCCCCTGGAAGCATGAAAATCACTTTAAACATGCTAATTTTAGCTCTAACACTGATGATCCACCTACAAATGTGAACTGACGTTCAAAAATAAAACATTTGAAAACGGACCATTTTCCACATTTCTGAAGCATGACGTAATGGGGGGGGGTGTTATCTCTTTTGTCGAAAATCAGCCGTTTTTGCTCGAACATTAAATGCCTCCAAATGGTATTTATTTCACTTCCCGAGCCCCTGGAAGCATGAAAATCACTTTAAACATGCTAATTTTAGCTCTAACACTGATGATCCACCTACAAATGTGAACTGACGTTCAAAAATAAAACATTTGAAAACGGACCATTTTCCACATTTCTGAAGCATGACGTAATGGGGGGGTGTTATCTCTTTTGTCGAAAATCAGCCGTTTTTGCTCGAACATTAAATGCCTCCAAATGGTATTTATTTCACTTCCCGGGGTGAAGAAACCCTTTTTGAGAACTCAGAGTGAGTAAATTGGCCATTTTCATGCACTTTTAACCATTCCATAAATCTTGTGTTTTGGGCCCCTGGAAGCATGAAAATCACTTTAAACATGCTAATTTTAGCTCTAACACTGATGATCCACCTACAAATGTGAACTGACGTTCAAAAATAAAACATTTGAAAACGGACCATTTTCCACATTTCTGAAGCATGACGTAATGGGGGGGTGTTATCTCTTTTGTCGAAAATCAGCCGTTTTTGCTCGAACATTAAATGCCTCCAAATGGTATTTAATTAACTTCCCGAGCCCCTGGAAGCATGAAAATCACTTTAAACATGCTAATTTTAGCTCTAACACTGATGATCCACCTACAAATGTGAACTGACACTCAAAAATAAAACATTTGAAAACGGACCATTTTCCACATTTCTGAAGCATGACGTAATGGGGTGGTGTTATCTCTTTTGTCGAAAATCAGCCGTTTTTGCTCGAACATTAAATGCCTCCAAATGGTATTTAATTAACTTCCCGGGGTGAAGAAACCCTTTTTAAGAACTCAGAGTGAGTAAATTGGCCATTTTCATGCACTTTTAACCATTCCATAAATCTTGTGTTTTGGGCCCCTGGAAGCATGAAAATCACTTTAAACATGCTAATTTTAGCTCTAACACTGATGATCCACCTACAAATGTGAACTGACGTTCAAAAATAAAACATTTGAAAACGGACCATTTTCCACATTTCTGAAGCATGACGTAATGGGGGGGGTGTTATCTCTTTTGTCGAAAATCAGCCGTTTTTGCTCGAACATTAAATGCCTCCAAATGGTATTTAATTAACTTCCCGGGGTGAAGAAACCGTTTTTGAGAACTCAGAGTGAGTAAATTGGCCATTTTCATGCACTTTTAACCATTCCATAAATCTTGTGTTTTGGGCCCCTGGAAGCATGAAAATCACTTTAAACATGCTAATTTTAGCTCTAACACTGATGATCCACCTACAAATGTGAACTGACGTTCAAAAATAAAACATTTGAAAACAGACCATTTTCCACATTTCTGAAGCATGACGTAATGGGGGGGTGTTATCTCTTTTGTCGAAAATCAGCCGTTTTTGCTCGAACATTAAATGCCTCCAAATGGTATTTATTTCACTTCCCGAGCCCCTGGAAGCATGAAAATCACTTTAAACATGCTAATTTTAGCTCTAACACTGATGATCCACCTACAAATGTGAACTGACGTTCAAAAATAAAACATTTGAAAACGGACCATTTTCCACATTTCTGAAGCATGACGTAATGGGGGGGGGTGTTATCTCTTTTGTCGAAAATCAGCCGTTTTTGCTCGAACATTAAATGCCTCCAAATGGTATTTATTTCACTTCCCGAGCCCCTGGAAGCATGAAAATCACTTTAAACATGCTAATTTTAGCTCTAACACTGATGATCCACCTACAAATGTGAACTGACGTTCAAAAATAAAACATTTGAAAACGGACCATTTTCCACATTTCTGAAGCATGACGTAATGGGGGGGTGTTATCTCTTTTGTCGAAAATCAGCCGTTTTTGCTCGAACATTAAATGCCTCCAAATGGTATTTATTTCACTTCCCGGGGTGAAGAAACCCTTTTTGAGAACTCAGAGTGAGTAAATTGGCCATTTTCATGCACTTTTAACCATTCCATAAATCTTGTGTTTTGGGCCCCTGGAAGCATGAAAATCACTTTAAACATGCTAATTTTAGCTCTAACACTGATGATCCACCTACAAATGTGAACTGACGTTCAAAAATAAAACATTTGAAAACGGACCATTTTCCACATTTCTGAAGCATGACGTAATGGGGGGGTGTTATCTCTTTTGTCGAAAATCAGCCGTTTTTGCTCGAACATTAAATGCCTCCAAATGGTATTTAATTAACTTCCCGGGGTGAAGAAACCCTTTTTGAGAACTCAGAGTGAGTAAATTGGCCATTTTCATGCACTTTTAACCATTCCATAAATCTTGTGTTTTGGGCCCCTGGAAGCATGAAAATCACTTTAAACATGCTAATTTTAGCTCTAACACTGATGATCCACCTACAAATGTGAACTGACGTTCAAAAATAAAACATTTCAAAACGAACCATTTTCCACATTTCTGAAGCATGACGTAATGGGGGGGTGTTATCTCTTTTGTCGAAAATCAGCCGTTTTTGCTCGAACATTAAATGCCTCCAAATGGTATTTATTTCACTTCCCGAGCCCCTGGAAGCATGAAAATCACTTTAAACATGCTAATTTTAGCTCTAACACTGATGATCCACCTACAAATGTGAACTGACGTTCAAAAATAAAACATTTGAAAACGGACCATTTTCCACATTTCTGAAGCATGACGTAATGGGGGGGGTGTTATCTCTTTTGTCGAAAATCAGCCGTTTTTGCTCGAACATTAAATGCCTCCAAATGGTATTTATTTCACTTCCCGAGCCCCTGGAAGCATGAAAATCACTTTAAACATGCTAATTTTAGCTCTAACACTGATGATCCACCTACAAATGTGAACTGACGTTCAAAAATAAAACATTTGAAAACGGACCATTTTCCACATTTCTGAAGCATGACGTAATGGGGGGGTGTTATCTCTTTTGTCGAAAATCAGCCGTTTTTGCTCGAACATTAAATGCCTCCAAATGGTATTTATTTCACTTCCCGGGGTGAAGAAACCCTTTTTGAGAACTCAGAGTGAGTAAATTGGCCATTTTCATGCACTTTTAACCATTCCATAAATCTTGTGTTTTGGGCCCCTGGAAGCATGAAAATCACTTTAAACATGCTAATTTTAGCTCTAACACTGATGATCCACCTACAAATGTGAACTGACGTTCAAAAATAAAACATTTGAAAACGGACCATTTTCCACATTTCTGAAGCATGACGTAATGGGGGGGTGTTATCTCTTTTGTCGAAAATCAGCCGTTTTTGCTCGAACATTAAATGCCTCCAAATGGTATTTAATTAACTTCCCGAGCCCCTGGAAGCATGAAAATCACTTTAAACATGCTAATTTTAGCTCTAACACTGATGATCCACCTACAAATGTGAACTGACACTCAAAAATAAAACATTTGAAAACGGACCATTTTCCACATTTCTGAAGCATGACGTAATGGGGTGGTGTTATCTCTTTTGTCGAAAATCAGCCGTTTTTGCTCGAACATTAAATGCCTCCAAATGGTATTTAATTAACTTCCCGGGGTGAAGAAACCCTTTTTAAGAACTCAGAGTGAGTAAATTGGCCATTTTCATGCACTTTTAACCATTCCATAAATCTTGTGTTTTGGGCCCCTGGAAGCATGAAAATCACTTTAAACATGCTAATTTTAGCTCTAACACTGATGATCCACCTACAAATGTGAACTGACGTTCAAAAATAAAACATTTGAAAACGGACCATTTTCCACATTTCTGAAGCATGACGTAATGGGGGGGGTGTTATCTCTTTTGTCGAAAATCAGCCGTTTTTGCTCGAACATTAAATGCCTCCAAATGGTATTTAATTAACTTCCCGGGGTGAAGAAACCGTTTTTGAGAACTCAGAGTGAGTAAATTGGCCATTTTCATGCACTTTTAACCATTCCATAAATCTTGTGTTTTGGGCCCCTGGAAGCATGAAAATCACTTTAAACATGCTAATTTTAGCTCTAACACTGATGATCCACCTACAAATGTGAACTGACGTTCAAAAATAAAACATTTGAAAACAGACCATTTTCCACATTTCTGAAGCATGACGTAATGGGGGGGTGTTATCTCTTTTGTCGAAAATCAGCCGTTTTTGCTCGAACATTAAATGCCTCCAAATGGTATTTATTTCACTTCCCGAGCCCCTGGAAGCATGAAAATCACTTTAAACATGCTAATTTTAGCTCTAACACTGATGATCCACCTACAAATGTGAACTGACGTTCAAAAATAAAACATTTGAAAACGGACCATTTTCCACATTTCTGAAGCATGACGTAATGGGGGGGGGTGTTATCTCTTTTGTCGAAAATCAGCCGTTTTTGCTCGAACATTAAATGCCTCCAAATGGTATTTATTTCACTTCCCGAGCCCCTGGAAGCATGAAAATCACTTTAAACATGCTAATTTTAGCTCTAACACTGATGATCCACCTACAAATGTGAACTGACGTTCAAAAATAAAACATTTGAAAACGGACCATTTTCCACATTTCTGAAGCATGACGTAATGGGGGGGTGTTATCTCTTTTGTCGAAAATCAGCCGTTTTTGCTCGAACATTAAATGCCTCCAAATGGTATTTATTTCACTTCCCGGGGTGAAGAAACCCTTTTTGAGAACTCAGAGTGAGTAAATTGGCCATTTTCATGCACTTTTAACCATTCCATAAATCTTGTGTTTTGGGCCCCTGGAAGCATGAAAATCACTTTAAACATGCTAATTTTAGCTCTAACACTGATGATCCACCTACAAATGTGAACTGACGTTCAAAAATAAAACATTTGAAAACGGACCATTTTCCACATTTCTGAAGCATGACGTAATGGGGGGGTGTTATCTCTTTTGTCGAAAATCAGCCGTTTTTGCTCGAACATTAAATGCCTCCAAATGGTATTTAATTAACTTCCCGGGGTGAAGAAACCCTTTTTGAGAACTCAGAGTGAGTAAATTGGCCATTTTCATGCACTTTTAACCATTCCATAAATCTTGTGTTTTGGGCCCCTGGAAGCATGAAAATCACTTTAAACATGCTAATCTTAGCTCTAACACTGATGATCCACCTACAAATGTGAACTGACGTTCAAAAATAAAACATTTGAAAACGGACCATTTTCCACATTTCTGAAGCATGACGTAATGGGGGGGTGTTATCTCTTTTGTCGAAAATCAGTCGTTTTTTGCTCGAACATTAAATGCCTCCAAATAGTATTTAATTAACTTCCCGAGCCCCTGGAAGCATGAAAATCACTTTAAACATGCTAATTTTAGCTCTAACACTGATGATCCACCTACAAATGTGAACTGACGTTCAAAAATAAAACATTTGAAAACGGACCATTTTCCACATTTCTGAAGCATGACGTAATGGGGGGGTGTTATCTCTTTTGTCGAAAATCAGCCGTTTTTGCTCGAACATTAAATGCCTCCAAATGGTATTTAATTAACTTCCCGAGCCCCTGGAAGCATGAAAATCACTTTAAACATGCTAATTTTAGCTCTAACACTGATGATCCACCTACAAATGTGAACTGACGATCAAAAATAAAACATTTGAAAACGGACCATTTTCCACATTTCTGAAGCATGACGTAATGGGGGGGTGTTATCTCTTTTGTCGAAAATCAGCCGTTTTTGCTCGAACATTAAATGCCTCCAAATGGTATTTAATTAACTTCCCGAGCCCCTGGAAGCATGAAAATCACTTTAAACATGCTAATTTTAGCTCTAACACTGATGATCCACCTACAAATGTGAACTGACGTTCAAAAATAAAACATTTGAAAACGGACCATTTTCCACATTTCTGAAGCATGACGTAATGGGGGGGGGGTGTTATCTCTTTTGTCGAAAATCAGCCGTTTTTGCTCGAACATTAAATGCCTCCAAATGGTATTTAATTAACTTCCCGGGGTGAAGAAACCCTTTTTGAGAACTCAGAGTGAGTAAATTGGCCATTTTCATGCACTTTTAACCATTCCATAAATCTTGTGTTTTGGGCCCCTGGAAGCATGAAAATCACTTTAAACTTGCTAATTTTAGCTCTAACACTGATGATCCACCTACAAATGTGAACTGACGTTCAAAAATAAAACATTTGAAAACGGACCATTTTCCACATTTCTGAAGCATGACGTAATGGGGGGGTGTTATCTCTTTTGTCGAAAATCAGCCGTTTTTGCTCGAACATTAAATGCCTCCAAATGGTATTTAATTAACTTCCCGAGCCCCTGGAAGCATGAAAATCACTTTAAACATGCTAATTTTAGCTCTAACACTGATGATCCACCTACAAATGTGAACTGACCTTCAAAAATAAAACATTTGAAAACTGACCATTTTCCACATTTCTGAAGCATGACGTAATGGGGGGGTGTTATCTCTTTTGTCGAAAATCAGCCGTTTTTGCTCGAACATTAAATGCCTCCAAATGGTATTTAATTAACTTCCCGAGCCCCTGGAAGCATGAAAATCACTTTAAACATGCTAATTTTAGCTCTAACACTGATGATCCACCTACAAATGTGAACTGACGTTCAAAAATAAAACATTTGAAAACGGACCATTTTCCACATTTCTGAAGCATGACGTAATGGGGGGGGGTGTTATCTCTTTTGTCGAAAATCAGCCGTTTTTGCTCGAACATTAAATGCCTCCAAATGGTATTTAATTAACTTCCCGAGCCCCTGGAAGCATGAAAATCACTTTAAACATGCTAATTTTAGCTCTAACACTGATGATCCACCTACAAATGTGAACTGACGTTCAAAAATAAAACATTTGAAAACGGACCATTTTCCACATTTCTGAAGCATGACGTAATGGGGGGGTGTTATCTCTTTTGTCGAAAATCAGCCGTTTTTGCTCGAACAATAAATGCCTCCAAATGGTATTTAATTGACTTCCCGAGCCCCTGGAAGCATGAAAATCACTTTAAACATGCTAATTTTAGCTCTAACACTGATGATCCACCTACAAATGTGAACTGACGTTCAAAAATAAAACATTTGAAAACGGACCATTTTCCACATTTCTGAAGCATGACGTAATGGGGGGGTGTTATCTCTTTTGTCGAAAATCAGCCGTTTTTGCTCGAACATTAAATGCCTCCAAATGGTATTTATTTCACTTCCCGGGGTGAAGAAACCCTTTTTGAGAACTCAGAGTGAGTAAATTGGCCATTTTCATGCACTTTTAACCATTCCATTAATCTTGTGTTTTGGGCCTCTGGAAGCATGAAAATCACTTTAAACATGCTAATTTTAGCTCTAACACTGATGATCCACCTACAAATGTGAACTGACGTTCAAAAATAAAACATTTGAAAACGGACCATTTTCCACATTTCTGAAGCATGACGTAATGGGGGGGGTGTTATCTCTTTTGTCGAAAATCAGCCGTTTTTGCTCGAACATTAAATGCCTCCAAATGGTATTTAATTAACTTCCCGAGCCCCTGGAAGCATGAAAATCACTTTAAACATGCTAATTTTAGCTCTAACACTGATGATCCACCTACAAATGTGAACTGACGTTCAAAAATAAAACATTTGAAAACGGACCATTTTCCACATTTTTGAAGCATGACGTAATGGGGGGGTGTTATCTCTTTTGTCGAAAATCAGCCGTTTTTGCTCGAACATTAAATGCCTCCAAATGGTATTTAATGAACTTCCCGGGGTGAAGAAACCCTTTTTGAGAACTCAGAGTGAGTAAATTGGCCATTTTCATGCACTTTTAACCATTCCATAAATCTTGTGTTTTGGGTCCCTGGAAGCATGAAAATCACTTTAAACATGCTAATTTTAGCTCTAACACTGATGATCCACCTACAAATGTGAACTGACGTTCAAAAATAAAACATTTGAAAACGGACCATTTTCCACATTTCTGAAGCATGACGTAATGGGGGGGTGTTATCTCTTTTGTCGAAAATCAGCCGTTTTTGCTCGAACATTAAATGCCTCCAAATGGTATTTAATTAACTTCCCGGGGTGAAGAAACCGTTTTTGAGAACTCAGAGTGAGTAAATTGGCCAATTTCATGCACTTTTAACCATTCCATAAATCTTGTGTTTTGGGCCCCTGGAAGCATGAAAATCACTTTAAACATGCTAATTTTAGCTCTAACACTGATGATCCACCTACAAATGTGAACTGACGTTCAAAAATAAAACATTTCAAAACGGACCATTTTCCACATTTCTGAAGCATGACGTAATGGGGGGGTGTTATCTCTTTTGTCGAAAATCAGCCGTTTTTGCTCGAACATTAAATGCCTCCAAATGGTATTTATTTCACTTCCCGAGCCCCTGGAAGCATGAAAATCACTTTAAACATGCTAATTTTAGCTCTAACACTGATGATCCACCTACAAATGTGAACTGACGTTCAAAAATAAAACATTTGAAAACGGACCATTTTCCACATTTCTGAAGCATGACGTAATGGGGGGGGTGTTATCTCTTTTGCCGAAAATCAGCCGTTTTTGCTCGAACATTAAATGCCTCCAAATGGAATTTATTTCACTTCCCGAGCCCCTGGAAGCATGAAAATCACTTTAAACATGCTAATTTTAGCTCTAACACTGATGATCCACCTACAAATGTGAACTGACGTTCAAAAATAAAACATTTGAAAACGGACCATTTTCCACATTTCTGAAGCATGACGTAATGGGGGGGTGTTATCTCTTTTGTCGAAAATCAGCCGTTTTTGCTCGAACATTAAATGCCTCCAAATGGTATTTATTTCACTTCCCGGGGTGAAGAAACCCTTTTTGAGAACTCAGAGTGAGTAAATTGGCCATTTTCATGCACTTTTAACCATTCCATAAATCTTGTGTTTTGGGCCCCTGGAAGCATGAAAATCACTTTAAACATGCTAATTTTAGCTCTAACACTGATGATCCACCTACAAATGTGAACTGACGTTCAAAAATAAAACATTTGAAAACGGACCATTTTCCACATTTCTGAAGCATGACGTAATGGGGGGGGTGTTATCTCTTTTGTCGAAAATCAGCCGTTTTTGCTCGAACATTAAATGCCTCCAAATGGTATTTAATTAACTTCCCGAGCCCCTGGAAGCATGAAAATCACTTTAAACATGCTAATTTTAGCTCTAACACTGATGATCCACCTACAAATGTGAACTGACGTTCAAAAATAAAACATTTGAAAACGGACCATTTTCCACATTTCTGAAGCATGACGTAATGGGGGGGTGTTATCTCTTTTGTCGAAAATCAGCCGTTTTTGCTCGAACATTAAATGCCTCCAAATGGTATTTAATTAACTTCCCGGGGTGAAGAAACCCTTTTTGAGAACTCAGAGTGAGTAAATTGGCCATTTTCATGTACTTTTAACCATTCCATAAATCTTGTGTTTTGGGCCCCTGGAAGCATGAAAATCACTTTAAACATGCTAATTTTAGCTCTAACACTGATGATCCACCTACAAATGTGAACTGACGTTCAAAAATAAAACATTTGAAAACGGACCATTTTCCACATTTCTGAAGCATGACGTAATGGGGGGGTGTTATCTCTTTTGTCGAAAATCAGCCGTTTTTGCTCGAACATTAAATGCCTCCAAATGGTATTTATTTCACTTCCCGGGGTGAAGAAACCCTTTTTGAGAACTCAGAGTGAGTAAATTGGCCATTTTCATGCACTTTTAACCATTCCATAAATCTTGTGTTTTGGGCCCCTGGAAGCATGAAAATCACTTTAAACATGCTAATTTTAGCTCTAACACTGATGATCCACCTACAAATGTGAACTGACGTTCAAAAATAAAACATTTGAAAACGGACCATTTTCCACATTTCTGAAGCATGACGTAATGGGGGGGTGTTATCTCTTTTGTCGAAAATCAGCCGTTTTTGCTCGAACATTAAATGCCTCCAAATGGTATTTAATTAACTTCCCGAGCCCCTGGAAGCATGAAAATCACTTTAAACATGCTAATTTTAGCTCTAACACTGATGATCCACCTACAAATGTGAACTGACGTTCAAAAATAAAACATTTGAAAACGGACCATTTTCCACATTTCTGAAGCATGACGTAATGGGGTGGTGTTATCTCTTTTGTCGAAAATCAGCCGTTTTTGCTCGAACATTAAATGCCTCCAAATGGTATTTAATTAACTTCCCGGGGTGAAGAAACCCTTTTTAAGAACTCAGAGTGAGTAAATTGGCCATTTTCATGCACTTTTAACCATTCCATAAATCTTGTGTTTTGGGCCCCTGGAAGCATGAAAATCACTTTAAACATGCTAATTTTAGCTCTAACACTGATGATCCACCTACAAATGTGAACTGACGTTCAAAAATAAAACATTTGAAAACGGACCATTTTCCACATTTCTGAAGCATGACGTAATGGGGGGTGTTATCTCTTTTGTCGAAAATCAGCCGTTTTTGCTCGAACATTAAATGCCTCCAAATGGTATTTAATTAACTTCCCGAGCCCCTGGAAGCATGAAAATCACTTTAAACATGCTAATTTTAGCTCTAACACTGATGATCCACCTACAAATGTGAACTGACGTTCAAAAATAAAACATTTGAAAACGGACCATTTTCCACATTTCTGAAGCATGACGTAATGGGGGGGTGTTATCTCTTTTGTCGAAAATCAGCCGTTTTTGCTTGAACATTAAATGCCTCCAAATGGTATTTAATTAACTTCCCGAGCCCCTGGAAGCATGAAAATCACTTTAAACATGCTAATTTTAGCTCTAACACTGATGATCCACCTACAAATGTGAACTGACGTTCAAAAATAAAACATTTGAAAACGGACCATTTTCCACATTTCTGAAGCATGACGTAATGGGGGGGTGTTATCTCTTTTGTCGAAAATCAGCCGTTTTTGCTCGAACATTAAATGCCTCCGAATGGTATTTAATTAACTTCCCGAGCCCCTGGAAGCATGAAAATCACTTTAAACATGCTAATTTTAGCTCTAACACTGATGATCCACCTACAAATGTGAACTGACGTTCAAAAATAAAACATTTGAAAACGGACCATTTTCCACATTTCTGAAGCATGACGTAATGGGGGGGTGTTATCTCTTTTGTCGAAAATCAGCCGTTTTTGCTCGAACATTAAATGCCTCTAAATGGTATTTAATTAACTTCCCGAGCCCCTGGAAGCATGAAAATCACTTTAAACATGCTAATTTTAGCTCTAACACTGATGATCCACCTACAAATGTGAACTGACGTTCAAAAATAAAACATTTGAAAACGGACCATTTTCCACATTTCTGAAGCATGACGTAATGGGGGGGTGCTATCTCTTTTGTCGAAAATCAGCCGTTTTTGCTCGAACATTAAATGCCTCCAAATGGTATTTAATTAACTTCCCGGGGTGAAGAAACCCTTTTTGAGAACTCAGAGTGAGTAAATTGGCCATTTTCATGCACTTTTAACCATTCCATAAATCTTGTGTTTTGGGCCCCTGGAAGCATGAAAATCACTTTAAACATGCTAATCTTAGCTCTAACACTGATGATCCACCTACAAATGTGAACTGACGTTCAAAAATTAAACATTTGAAAATGGACCATTTTCCACATTTCTGAAGCATGACGTAATGGGGGGGTGTTATCTCTTTTGTCGAAAATCAGCCGTTTTTGCTCGAACATTAAATGCCTCCAAATGGTATTTAATTAACTTCCCGAGCCCCTGGAAGCATGAAAATCACTTTAAACATGCTAATTTTAGCTCTAACACTGATGATCCACCTACAAATGTGAACTGACGTTCAAAAATAAAACATTTGAAAACGGACCATTTTCCACATTTCTGAAGCATGACGTAATGGGGGGGTGTTATCTCTTTTGTCGAAAATCAGCCGTTTTTGCTCGAACATTAAATGCCTCCAAATGGTATTTAATTAACTTCCCGCGCCCCTGGAAGCATGAAAATCACTTTAAACATGCTAATTTTAGCTCTAACACTGATGATCCACCTACAAATGTGAACTGACGTTCAAAAATAAAACATTTGAAAACGGACCATTTTCCACATTTCTGAAGCATGACGTAATGGGGGGGGTGTTATCTCTTTTGTCGAAAATCAGCCGTTTTTGCTCGAACATTAAATGCCTCCAAATGGTATTTAATTAACTTCCCGGGGTGAAGAAACCCTTTTTGAGAACTCAGAGTGAGCAAATTGGCCATTTTCATGCACTTTTAACCATTCCATAAATCTTGTGTTTTGGGCCCCTGGAAGCATGAAAATCACTTTAAACATGCTAATTTTAGCTCTAACACTGATGATCCACCTACAAATGTGAACTGACGTTCAAAAATAAAACATTTGAAAACGGACCATTTTCCACATTTCTGAAGCATGACGTAATGGGGGGGTGTTATCTCTTTTGTCGAAAATCAGCCGTTTTTGCTCGAACATTAAATGCCTCCAAATGGTATTTAATTAACTTCCCGAGCCCCTGGAAGCATGAAAATCACTTTAAACATGCTAATTTTAGCTCTAACACTGATGATCCACCTACAAATGTGAACTGACGTTCAAAAATAAAACATTTGAAAACGGACCATTTTCCACATTTCTGAAGCATGACGTAATGGGGGGGTGTTATCTCTTTTGTCGAAAATCAGCCGTTTTTGCTCGAACATTAAATGCCTCCAAATGGTATTTAATTAACTTCCCGAGCCCCTGGAAGCATGAAAATCACTTTAAACATGCTAATTTTAGCTCTAACACTGATGATCCACCTACAAATGTGAACTGACGTTCAAAAATAAAACATTTGAAAACGGACCATTTTCCACATTTCTGAAGCATGACGTAATGGGGGGGTGTTATCTCTTTTGTCGAAAATCAGCCGTTTTTGCTCGAGCATTAAATGCCTCCATATGGTATTTAATTAACTTCCCGGGGTGAAGAAACCCTTTTTGAGAACTCAGAGTGAGTAAATTGGCCATTTTCATGCACTTTTAACCATTCCATAAATCTTGTGTTTTGGGCCCCTGGAAGCATGAAAATCACTTTAAACATGCTAATTTTAGCTCTAACACTGATGATCCACCTACAAATGTGAACTGACGTTCAAAAATAAAACATTTGAAAACGGACCATTTTCCACATTTCTGAAGCATGACGTAATGGGGCGGTGTTATCTCTTTTGTCGAAAATCAGCCGTTTTTGCTCGAACATTAAATGCCTCCAAATGGTATTTAATTAACTTCCCGAGCCCCTGGAAGCATGAAAATCACTTTAAACATGCTCATTTTAGCTCTAACACTAATGATCCACCTACAAATGTGAACTGACGTTCAAAAATAAAACATTTGAAAACGGACCATTTTCCACATTTCTGAAGCATGACGTAATGGGGGGGTGTTATCTCTTTTGTCGAAAATCAGCCGTTTTTGCTCGAACATTAAATGCCTCCAAATGGTATTTAATTAACTTCCCGAGCCCCTGGAAGCATGAAAATCAATTTAAACATGCTAATTTTAGCTCTAACACTGATGATCCACCTACAAATGTGAACTGACGTTCAAAAATAAAACATTTGAAAACTGACCATTTTCCACATTTCTGAAGCATGACGTAATGGGGGGGGTGTTATCTCTTTTGTCGAAAATCAGCCGTTTTTGCTCGAACATTAAATGCCTCCAAATGGTATTTAATTAACTTCCCGAGCCCCTGGAAGCATGAAAATCACTTTAAACATGCTAATATTAGCTCTAACACTGATGATCCACCTACAAATGTGAACTGACGTTCAAAAATAAAACATTTGAAAACGGACCATTTTCCACATTTCTGAAGCATGACCTAATGGGGGGGTGTTATCTCTTTTGTCGAAAATCAGCTGTTTTTGCTCGAACATTAAATGCCTCCAAATGGTATTTAATTAACTTCCCGAGCCCCTGGAAGCATGAAAATCACTTTAAACATGCTAATTTTAGCTCTAACACTGATGATCCACCTACAAATGTGAACTGACGTTCAAAAATAAAACATTTGAAAACGGACCATTTTCCACATTTCTGAAGCATGACGTAATGGGGGGGTGTTATCTCTTTTGTCGAAAATCAGCCGTTTTTGCTCGAACATTAAATGCCTCCAAATGGTATTTAATTAACTTCCCGGGGTGAAGAAACCCTTTTTGAGAACTCAGAGTGAGTAAATTGGCCATTTTCATGCACTTTTAACCATTCCATAAATCTTGTGTTTTGGGCCCCTGGAAGCATGAAAATCACTTTAAACATGCTAATCTTAGCTCTAACACTGATGATTCACCTACAAATGTGAACTGACGTTCAAAAATAAAACATTTGAAAACGGACCATTTTCCACATTTCTGAAGCATGACGTAATGGGGGGGTGTTATCTCTTTTGTCGAAAATCAGCCGTTTTTGCTCGAACATTAAATGCCTCCAAATGGTATTTAATTAACTTCCCGAGCCCCTGGAAGCATGAAAATCACTTTAAACATGCTAATTTTAGCTCTAACACTGATGATCCACCTACAAATGTGAACTGACGTTCAAAAATAAAACATTTGAAAACGGACCATTTTCCACATTTCTGAAGCATGATGTAATGGGGGGGTGTTATCTCTTTTGTCGAAAATCAGCCGTTTTTGCTCGAACATTAAATGCCTCCAAATGGTATTTAATTAACTTCCCGAGCCCCTGGAAGCATGAAAATCACTTTAAACATGCTAATTTTAGCTCTAACACTGATGATCCACCTACAAATGTGAACTGACGTTCAAAAATAAAACATTTGAAAACGGACCATTTTCCACATTTCTGAAGCATGACGTAATGGGGGGGGTGTTATCTCTTTTGTCGAAAATCAGCCGTTTTTGCTCGAACATTAAATGCCTCCAAATGGTATTTAATTAACTTCCCGAGCCCCTGGAAGCATGAAAATCACTTTAAACATGCTAATTTTAGCTCTAACACTGATGATCCACCTACAAATGTGAACTGACGTTCAAAAATAAAACATTTGAAAACGGACCATTTTCCACATTTCTGAAGCATGACGTAATGGGGGGGGGGGTGTTATCTCTTTTGTCGAAAATCAGCCGTTTTTGCTCGAACATTAAATGCCTCCAAATGGTATTTAATTAACTTCCCGGGGTGAAGAAACCCTTTTTGAGAACTCAGAGTGAGTAAATTGGCCATTTTAATGCACTTTTAACCATTCCATAAATCTTGTGTTTTGGGCCCCTGGAAGCATGAAAATCACTTTAAACTTGCTAATTTTAGCTCTAACACTGATGATCCACCTACAAATGTGAACTGACGTTCAAAAATAAAACATTTGAAAACGGACCATTTTCCACATTTCTGAAGCATGACGTAATGGGGGGGTGTTATCTCTTTTGTCGAAAATCAGCCGTTTTTGCTCGAACATTAAATGCCTCCAAATGGTATTTAATTAACTTCCCGAGCCCCTGGAAGCATGAAAATCACTTTAAACATGCTAATTTTAGCTCTAACACTGATGATCCACCTACAAATGTGAACTGACGTTCAAAAATAAAACATTTGAAAACGGACCATTTTCCACATTTCTGAAGCATGACGTAATGGGGGGGTGTTATCTCTTTTGTCGAAAATCAGCCGTTTTTGCTCGAACATTAAATGCCTCCAAATGGTATTTAATTAACTTCCCGAGCCCCTGGAAGCATGAAAATCACTTTAAACATGCTAATTTTAGCTCTAACACTGATGATCCACCTACAAATGTGAACTGACGTTCAAAAATAAAACATTTGAAAACGGACCATTTTCCACATTTCTGAAGCATGACGTAATGGGGGGGTGTTATCTCTTTTGTTGAAAATCAGCCGTTTTTGCTCGAACATTAAATGCCTCCAAATGGTATTTAATTAACTTCCCGAGCCCCTGGAAGCATGAAAATCACTTTAAACATGCTAATTTTAGCTCTAACACTGATGATCCACCTACAAATGTGAACTGACGTTCAAAAATAAAACATTTGAAAACGGACCATTTTCCACATTTCTGAAGCATGACGTAATGGGGGGGTGTTATCTCTTTTGTCGAAAATCAGCCGTTTTTGCTCGAACATTAAATGCCTCCAAATGGTATTTAATTAACTTCCCGAGCCCCTGGAAGCATGAAAATCACTTTAAACATGCTAATTTTAGCTCTAACACTGATGATCCACCTACAAATGTGAACTGACGTTCAAAAATAAAACATTTGAAAACGGACCATTTTCCACATTTCTGAAGCATGACGTAATGGGGGGGTGTTATCTCTTTTGTCGAAAATCAGCCGTTTTTGCTCGAACATTAAATGCCTCCAAATGGTATTTAATTAACTTCCCGAGCCCCTGGAAGCATGAAAATCACTTTAAACATGCTAATTTTAGCTCTAACACTGATGATCCACCTACAAATGTGAACTGACGTTCAAAAATAAAACATTTGAAAACGGACCATTTTCCACATTTCTGAAGCATGACGTAATGGGGGGGTGTTATCTCTTTTGTCGAAAATCAGCCGTTTTTGCTCAAACATTAAATGCCTCCAAATGGTATTTAATTAACTTCCCGAGCCCCTGGAAGCATGAAAATCACTTTAAACATGCTAATTTTAGCTCTAACACTGATGATCCACCTACAAATGTGAACTGACGTTCAAAAATAAAACATTTGAAAACGGACCATTTTCCACATTTCTGAAGCATGACGTAATGGGGGGGTGTTATCTCTTTTGTCGAAAATCAGCCGTTTTTGCTCGAACATTAAATGCCTCCAAATGGTATTTAATTAACTTCCCGGGGTGAAGAAACCCTTTTTGAGAACTCAGAGTGAGTAAATTGGCCATTTTCATGCACTTTTAACCATTCCATAAATCTTGTGTTTTGGGCCCCTGGAAGCATGAAAATCACTTTAAACATGCTAATTTTAGCTCTAACACTGATGATCCACCTACAAATGTGAACTGACGTTCAAAAATAAAACATTTGAAAACGGACCATTTTCCACATTTCTGAAGCATGACGTAATGGGGGGGTGTTATCTCTTTTGTCGAAAATCAGCCGTTTTTGCTCGAACATTAAATGCCTCCAAATGGTATTTAATTAACTTCCCGAGCCCCTGGAAGCATGAAAATCACTTTAAACATGCTAATTTTAGCTCTAACACTGATGATCCACCTACAAATGTGAACTGACGTTCAAAAATAAAACATTTGAAAACGGACCATTTTCCACATTTCTGAAGCATGACGTAATGGGGGGGTGTTATCTCTTTTGTCGAAAATCAGCCGTTTTTGCTCGAACATTAAATGCCTCCAAATGGTATTTAATTAACTTCCCGAGCCCCTGGAAGCATGAAAATCACTTTAAACATGCTAATTTTAGCTCTAACACTGATGATCCACCTACAAATGTGAACTGACGTTCAAAAATAAAACATTTGAAAACGGACCATTTTCCACATTTCTGAAGCATGACGTAATGGGGGGTGTTATCTCTTTTGTCGAAAATCAGCCGTTTTTGCTCGAACATTAAATGCCTCCAAATGGTATTTAATTAACTTCCCGGGGTGAAGAAACCCTTTTTGAGAACTCAGAGTGAGTAAATTGGCCATTTTCATGCACTTTTAACCATTCCATAAATCTTGTGTTTTGGGCCCCTGGAAGCATGAAAATCACTTTAAACATGCTAATTTTAGCTCTAACACTGATGATCCACCTACAAATGTGAACTGACGTTCAAAAATAAAACATTTGAAAACGGACCATTTTCCACATTTCTGAAGCATGACGTAATGGGGGGGTGTTATCTCTTTTGTCGAAAATCAGCAGTTTTTGCTCGGACATTAAATGCCTCCAAATGGTATTTAATTAACTTCCCGAGCCCCTGGAAGCATGAAAATCACTTTAAACATGCTAATTTTAGCTCTAACACTGATGATCCACCTACAAATGTGAACTGACGTTCAAAAATAAAACATTTGAAAACGGACCATTTTCCACATTTCTGAAGCATGACGTAATGGGGGGGTGTTATCTCTTTTGTCGAAAATCAGCCGTTTTTGCTCGAACATTAAATGCCTCCAAATGGTATTTAATTAACTTCCCGGGGTGAAGAAACCCTTTTTGAGAACTCAGAGTGAGTAAATTGGCCATTTTCATGCACTTTTAACCATTCCATAAATCTTGTGTTTTGGGCCCCTGGAAGCATGAAAATCACTTTAAACATGCTAATTTTAGCTCTAACACTGATGATCCACCTACAAATGTGAACTGACGTTCAAAAATAAAACATTTGAAAACGGACCATTTTCCACATTTCTGAAGCATGACGTAATGGGGGGGTGTTATCTCTTTTGTCGAAAATCAGCCGTTTTTGCTCGAACATGAAATGCCTCCAAATGGTATTTAATTAACTTCCCGAGCCCCTGGAAGCATGAAAATCACTTTAAACATGCTAATTTGAGCTCTAACACTGATGATCCACCTACAAATGTGAACTGACGTTCAAAAATAAAACATTTGAAAACGGACCATTTTCCACATTTCTGAAGCATGACGTAATGGGGGGGTGTTATCTCTTTTGTCGAAAATCAGCCGTTTTTGCTCGAACATTAAATGCCTCCAAATGGTATTTAATTAACTTCCCGAGCCCCTGGAAGCATGAAAATCACTTTAAACATGCTAATTTTAGCTCTAACACTGATGATCCACCTACAAATGTGAACTGACGTTCAAAAATAAAACATTTGAAAACGGACCATTTTCCACATTTCTGAAGCATGACGTAATGGGGGGGTGTTATCTCTTTTGTCGAAAATCAGCCGTTTTTGCTCGAACATTAAATGCCTCCAAATGGTATTTAATTAACTTCCCGGGGTGAAGAAACCCTTTTTGAGAACTCAGAGTGAGTAAATTGGCCATTTTCATGCACTTTTAACCATTCCATAAATCTTGTGTTTTGGGCCCCTGGAAGCATGAAAATCACTTTAAACATGCTAATTTTAGCTCTAACACTGATGATCCACCTACAAATGTGAACTGACGTTCAAAAATAAAACATTTGAAAACGGACCATTTTCCACATTTCTGAAGCATGACGTAATGGGGGGGTGTTATCTCTTTTGTCGAAAATCAGCCGTTTTTGCTCGAACATTAAATGCCTCCAAATGGTATTTAATTAACTTCCCGAGCCCCTGGAAGCATGAAAATCACTTTAAACATGCTAATTTGAGCTCTAACACTGATGATCCACCTACAAATGTGAACTGACGTTCAAAAATAAAACATTTGAAAACGGACCATTTTCCACATTTCTGAAGCATGACGTAATGGGGGGGTGTTATCTCTTTTGTCGAAAATCAGCCGTTTTTGCTCGAACATTAAATGCCTCCAAATGGTATTTAATTAACTTCCCGAGCCCCTGGAAGCATGAAAATCACTTTAAACATGCTAATTTTAGCTCTAACACTGATGATCCACCTACAAATGTGAACTGACGTTCAAAAATAAAACATTTGAAAACGGATCATTTTCCACATTTCTGAAGCATGACGTAATGGGGGGTGTTATCTCTTTTGTCGAAAATCAGCCGTTTTTGCTCGAACATTAAATGCCTCCAAATGGTATTTAATTAACTTCCCGGGGTGAAGAAACCCTTTTTGAGAACTCAGAGTGAGTAAATTGGCCATTTTCATGCACTTTTAACCATTCCATAAATCTTGTGTTTTGGGCCCCTGGAAGCATGAAAATCACTTTAAACATGCTAATTTTAGCTCTAACACTGATGATCCACCTACAAATGTGAACTGACGTTCAAAAATAAAACATTTGAAAACGGACCATTTTCCACATTTCTGAAGCATGACGTAATGGGGGGGTGTTATCTCTTTTGTCGAAAATCAGCCGTTTTTGCTCGAACATTAAATGCCTCCAAATGGTATTTAATTAACTTCCCGAGCCCCTGGAAGCATGAAAATCACTTTAAACATGCTAATTTTAGCTCTAACACTGATGATCCACCTACAAATGTGAACTGACGTTCAAAAATAAAACATTTGAAAACGGACCATTTTCCACATTTCTGAAGCATGACGTAATGGGGGGGTGTTATCTCTTTTGTCGAAAATCAGCCGTTTTTGCTCAAACATTAAATGCCTCCAAATGGTATTTAATTAACTTCCCGAGCCCCTGGAAGCATGAAAATCACTTTAAACATGCTAATTTTAGCTCTAACACTGATGATCCACCTACAAATGTGAACTGACGTTCAAAAATAAAACATTTGAAAACGGACCATTTTCCACATTTCTTAAGCATGACGTAATGGGGGGGGGGGTGTTATCTCTTTTGTCGAAAATCAGCCGTTTTTGCTCGAACATTAAATGCCTCCAAATGGTATGTAATTAACTTCCCGGGGTGAAGAAACCCTTTTTGAGAACTCAGAGTGAGTAAATTGGCCATTTTCATGCACTTTTAACCATTCCATAAATCTTGTGTTTTGGGCCCCTGGAAGCATGAAAATCACTTTAATCTTGCTAATTTTAGCTCTAACACTGATGATCCACCTACAAATGTGAACTGACGTTCAAAAATAAAACATTTGAAAACGGACCATTTTCCACATTTCTGAAGCATGACGTAATGGGGGGGTGTTATCTCTTTTGTCGAAAATCAGCCGTTTTTGCTCGAACATTAAATGCCTCCAAATGGTATTTAATTAACTTCCCGAGCCCCTGGAAGCATGAAAATCACTTTAAACATGCTAATTTTAGCTCTAACACTGATGATCCACCTACAAATGTGAACTGACGTTCAAAAATAAAACATTTGAAAACGGACCATTTTCCACATTTCTGAAGCATGACGTAATGGGGGGGTGTTATCTCTTTTGTCGAAAATCAGCCGTTTTTGCTCGAACATTAAATGCCTCCAAATGGTATTTAATTAACTTCCCGAGCCCCTGGAAGCATGAAAATCACTTTAAACATGCTAATTTTAGCTCTAACACTGATGATCCACCTACAAATGTGAACTGACGTTCAAAAATAAAACATTTGAAAACGGACCATTTTCCACATTTCTGAATCATGACGTAATGGGGGGGTGTTATCTCTTTTGTTGAAAATCAGCCGTTTTTGCTCGAACATTAAATGCCTCCAAATGGTATTTAATTAACTTCCCGAGCCCCTGGAAGCATGAAAATCACTTTAAACATGCTAATTTTAGCTCTAACACTGATGATCCACCTACAAATGTGAACTGACGTTCAAAAATAAAACATTTGAAAACGGACCATTTTCCACATTTCTGAAGCATGACGTAATGGGGGGGTGTTATCTCTTTTGTCGAAAATCAGCCGTTTTTGCTCGAACATTAAATGCCTCCAAATGGTATTTAATTAACTTCCCGAGCCCCTGGAAGCATGAAAATCACTTTAAACATGCTAATTTTAGCTCTAACACTGATGATCCACCTACAAATGTGAACTGACGTTCAAAAATAAAACATTTGAAAACGGACCATTTTCCACATTTCTGAAGCATGACGTAATGGGGGGGTGTTATCTCTTTTGTCGAAAATCAGCCGTTTTTGCTCGAACATTAAATGCCTCCAAATGGTATTTAATTAACTTCCCGAGCCCCTGGAAGCATGAAAATCACTTTAAACATGCTAATTTTAGCTCTAACACTGATGATCCACCTACAAATGTGAACTGACGTTCAAAAATAAAACATTTGAAAACGGACCATTTTCCACATTTCTGAAGCATGACGTAATGGGGGGGTGTTATCTCTTTTGTCGAAAATCAGCCGTTTTTGCTCAAACATTAAATGCCTCCAAATGGTATTTAATTAACTTCCCGAGCCCCTGGAAGCATGAAAATCACTTTAAACATGCTAATTTTAGCTCTAACACTGATGATCCACCTACAAATGTGAACTGACGTTCAAAAATAAAACATTTGAAAACGGACCATTTTCCACATTTCTGAAGCATGACGTAATGGGGGGGTGTTATCTCTTTTGTCGAAAATCAGCCGTTTTTGCTCGAACATTAAATGCCTCCAAATGGTATTTAATTAACTTCCCGGGGGGGAAGAAACCCTTTTTGAGAACTCAGAGTGAGTAAATTGGCCATTTTCATGCACTTTTAACCATTCCATAAATCTTGTGTTTTGGGCCCCTGGAAGCATGAAAATCACTTTAAACATGCTAATTTTAGCTCTAACACTGATGATCCACCTACAAATGTGAACTGACGTTCAAAAATAAAACATTTGAAAACGGACCATTTTCCACATTTCTGAAGCATGACGTAATGGGGGGGTGTTATCTCTTTTGTCGAAAATCAGCCGTTTTTGCTCGAACATTAAATGCCTCCAAATGGTATTTAATTAACTTCCCGAGCCCCTGGAAGCATGAAAATCACTTTAAACATGCTAATTTTAGCTCTAACACTGATGATCCACCTACAAATGTGAACTGACGTTCAAAAATAAAACATTTGAAAACGGACCATTTTCCACATTTCTGAAGCATGACGTAATGGGGGGGTGTTATCTCTTTTGTCGAAAATCAGCCGTTTTTGCTCGAACATTAAATGCCTCCAAATGGTATTTAATTAACTTCCCGAGCCCCTGGAAGCATGAAAATCACTTTAAACATGCTAATTTTAGCTCTAACACTGATGATCCACCTACAAATGTGAACTGACGTTCAAAAATAAAACATTTGAAAACGGACCATTTTCCACATTTCTGAAGCATGACGTAATGGGGGGTGTTATCTCTTTTGTCGAAAATCAGCAGTTTTTGCTCGAACATTAAATGCCTCCAAATGGTATTTAATTAACTTCCCGGGGTGAAGAAACCCTTTTTGAGAACTCAGAGTGAGTAAATTGGCCATTTTCATGCACTTTTAACCATTCCATAAATCTTGTGTTTTGGGCCCCTGGAAGCATGAAAATCACTTTAAACATGCTAATTTTAGCTCTAACACTGATGATCCACCTACAAATGTGAACTGACGTTCAAAAATAAAACATTTGAAAACGGACCATTTTCCACATTTCTGAAGCATGACGTAATGGGGGGGTGTTATCTCTTTTGTCGAAAATCAGCCGTTTTTGCTCGGACATTAAATGCCTCCAAATGGTATTTAATTAACTTCCCGAGCCCCTGGAAGCATGAAAATCACTTTAAACATGCTAATTTTAGCTCTAACACTGATGATCCACCTACAAATGTGAACTGACGTTCAAAAATAAAACATTTGAAAACGGACCATTTTCCACATTTCTGAAGCATGACGTAATGGGGGGGTGTTATCTCTTTTGTCGAAAATCAGCCGTTTTTGCTCGAACATTAAATGCCTCCAAATGGTATTTAATTAACTTCCCGGGGTGAAGAAACCCTTTTTGAGAACTCAGAGTGAGTAAATTGGCCATTTTCATGCACTTTTAACCATTCCATAAATCTTGTGTTTTGGGCCCTGGAAGCATGAAAATCACTTTAAACATGCTAATTTTAGCTCTAACACTGATGATCCACCTACAAATGTGAACTGACGTTCAAAAATAAAACATTTGAAAACGGACCATTTTCCACATTTCTGAAGCATGACGTAATGGGGGGGGTGTTATCTCTTTTGTCGAAAATCAGCCGTTTTTGCTCGAACATTAAATGCCTCCAAATGGTATTTAATTAACTTCCCGAGCCCCTGGAAGCATGAAAATCACTTTAAACATGCTAATTTGAGCTCTAACACTGATGATCCACCTACAAATGTGAACTGACGTTCAAAAATAAAACATTTGAAAACGGACCATTTTCCACATTTCTGAAGCATGACGTAATGGGGGGGTGTTATCTCTTTTGTCGAAAATCAGCCGTTTTTGCTCGAACATTAAATGCCTCCAAATGGTATTTAATTAACTTCCCGAGCCCCTGGAAGCATGAAAATCACTTTAAACATGCTAATTTTAGCTCTAACACTGATGATCCACCTACAAATGTGAACTGACGTTCAAAAATAAAACATTTGAAAACTGACCATTTTCCACATTTCTGAAGCATGACGTAATGGGGGGGTGTTATCTCTTTTGTCGAAAATCAGCCGTTTTTGCTCGAACATTAAATGCCTCCAAATGGTATTTAATTAACTTCCCGGGGTGAAGAAACCCTTTTTGAGAACTCAGAGTGAGTAAATTAGCCATTTTCATGCACTTTTAACCATTCCATAAATCTTGTGTTTTGGGCCCCTGGAAGCATGAAAATCACTATAAACATGCTAATTTTAGCTCTAACACTGATGATCCACCTACAAATGTGAACTGACGTTCAAAAATAAAACATTTGAAAACGGACCATTTTCCACATTTCTGAAGCATGACGTAATGGGGGGGGTGTTATCTCTTTTGTCGAAAATCAGCCGTTTTTGCTCGAACATTAAATGCCTCCAAATGGTATTTAATTAACTTCCCGAGCCCCTGGAAGCATGAAAATCACTTTAAACATGCTAATTTGAGCTCTAACACTGATGATCCACCTACAAATGTGAACTGACTTTCAAAAATAAAACATTTGAAAACGGACCATTTTCCACATTTCTGAAGCATGACGTAATGGGGGGGTGTTATCTCTTTTGTCGAAAATCAGCCGTTTTTGCTCGAACATTAAATGCCTCCAAATGGTATTTAATTAACTTCCCGAGCCCCTGGAAGCATGAAAATCACTTTAAACATGCTAATTTTAGCTCTAACACTGATGATCCACCTACAAATGTGAACTGACGTTCAAAAATAAAACATTTGAAAACGGATCATTTTCCACATTTCTGAAGCATGACGTAATGGGGGGTGTTATCTCTTTTGTCGAAAATCAGCCGTTTTTGCTCGAACATTAAATGCCTCCAAATGGTATTTAATTAACTTCCCGGGGTGAAGAAACCCTTTTTGAGAACTCAGAGTGAGTAAATTGGCCATTTTCATGCACTTTTAACCATTCCATAAATCTTGTGTTTTGGGCCCCTGGAAGCATGAAAATCACTTTAAACATGCTAATTTTAGCTCTAACACTGATGATCCACCTACAAATGTGAACTGACGTTCAAAAATAAAACATTTGAAAACGGACCATTTTCCACATTTCTGAAGCATGACGTAATGGGGGGGTGTTATCTCTTTTGTCGAAAATCAGCCGTTTTTGCTCGAACATTAAATGCCTCCAAATGGTATTTAATTAACTTCCCGAGCCCCTGGAAGCATGAAAATCACTTTAAACATGCTAATTTTAGCTCTAACACTGATGATCCACCTACAAATGTGAACTGACCTTCAAAAATAAAACATTTGAAAACGGACCATTTTCCACATTTCTGAAGCATGACGTAATGGGGGGGTGTTATCTCTTTTGTCGAAAATCAGCCGTTTTTGCTCGAACATTAAATACCTCCAAATGGTATTTAATTAACTTCCCGAGCCCCTGGAAGCATGAAAATCACTTTAAACATGCTAATTTTAGCTCTAACACTGATGATCCACCTACAAATGTGAACTGACGTTCAAAAATAAAACATTTGAAAACGGACCATTTTCCACATTTCTGAAGCATGACGTAATGGGGGGTGTTATCTCTTTTGTCGAAAATCAGCCGTTTTTGCTCGAACATTAAATGCCTCCAAATGGTATTTAATTAACTTCCCGAGCCCCTGGAAGCATGAAAATCACTTTAAACATGCTAATTTTAGCTCTAACACTGATGATCCACCTACAAATGTGAACTGACGTTCAAAAATACAAACATTTGAAAACGGACCATTTTCCACATTTCTGAAGCATGACGTAATGGGGGGGTGTTATCTCTTTTGTCGAAAATCAGCCGTTTTTGCTCGAACATTTAATTCCTCCAAATGGTATTTAATTAACTTCCCGGGGTGAAGAAACCCTTTTTGAGAACTCAGAGTGAGTAAATTGGCCATTTTCATGCACTTTTAACCATTCCATAAATCTTGTGTTTTGGGCCCCTGGAAGCATGAAAATCACTTTAAACATGCTAATTTTAGCTCTAACACTGATGATCCACCTACAAATGTGAACTGACGTTCAAAAATAAAACATTTGAAAACGGACCATTTTCCACATTTCTGAAGCATGACGTAATGGGGGGGTGTTATCTCTTTTGTCGAAAATCAGCCGTTTTTGCTCGAACATTAAATGCCTCCAAATGGTATTTAATTAACTTCCCGAGCCCCTGGAAGCATGAAAATCACTTTAAACATGCTAATTTTAGCTCTAACACTGATGATCCACCTACAAATGTGAACTGACGTTCAAAAATAAAACATTTGAAAACGGACCATTTTCCACATTTCTGAAGCATGACGTAATGGGGGGGTGTTATCTCTTTTGTCGAAAATCAGCTGTTTTTGCTCGAACATTAAATGCCTCCAAATGGTATTTAATTAACTTCCCGGGGTGAAGAAACCCTTTTTGAGAACTCAGAGTGAGTAAATTGGCCATTTTCATGCACTTTTAACCATTCCATAAATCTTGTGTTTTGGGCCCCTGGAAGCATGAAAATCACTTTAAACATGCTAATTTTAGCTCTAACACTGATGATCCACCTACAAATGTGAACTGACGTTCAAAAATAAAACATTTGAAAACGGACCATTTTCCACATTTCTGAAGCATGACGTAATGGGGGGGTGTTATCTCTTTTGTCGAAAATCAGCCGTTGTTGCTCGAACATTAAATGCCTCCAAATGGTATTTAATTAACTTCCCGAGCCCCTGGAAGCATGAAAATCACTTTAAACATGCTAATTTTAGCTCTAACACTGATGATCCACCTACAAATGTGAACTGACGTTCAAAAATAAAACATTTGAAAACGGACCATTTTCCACATTTCTGAAGCATGACGTAATGGGGGGGTGTTATCTCTTTTGTCGAAAATCAGCCATTTTTGCTCGAACATTAAATGCCTCCAAATGGTATTTAATTAACTTCCCGGGGTGAAGAAACCCTTTTTGAGAACTCAGAGTGAGTAAATTGGCCATTTTCATGCACTTTTAACCATTCCATAAATCTTGTGTTTTGGGCCCCTGGAAGCATGAAAATCACTTTAAACATGCTAATTTTAGCTCTAACACTGATGATCCACCTACAAATGTGAACTGACGTTCAAAAATAAAACATTTGAAAACGGACCATTTTCCACATTTCTGAAGCATGACGTAATGGGGGGGTGTTATCTCTTTTGTCGAAAATCAGCCGTTTTTGCTCGAACCTTAAATGCCTCCAAATGGTATTTAATTAACTTCCCGGGGTGAAGAAACCCTTTTTGAGAACTCAGAGTGAGTAAATTGGCCATTTTCATGCACTTTTAACCATTCCATAAATCTTGTGTTTTGGGCCCCTGGAAGCATGAAAATCACTTTAAACATGCTAATTTTAGCTCTAACAATGATGATCCACCTACAAATGTGAACTGACGTTCAAAAATAAAACATTTGAAAACGGACCATTTTCCACATTTCTGAAGCATGACGTAATGGGGGGGTGTTATCTCTTTTGTCGAAAATCAGCCGTTTTTGCTCGAACATTAAATGCCTCCAAATGGTATTTAATTAACTTCCCGAGCCCCTGGAAGCATGAAAATCACTTTAAACATGCTAATTTTAGCTCTAACACTGATGATCCACCTACAAATGTGAACTGACGTTCAAAAATAAAACATTTGAAAACGGACCATTTTCCACATTTCTGAAGCATGACGTAATGGGGGGGTGTTATCTCTTTTGTCGAAAATCAGCCGTTTTTGCTCGAACATTAAATGCCTCCAAATGGTATTTAATTAACTTCCCGAGCCCCTGGAAGCATGAAAATCACTTTAAACATGCTAATTTTAGCTCTAACACTGATGATCCACCTACAAATATGAACTGACGTTCAAAAATAAAACATTTGAAAACGGACAATTTTCCACATTTCTGAAGCATGACGTAATGGGGGGGTGTTATCTCTTTTGTCGAAAATCAGCCGTTTTTGCTCGAACATTAAATGCCTCCAAATGGTATTTAATTAACTTCCCGGGGTGAAGAAACCCTTTTTGAGAACTCAGAGTGAGTAAATTGGCCATTTTCATGCACTTTTAACCATTCCATAAATCTTGTGTTTTGGGCCCCTGGAAGCATGAAAATCACTTTAAACATGCTGATTTTAGCTCTAACACTGATGATCCACCTACAAATGTGAACTGACGTTCAAAAATAAAACATTTGAAAACGGACCATTTTCCACATTTCTGAAGCATGACGTAATGGGGGGGTGTTATCTCTTTTGTCGAAAATCAGCCGTTTTTGCTCGAACATTAAATGCCTCCAAATGGTATTTAATTAACTTCCCGAGCCCCTGGAAGCATGAAAATCACTTTAAACATGCTAATTTTAGCTCTAACACTGATGATCCACCTACAAATGTGAACTGACGTTCAAAAATAAAACATTTGAAAACGGACAATTTTCCACATTTCTGAAGCATGACGTAATGGGGGGGTGTTATCTCTTTTGTCGAAAATCAGCCGTTTTTGCTCGAACATTAAATGCCTCCAAATGGTATTTAATTAACTTCCCGGGGTGAAGAAACCCTTTTTGAGAACTCAGAGTGAGTAAATTGGCCATTTTCATGCACTTTTAACCATTCAATAAATCTTGTGTTTTGGGCCCCTGGAAGCATGAAAATCACTTTAAACATGCTAATTTTAGCTCTAACACTGATGATCCACCTACAAATGTGAACTGACGTTCAAAAATAAAACATTTGAAAACGGACCATTTTCCACATTTCTGAAGCATGACGTAATGGGGGGGTGCTATCTCTTTTGTCGAAAATCAGCCGTTTTTGCTCGAACATTAAATGCCTCCAAATGGTATTTAATTAACTTCCCGGGGTGAAGAAACCCTTTTTGAGAACTCAGAGTGAGTAAATTGGCCATTTTCATGCACTTTTAACCATTCCATAAATCTTGTGTTTTGGGCCCCTGGAAGCATGAACATCACTTTAAACATGCTAATTTTAGCTCTAACACTGATGATCCACCTACAAATGTGAACTGACGTTCAAAAATAAAACATTTGAAAACGGACCATTTTCCACATTTCTGAAGCATGACGTAATGGGGGGTGTTATCTCTTTTGTCGAAAATCAGCCGTTTTTGCTCGAACATTAAGTGCCTCCAAATGGTATTTATTTCACTTCCCGAGCCCCTGGAAGCATGAAAATCACTTTAAACATGCTAATTTTAGCTCTAACACTGATGATCCACCTACAAATGTGAACTGACGTTCAAAAATAAAACATTTGAAAACGGACCATTTTCCACATTTCTGAAGCATGACGTAATGGGGGGGTGTTATCTCTTTTGTCGAAAATCAGCCGTTTTTGCTCGAACATTAAATGCCTCCAAATGGTATTTAATTAACTTCCCGGGGTGAAGAAACCCTTTTTGAGAACTCAGAGTGAGTAAATTGGCCATTTTCATGCACTTTTAACCATTCCATAAATCTTGTGTTTTGGGCCCCTGGAAGCATGAAAATCACTTTAAACATGCTAATTTTAGCTCTAACACTGATGATCCACCTACAAATGTGAACTGACGTTCAAAAATAAAACATTTGAAAACGGACCATTTTCCACATTTCTGAAGCATGACGTAATGGGGGGGTGTTATCTCTTTTGTCGAAAATCAGCCGTTGTTGCTCGAACATTAAATGCCTCCAAATGGTATTTAATTAACTTCCCGAGCCCCTGGAAGCATGAAAATCACTTTAAACATGCTAATTTTAGCTCTAACACTGATGATCCACCTACAAATGTGAACTGACGTTCAAAAATAAAACATTTGAAAACGGACCATTTTCCACATTTCTGAAGCATGACGTAATGGGGGGGTGTTATCTCTTTTGTCGAAAATCAGCCGTTTTTGCTCGAACATTAAATGCCTCCAAATGGTATTTAATTAACTTCCCGGGGTGAAGAAACCCTTTTTGAGAACTCAGAGTGAGTAAATTGGCCATTTTCATGCACTTTTAACCATTCCATAAATCTTGTGTTTTGGGCCCCTGGAAGCATGAAAATCACTTTAAACATGCTAATTTTAGCTCTAACACTGATGATCCACCTACAAATGTGAACTGACGTTCAAAAATAAAACATTTGAAAACGGACCATTTTCCACATTTCTGAAGCATGACGTAATGGGGGGGTGTTATCTCTTTTGTCGAAAATCAGCCGTTTTTGCTCGAACATTAAATGCCTCCAAATGGTATTTAATTAACTTCCCGAGCCCCTGGAAGCCTGAAAATCACTTTAAACATGCTAATTTTAGCTCTAACACTGATGATCCACCTACAAATGTGAACTGACGTTCAAAAATAAAACATTTGAAAACGGACCATTTTCCACATTTCTGAAGCATGACGTAATGGGGGGGTGTTATCTCTTTTGTCGAAAATCAGCCGTTTTTGCTCGAACATTAAATGCCTCCAAATGGTATTTAATTAACTTCCCGGGGTGAAGAAACCCTTTTTGAGAACTCAGAGTGAGTAAATTGGCCATTTTCATGCACTTTTAAACATTCCATAAATCTTGTGTTTTGGGCCCCTGGAAGCATGAAAATCACTTTAAACATGCTAATTTTAGCTCTAACACTGGTGATCCACCTACAAATGTGAACTGACGTTCAAAAATAAAACATTTGAAAACGGACCATTTTCCACATTTCTGAAGCATGACGTAATGGGGGGGTGTTATCTCTTTTGTCGAAAATCAGCCGTTTTTGCTCGAACATTAAATGCCTCCAAATGGTATTTAATTAACTTCCCGAGCCCCTGGAAGCATGAAAATCACTTTAAACATGCTAATTTTAGCTCTAACACTGATGATCCACCTACAAATGTGAACTGACGTCCAAAAATAAAACATTTGAAAACGGACCATTTTCCACATTTCTGAAGCATGACGTAATGGGGGGGGTGTTATCTCTTTTGTCGAAAATCAGCCGTTTTTGCTCGAACATTAAATGCCTCCAAATGGTATTTAATTAACTTCCCGGGGTGAAGAAACCCTTTTTGAGAACTCAGAGTGAGTAAATTGGCCATTTTCATGCACTTTTAACCATTCCATAAATCTTGTGTTTTGGGCCCCTGGAAGCATGAAAATCACTTTAAACATGCTAATTTTAGCTCTAACACTGATGATCCACCTACAAATGTGAACTGACGTTCAAAAATAAAACATTTCAAAACGGACCATTTTCCACATTTCTGAAGCATGACGTAATGAGGGGGGTGTTATCTCTTTTGTCGAAAATCAGCCGTTTTTGCTCGAACATTAAATGCCTCCAAATGGTATTTAATTAACTTCCCGAGCCCCTGGAAGCATGAAAATCACTTTAAACATGCTAATTTTAGCTCTAACACTGATGATCCACCTACAAATGTGAACTGACGTTCAAAAATAAAACATTTGAAAACGGACCATTTTCCACATTTCTGAAGCATGACGTAATGGGGGGGTGTTATCTCTTTTGTCGAAAATCAGCCGTTTTTGCTCGAACATTAAATGCCTCCAAATGGTATTTAATTAACTTCCCGAGCCCCTGGAAGCATGAAAATCACTTTAAACATGCTAATTTTAGCTCTAACACTGATGATCCACCTACAAATGTGAACTGACGTTCAAAAATAAAACATTTGAAAACGGACCATTTTCCACATTTCTGAAGCATGACGTAATGGGGGGGTGTTATCTCTTTTGTCGAAAATCAGCCGTTTTTGCTCGAACATTAAATGCCTCCAAATGGTATTTATTTCACTTCCCGAGCCCCTGGAAGCATGAAAATCACTTTAAACATGCTAATTTTAGCTCTAACACTGATGATCCACCTACAAATGTGAACTGACGTTCAAAAATAAAACATTTGAAAATGGACCATTTTCCACATTTCTGAAGCATGACGTAATGGGGGGGGTGTTATCTCTTTTGTCGAAAATCAGCCGTTTTTGCTCGAACATTAAATGCCTCCAAATGGTATTTAATTAACTTCCCGGGGTGAAGAAACCCTTTTTGAGAACTCAGAGTGAGTAAATTGGCCATTTTCATGCACTTTTAACCATTCCATAAATCTTGTGTTTTGGGCCCCTGGAAGCATGAAAATCACTTTAAACATGCTAATTTTAGCTCTAACACTGATGATCCACCTACAAATGTGAACTGACGTTCAAAAATAAAACATTTGAAAACGGACCATTTTCCACATTTCTGAAGCATGACGTAATGGGGGGGTGTTATCTCTTTTGTCGAAAATCAGCCGTTTTTGCTCGAACATTAAATGCCTCCAAATGGTATTTAATTAACTTCCCGAGCCCCTGGAAGCATGAAAATCACTTTAAACATGCTAATTTTAGCTCTAACACTGATGATCCACCTACAAATGTGAACTGACGTTCAAAAATAAAACATTTGAAAACGGACCATTTTCCACATTTCTGAAGCATGACGTAATGGGGGGGTGTTATCTCTTTTGTCGAAAATAAGCCGTTTTTGCTCGAACATTAAATGCCTCCAAATGGTATTTAATTAACTTCCCGGGGTGAAGAAACCCTTTTTGAGAACTCAGAGTGAGTAAATTGGCCATTTTCATGCACTTTTAACCATTCCATAAATCTTGTGTTTTGGGCCCCTGGAAGCATGAAAATCACTTTAAACATGCTAATTTTAGCTCTAACACTGATGATCCACCTACAAATGTGAACTGACGTTCAAAAATAAAACATTTGAAAACGGACCATTTTCCACATTTCTGAAGCATGACGTAATGGGGGGGTGTTATCTCTTTTGTCGAAAATCAGCCGTTGTTGCTCGAACATTAAATGCCTCCAAATGGTATTTAATTAACTTCCCGAGCCCCTGGAAGCATGAAAATCACTTTAAACATGCTAATTTTAGCTCTAACACTGATGATCCACCTACAAATGTGAACTGACGTTCAAAAATAAAACATTTGAAAACGGACCATTTTCCACATTTCTGAAGCATGACGTAATGGGGGGGTGTTATCTCTTTTGTCGAAAATCAGCCGTTTTTGCTCGAACATTAAATGCCTCCAAATGGTATTTAATTAACTTCCCGGGGTGAAGAAACCCTTTTTGAGAACTCAGAGTGAGTAAATTGGCCATTTTCATGCACTTTTAACCATTCCATAAATCTTGTGTTTTGGGCCCCTGGAAGCCTGAAAATCACTTTAAACATGCTAATTTTAGCTCTAACACTGATGATCCACCTACAAATGTGAACTGACGTTCAAAAATAAAACATTTGAAAACGGACCATTTTCCACAATTCTGAAGCATGACGTAATGGGGGGTGTTATCTCTTTTGTCGAAAATCAGCCGTTTTTGCTCGAACATTAAATGCCTCCAAATGGTATTTAATTAACTTCCCGGGGTGAAGAAACCCTTTTTGAGAACTCAGAGTGAGTAAATTGGCCATTTTCATGCACTTTTAACCATTCCATAAATCTTGTGTTTTGGGCCCCTGGAAGCATGAAAATCACTTTAAACATGCTAATTTTAGCTCTAACACTGATGATCCACCTACAAATGTGAACTGACGTTCAAAAATAAAACATTTGAAAACGGACCATTTTCCACATTTCTGAAGCATGACGTAATGGGGGGGTGTTATCTCTTTTGTCGAAAATCAGCCGTTTTTGCTCGAACATTAAATGCCTCCAAATGGTATTTAATTAACTTCCCGAGCCCCTGGAAGCATGAAAATCACTTTAAACATGCTAATTTTAGCTCTAACACTGATGATCCACCTACAAATGTGAACTGACGTTCAAAAATAAAACATTTGAAAACGGACGATTTTCCACATTTCTGAAGCATGACGTAATGGGGGGGTGTTATCTCTTTTGTCGAAAATCAGCCGTTTTTGCTCGAACATTAAATGCCTCCAAATGGTATTTAATTAACTTCCCGAGCCCCTGGAAGCATGAAAATCACTTTAAACATGCTAATTTTAGCACTAACACTGATGATCCACCTACAAATGTGAACTGACGTTCAAAAATAAAACATTTGAAAACGGACCATTTTCCACATTTCTGAAGCATGACGTAATGGGGGGGTGTTATCTCTTTTGTCGAAAATCAGCCGTTTTTGCTCGAACATTAAATGCCTCCAAATGGTATTTAATTAACTTCCCGAGCCCCTGGAAGCATGAAAATCACTTTAAACATGCTAATTTTAGCTCTAACACTGATGATCCACCTACAAATGTGAACTGACGTTCAAAAATAAAACATTTGAAAACGGACCATTTTCCACATTTCTGAAGCATGACGTAATGGGGGGGTGTTATCTCTTTTGTCGAAAATCAGCCGTTTTTGCTCGAGCATTAAATGCCTCCATATGGTATTTAATTAACTTCCCGGGGTGAAGAAACCCTTTTTGAGAACTCAGAGTGAGTAAATTGGCCATTTTCATGCACTTTTAACCATTCCATAAATCTTGTGTTTTGGGCCCCTGGAAGCATGAAAATCACTTTAAACATGCTAATTTTAGCTCTAACACTGATGATCCACCTACAAATGTGAACTGACGTTCAAAAATAAAACATTTGAAAACGGACCATTTTCCACATTTCTGAAGCATGACGTAATGGGGCGGTGTTATCTCTTTTGTCGAAAATCAGCCGTTTTTGCTCGAACATTAAATGCCTCCAAATGGTATTTAATTAACTTCCCGAGCCCCTGGAAGCATGAAAATCACTTTAAACATGCTCATTTTAGCTCTAACACTAATGATCCACCTACAAATGTGAACTGACGTTCAAAAATAAAACATTTGAAAACGGACCATTTTCCACATTTCTGAAGCATGACGTAATGGGGGGGTGTTATCTCTTTTGTCGAAAATCAGCCGTTTTTGCTCGAACATTAAATGCCTCCAAATGGTATTTAATTAACTTCCCGAGCCCCTGGAAGCATGAAAATCAATTTAAACATGCTAATTTTAGCTCTAACACTGATGATCCACCTACAAATGTGAACTGACGTTCAAAAATAAAACATTTGAAAACTGACCATTTTCCACATTTCTGAAGCATGACGTAATGGGGGGGGTGTTATCTCTTTTGTCGAAAATCAGCCGTTTTTGCTCGAACATTAAATGCCTCCAAATGGTATTTAATTAACTTCCCGAGCCCCTGGAAGCATGAAAATCACTTTAAACATGCTAATATTAGCTCTAACACTGATGATCCACCTACAAATGTGAACTGACGTTCAAAAATAAAACATTTGAAAACGGACCATTTTCCACATTTCTGAAGCATGACCTAATGGGGGGGTGTTATCTCTTTTGTCGAAAATCAGCTGTTTTTGCTCGAACATTAAATGCCTCCAAATGGTATTTAATTAACTTCCCGAGCCCCTGGAAGCATGAAAATCACTTTAAACATGCTAATTTTAGCTCTAACACTGATGATCCACCTACAAATGTGAACTGACGTTCAAAAATAAAACATTTGAAAACGGAACATTTTCCACATTTCTGAAGCATGACGTAATGGGGGGGTGTTATCTCTTTTGTCGAAAATCAGCCGTTTTTGCTCGAACATTAAATGCCTCCAAATGGTATTTAATTAACTTCCCGGGGTGAAGAAACCCTTTTTGAGAACTCAGAGTGAGTAAATTGGCCATTTTCATGCACTTTTAACCATTCCATAAATCTTGTGTTTTGGGCCCCTGGAAGCATGAAAATCACTTTAAACATGCTAATCTTAGCTCTAACACTGATGATCCACCTACAAATGTGAACTGACGTTCAAAAATAAAACATTTGAAAACGGACCATTTTCCACATTTCTGAAGCATGACGTAATGGGGGGGTGTTATCTCTTTTGTCGAAAATCAGCCGTTTTTGCTCGAACATTAAATGCCTCCAAATGGTATTTAATTAACTTCCCGAGCCCCTGGAAGCATGAAAATCACTTTAAACATGCTAATTTTAGCTCTAACACTGATGATCCACCTACAAATGTGAACTGACGTTCAAAAATAAAACATTTGAAAACGGACCATTTTCCACATTTCTGAAGCATGATGTAATGGGGGGGTGTTATCTCTTTTGTCGAAAATCAGCCGTTTTTGCTCGAACATTAAATGCCTCGAAATGGTATTTAATTAACTTCCCGAGCCCCTGGAAGCATGAAAATCACTTTAAACATGCTAATTTTAGCTCTAACACTGATGATCCACCTACAAATGTGAACTGACGTTCAAAAATAAAACATTTGAAAACGGACCATTTTCCACATTTCTGAAGCATGACGTAATGGGGGGGGTGTTATCTCTTTTGTCGAAAATCAGCCGTTTTTGCTCGAACATTAAATGCCTCCATATGGTATTTAATTAACTTCCCGAGCCCCTGGAAGCATGAAAATCACTTTAAACATGCTAATTTTAGCTCTAACACTGATGATCCACCTACAAATGTGAACTGACGTTCAAAAATAAAACATTTGAAAACGGACCATTTTCCACATTTCTGAAGCATGACGTAATGGGGGGGGGGGTGTTATCTCTTTTGTCGAAAATCAGCCGTTTTTGCTCGAACATTAAATGCCTCCAAATGGTATTTAATTAAATTCCCGGGGTGAAGAAACCCTTTTTGAGAACTCAGAGTGAGTAAATTGGCCATTTTCATGCACTTTTAACCATTCCATAAATCTTGTGTTTTGGGCCCCTGGAAGCATGAAAATCACTTTAAACTTGCTAATTTTAGCTCTAACACTGATGATCCACCTACAAATGTGAACTGACGTTCAAAAATAAAACATTTGAAAACGGACCATTTTCCACATTTCTGAAGCATGACGTAATGGGGGGGTGTTATCTCTTTTGTCGAAAATCAGCCGTTTTTGCTCGAACATTAAATGCCTCCAAATGGTATTTAATTAACTTCCCGAGCCCCTGGAAGCATGAAAATCACTTTAAACATGCTAATTTTAGCTCTAACACTGATGATCCACCTACAAATGTGAACTGACGTTCAAAAATAAAACATTTGAAAACGGACCATTTTCCACATTTCTGAAGCATGACGTAATGGGGGGGTGTTATCTCTTTTGTCGAAAATCAGCCGTTTTTGCTCGAACATTAAATGCCTCCAAATGGTATTTAATTAACTTCCCGAGCCCCTGGAAGCATGAAAATCACTTTAAACATGCTAATTTTAGCTCTAACACTGATGATCCACCTACAAATGTGAACTGACGTTCAAAAATAAAACATTTGAAAACGGACCATTTTCCACATTTCTGAAGCATGACGTAATGGGGGGGTGTTATCTCTTTTGTTGAAAATCAGCCGTTTTTGCTCGAACATTAAATGCCTCCAAATGGTATTTAATTAACTTCCCGAGCCCCTGGAAGCATGAAAATCACTTTAAACATGCTAATTTTAGCTCTAACACTGATGATCCACCTACAAATGTGAACTGACGTTCAAAAATAAAACATTTGAAAACGGACCATTTTCCACATTTCTGAAGCATGACGTAATGGGGGGGTGTTATCTCTTTTGTCGAAAATCAGCCGTTTTTGCTCGAACATTAAATGCCTCCAAATGGTATTTAATTAACTTCCCGAGCCCCTGGAAGCATGAAAATCACTTTAAACATGCTAATTTTAGCTCTAACACTGATGATCCACCTACAAATGTGAACTGACGTTCAAAAATAAAACATTTGAAAACGGACCATTTTCCACATTTCTGAAGCATGACGTAATGGGGGGGTGTTATCTCTTTTGTCGAAAATCAGCCGTTTTTGCTCAAACATTAAATGCCTCCAAATGGTATTTAATTAACTTCCCGAGCCCCTGGAAGCATGAAAATCACTTTAAACATGCTAATTTTAGCTCTAACACTGATGATCCACCTACAAATGTGAACTGACGTTCAAAAATAAAACATTTGAAAACGGACCATTTTCCACATTTCTGAAGCATGACGTAATGGGGGGGTGTTATCTCTTTTGTCGAAAATCAGCCGTTTTTGCTCGAACATTAAATGCCTCCAAATGGTATTTAATTAACTTCCCGGGGTGAAGAAACCCTTTTTGAGAACTCAGAGTGAGTAAATTGGCCATTTTCATGCACTTTTAACCATTCCATAAATCTTGTGTTTTGGGCCCCTGGAAGCATGAAAATCACTTTAAACATGCTAATTTTAGCTCTAACACTGATGATCCACCTACAAATGTGAACTGACGTTCAAAAATAAAACATTTGAAAACGGACCATTTTCCACATTTCTGAAGCATGACGTAATGGGGGGGTGTTATCTCTTTTGTCGAAAATCAGCCGTTTTTGCTCGAACATTAAATGCCTCCAAATGGTATTTAATTAACTTCCCGAGCCCCTGGAAGCATGAAAATCACTTTAAACATGCTAATTTTAGCTCTAACACTGATGATCCACCTACAAATGTGAAGTGACGTTCAAAAATAAAACATTTGAAAACGGACCATTTTCCACATTTCTGAAGCATGACGTAATGGGGGGGTGTTATCTCTTTTGTCGAAAATCAGCCGTTTTTGCTCGAACATTAAATGCCTCCAAATGGTATTTAATTAACTTCCCGAGCCCCTGGAAGCATGAAAATCACTTTAAACATGCTAATTTTAGCTCTAACACTGATGATCCACCTACAAATGTGAACTGACGTTCAAAAATAAAACATTTGAAAATGAACCATTTTCCACATTTCTGAAGCATGACGTAATGGGGGGTGTTATCTCTTTTGTCGAAAATCAGCCGTTTTTGCTCGAACATTAAATGCCTCCAAATGGTATTTAATTAACTTCCTGGGGTGAAGAAACCCTTTTTGAGAACTCAGAGTGAGTAAATTGGCCATTTTCATGCACTTTTAACCATTCCATAAATCTTGTGTTTTGGGCCCCTGGAAGCATGAAAATCACTTTAAACATGCTAATTTTAGCTCTAACACTGATGATCCACCTACAAATGTGAACTGACGTTCAAAAATAAAACATTTGAAAACGGACCATTTTCCACATTTCTGAAGCATGACGTAATGGGGGGGTGTTATCTCTTTTGGCGAAAATCAGCCGTTTTTGCTCGGACATTAAATGCCTCCAAATGGTATTTAATTAACTTCCCGAGCCCCTGGAAGCATGAAAATCACTTTAAACATGCTAATTTTAGCTCTAACACTGATGATCCACCTACAAATGTGAACTGACGTTCAAAAATAAAACATTTGAAAACGGACCATTTTCCACATTTCTGAAGCATGACGTAATGGGGGGGTGTTATCTCTTTTGTCGAAAATCAGCCGTTTTTGCTCGAACATTAAATGCCTCCAAATGGTATTTAATTAACTTCCCGGGGTGAAGAAACCCTTTTTGAGAACTCAGAGTGAGTAAATTGGCCATTTTCATGCACTTTTAACCATTCCATAAATCTTGTGTTTTGGGCCCCTGGAAGCATGAAAATCACTTTAAACATGCTAATTTTAGCTCTAACACTGATGATCCACCTACAAATGTGAACTGACGTTCAAAAATAAAACATTTGAAAACGGACCATTTTCCACATTTCTGAAGCATGACGTAATGGGGGGGTGTTATCTCTTTTGTGGAAAATCAGCCGTTTTTGCTCGAACATTAAATGCCTCCAAATGGTATTTAATTAACTTCCCGAGCCCCTGGAAGCATGAAAATCACTTTAAACATGCTAATTTGAGCTCTAACACTGATGATCCACCTACAAATGTGAACTGACGTTCAAAAATAAAACATTTGAAAACGGACCATTTTCCACATTTCTGAAGCATGACGTAATGGGGGGGTGTTATCTCTTTTGTCGAAAATCAGCCGTTTTTGCTCGAACATTAAATGCCTCCAAATGGTATTTAATTAACTTCCCGAGCCCCTGGAAGCATGAAAATCACTTTAAACATGCTAATTTTAGCTCTAACACTGATGATCCACCTACAAATGTGAACTGACGTTCAAAAATAAAACATTTGAAAACGGATCATTTTCCACATTTCTGAAGCATGACGTAATGGGGGGTGTTATCTCTTTTGTCGAAAATCAGCCGTTTTTGCTCGAACATTAAATGCCTCCAAATGGTATTTAATTAACTTCCCGGGGTGAAGAAACCCTTTTTGAGAACTCAGAGTGAGTAAATTGGCCATTTTCATGCACTTTTAACCATTCCATAAATCTTGTGTTTTGGGCCCCTGGAAGCATGAAAATCACTTTAAACATGCTAATTTTAGCTCTAACACTGATGATCCACCTACAAATGTGAACTGACGTTCAAAAATAAAACATTTGAAAACGGACCATTTTCCACATTTCTGAAGCATGACGTAATGGGGGGGTGTTATCTCTTTTGTCGAAAATCAGCCGTTTTTGCTCGAACATTAAATGCCTCCAAATGGTATTTAATTAACTTCCCGAGCCCCTGGAAGCATGAAAATCACTTTAAACATGCTAATTTTTGCTCTAACACTGATGATCCACCTACAAATGTGAACTGACCTTCAAAAATAAAACATTTGAAAACGGACCATTTTCCACATTTCTGAAGCATGACGTAATGGGGGGGTGTTATCTCTTTTGTCGAAAATCAGCCGTTTTTGCTCGAACATTAAATGCCTCCAAATGGTATTTAATTAACTTCCCGAGCCCCTGGAAGCATGAAAATCACTTTAAACATGCTAATTTTAGCTCTAACACTGATGATCCACCTACAAATGTGAACTGACGTTCAAAAATAAAACATTTGAAAACGGACCGTTTTCCACATTTCTGAAGCATGACGTAATGGGGGGGTGTTATCTCTTTTGTCGAAAATCAGCTGTTTTTGCTCGAACATTAAATGCCTCCAAATGGTATTTAATTAACTTCCTGGGGTGAAGAAACCCTTTTTGAGAACTCAGAGTGAGTAAATTGGCCATTTTCATGCACTTTTAACCATTCCATAAATCTTGTGTTTTGGGCCCCTGGAAGCATGAAAATCACTTTAAACATGCTAATTTTAGCTCTAACACTGATGATCCACCTACAAATGTGAACTGACGTTCAAAAATAAAACATTTGAAAACGGACCATTTTCCACATTTCTGAAGCATGACGTAATGGGGGGGTTTTATCTCTTTTGTCGAAAATCAGCCGTTGTTGCTCGAACATTAAATGCCTCCAAATGGTATTTAATTAACTTCCCGAGCCCCTGGAAGCATGAAAATCACTTTAAACATGCTAATTTTAGCTCTAACACTGATGATCCACCTACAAATGTGAACTGACGTTCAAAAATAAAACATTTGAAAACGGACCATTTTCCACATTTCTGAAGCATGACGTAATGGGGGGGTGTTATCTCTTTTGTCGAAAATCAGCCATTTTTGCTCGAACATTAAATGCCTCCAAATGGTATTTAATTAACTTCCCGGGGTGAAGAAACCCTTTTTGAGAACTCAGAGTGAGTAAATTGGCCATTTTCATGCACTTTTAACCATTCCATAAATCTTGTGTTTTGGGCCCCTGGAAGCATGAAAATCACTTTAAACATGCTAAGTTTAGCTCTAACACTGATGATCCACCTACAAATGTGAACTGACGTTCAAAAATAAAACATTTGAAAACGGACCATTTTCCACATTTCTGAAGCATGACGTAATGGGGGGGTGTTATCTCTTTTGTCGAAAATCAGCCGTTTTTGCTCGAACATTAAATGCCTCCAAATGGTATTTAATTAACTTCCCGAGCCCCTGGAAGCATGAAAATCACTTTAAACATGCTAATTTTAGCTCTAACACTGATGATCCACCTACAAATGTGAACTGACGTTCAAAAATAAAACATTTGAAAACGGACCATTTTCCACATTTCTGAAGCATGACGTAATGGGGGGGTGTTATCTCTTTTGTCGAAAATCAGCCGTTTTTGCTCGAACATTAAATGCCTCCAAATGGTATTTAATTAACTTCCCGAGCCCCTGGAAGCATGAAAATCACTTTAAACATGCTAATTTTAGCTCTAACACTGATGATCCACCTACAAATGTGAACTGACGTTCAAAAATAAAACATTTGAAAACGGACCATTTTCCACATTTCTGAAGCATGACGTAATGGGGGGGTGTTATCTCTTTTGTCGAAAATCAGCCGTTTTTGCTCGAGCATTAAATGCCTCCATATGGTATTTAATTAACTTCCCGGGGTGAAGAAACCCTTTTTGAGAACTCAGAGTGAGTAAATTGGCCATTTTCATGCACTTTTAACCATTCCATAAATCTTGTGTTTTGGGCCCCTGGAAGCATGAAAATCACTTTAAACATGCTAATTTTAGCTCTAACACTGATGATCCACCTACAAATGTGAACTGACGTTCAAAAATAAAACATTTGAAAACGGACCATTTTCCACATTTCTGAAGCATGACGTAATGGGGCGGTGTTATCTCTTTTGTCGAAAATCAGCCGTTTTTGCTCGAACATTAAATGCCTCCAAATGGTATTTAATTAACTTCCCGAGCCCCTGGAAGCATGAAAATCACTTTAAACATGCTCATTTTAGCTCTAACACTAATGATCCACCTACAAATGTGAACTGACGTTCAAAAATAAAACATTTGAAAACGGACCATTTTCCACATTTCTGAAGCATGACGTAATGGGGGGGTGTTATCTCTTTTGTCGAAAATCAGCCGTTTTTGCTCGAACATTAAATGCCTCCAAATGGTATTTAATTAACTTCCCGAGCCCCTGGAAGCATGAAAATCAATTTAAACATGCTAATTTTAGCTCTAACACTGATGATCCACCTACAAATGTGAACTGACGTTCAAAAATAAAACATTTGAAAACTGACCATTTTCCACATTTCTGAAGCATGACGTAATGGGGGGGGTGTTATCTCTTTTGTCGAAAATCAGCCGTTTTTGCTCGAACATTAAATGCCTCCAAATGGTATTTAATTAACTTCCCGAGCCCCTGGAAGCATGAAAATCACTTTAAACATGCTAATATTAGCTCTAACACTGATGATCCACCTACAAATGTGAACTGACGTTCAAAAATAAAACATTTGAAAACGGACCATTTTCCACATTTCTGAAGCATGACCTAATGGGGGGGTGTTATCTCTTTTGTCGAAAATCAGCTGTTTTTGCTCGAACATTAAATGCCTCCAAATGGTATTTAATTAACTTCCCGAGCCCCTGGAAGCATGAAAATCACTTTAAACATGCTAATTTTAGCTCTAACACTGATGATCCACCTACAAATGTGAACTGACGTTCAAAAATAAAACATTTGAAAACGGACCATTTTCCACATTTCTGAAGCATGACGTAATGGGGGGGTGTTATCTCTTTTGTCGAAAATCAGCCGTTTTTGCTCGAACATTAAATGCCTCCAAATGGTATTTAATTAACTTCCCGGGGTGAAGAAACCCTTTTTGAGAACTCAGAGTGAGTAAATTGGCCATTTTCATGCACTTTTAACCATTCCATAAATCTTGTGTTTTGGGCCCCTGGAAGCATGAAAATCACTTTAAACATGCTAATCTTAGCTCTAACACTGATGATCCACCTACAAATGTGAACTGACGTTCAAAAATAAAACATTTGAAAACGGACCATTTTCCACATTTCTGAAGCATGACGTAATGGGGGGGTGTTATCTCTTTTGTCGAAAATCAGCCGTTTTTGCTCGAACATTAAATGCCTCCAAATGGTATTTAATTAACTTCCCGAGCCCCTGGAAGCATGAAAATCACTTTAAACATGCTAATTTTAGCTCTAACACTGATGATCCACCTACAAATGTGAACTGACGTTCAAAAATAAAACATTTGAAAACGGACCATTTTCCACATTTCTGAAGCATGATGTAATGGGGGGGTGTTATCTCTTTTGTCGAAAATCAGCCGTTTTTGCTCGAACATTAAATGCCTCGAAATGGTATTTAATTAACTTCCCGAGCCCCTGGAAGCATGAAAATCACTTTAAACATGCTAATTTTAGCTCTAACACTGATGATCCACCTACAAATGTGAACTGACGTTCAAAAATAAAACATTTGAAAACGGACCATTTTCCACATTTCTGAAGCATGACGTAATGGGGGGGGTGTTATCTCTTTTGTCGAAAATCAGCCGTTTTTGCTCGAACATTAAATGCCTCCAAATGGTATTTAATTAACTTCCCGAGCCCCTGGAAGCATGAAAATCACTTTAAACATGCTAATTTTAGCTCTAACACTGATGATCCACCTACAAATGTGAACTGACGTTCAAAAATAAAACATTTGAAAACGGACCATTTTCCACATTTCTGAAGCATGACGTAATGGGGGGGGGGGTGTTATCTCTTTTGTCGAAAATCAGCCGTTTTTGCTCGAACATTAAATGCCTCCAAATGGTATTTAATTAAATTCCCGGGGTGAAGAAACCCTTTTTGAGAACTCAGAGTGAGTAAATTGGCCATTTTCATGCACTTTTAACCATTCCATAAATCTTGTGTTTTGGGCCCCTGGAAGCATGAAAATCACTTTAAACTTGCTAATTTTAGCTCTAACACTGATGATCCACCTACAAATGTGAACTGACGTTCAAAAATAAAACATTTGAAAACGGACCATTTTCCACATTTCTGAAGCATGACGTAATGGGGGGGTGTTATCTCTTTTGTCGAAAATCAGCCGTTTTTGCTCGAACATTAAATGCCTCCAAATGGTATTTAATTAACTTCCCGAGCCCCTGGAAGCATGAAAATCACTTTAAACATGCTAATTTTAGCTCTAACACTGATGATCCACCTACAAATGTGAACTGACGTTCAAAAATAAAACATTTGAAAACGGACCATTTTCCACATTTCTGAAGCATGACGTAATGGGGGGGTGTTATCTCTTTTGTCGAAAATCAGCCGTTTTTGCTCGAACATTAAATGCCTCCAAATGGTATTTAATTAACTTCCCGAGCCCCTGGAAGCATGAAAATCACTTTAAACATGCTAATTTTAGCTCTAACACTGATGATCCACCTACAAATGTGAACTGACGTTCAAAAATAAAACATTTGAAAACGGACCATTTTCCACATTTCTGAAGCATGACGTAATGGGGGGGTGTTATCTCTTTTGTTGAAAATCAGCCGTTTTTGCTCGAACATTAAATGCCTCCAAATGGTATTTAATTAACTTCCCGAGCCCCTGGAAGCATGAAAATCACTTTAAACATGCTAATTTTAGCTCTAACACTGATGATCCACCTACAAATGTGAACTGACGTTCAAAAATAAAACATTTGAAAACGGACCATTTTCCACATTTCTGAAGCATGACGTAATGGGGTGGTGTTATCTCTTTTGTCGAAAATCAGCCGTTTTTGCTCGAACTTTAAATGCCTCCAAATGGTATTTAATTAACTTCCCGAGCCCCTGGAAGCATGAAAATCACTTTAAACATGCTAATTTTAGCTCTAACACTGATGATCCACCTACAAATGTGAACTGACGTTCAAAAATAAAACATTTGAAAACGGACCATTTTCCACATTTCTGAAGCATGACGTAATGGGGGGGTGTTATCTCTTTTGTTGAAAATCAGCCGTTTTTGCTCAAACATTAAATGCCTCCAAATGGTATTTAATTAACTTCCCGAGCCCCTGGAAGCATGAAAATCACTTTAAACATGCTAATTTTAGCTCTAACACTGATGATCCACCTACAAATGTGAACTGACGTTCAAAAATAAAACATTTGAAAACGGACCATTTTCTACATTTCTGAAGCATGACGTAATGGGGGGGTGTTATCTCTTTTGTCGAAAATCAGCCGTTTTTGCTCGAACATTAAATGCCTCCAAATGGTATTTAATTAACTTCCCGGGGTGAAGAAACCCTTTTTGAGAACTCAGAGTGAGTAAATTGGCCATTTTCATGCACTTTTAACCATTCCATAAATCTTGTGTTTTGGGCCCCTGGAAGCATGAAAATCACTTTAAACATGCTAATTTTAGCTCTAACACTGATGATCCACCTACAAATGTGAACTGACGTTCAAAAATAAAACATTTGAAAACGGACCATTTTCCACATTTCTGAAGCATGACGTAATGGGGGCGTGTTATCTCTTTTGTCGAAAATCAGCCGTTTTTGCTCGAACATTAAATAGTTCACATTTGTAGGTGGATCATCAGTGTTAGAGCTAAAATTAGCATGTTTAAAGTGATTTTCATGCTTCCAGGGGCTCGGGAAGTTAATTAAATACCATTTGGAGGCATTTAATGTTCGAGCAAAAACGGCTGATTTTCGACAAAAGAGATAACACCCCCCCATTACGTCATGCTTCAGAAATGTGGAAAATGGTCCGTTTTCAAATGTTTTATTTTTGAACGTCAGTTCACATTTGTAGGTGGATCATCAGTGTTAGAGCTAAAATTAGCATGTTTAAAGTGATTTTCATGCTTCCAGGGGCTCGGGAAGTTAATTAAATACCATTTGGAGGCATTTAATGTTCAAGCAAAAACGGCTGATTTTCGACAAAAGAGATAACACCCCCCCATTACGTCATGCTTCAGAAATGTGGAAAATGGTCAGTTTTCAAATGTTTTATTTTTGAACGTCAGTTCACATTTGTAGGTGGATCATCAGTGTTAGAGCTAAAATTAGCATGTTTAAAGTGATTTTCATGCTTCCAGGGGCCCAAAACACAAGATTAATGGAATGGTTAAAAGTGCATGAAAATGGCCAATTTACTCACTCTGAGTTCTCAAAAAAGGTTTCTTCACCCCGGGAAGTGAAATAAATACCATTTGGAGGCATTTAATGTTCGAGCAAAAACGGCTGATTTTCGACAAAAGAGATAACACCCCCCCATTACGTCATGCTTCAGAAATGTGGAAAATGGTCCGTTTTCAAATGTTTTATTTTTGAACGTCAGTTCACATTTGTAGGTGGATCATCAGTGTTAGAGCTAAAATTAGCATGTTTAAAGTGATTTTCATGCTTCCAGGGGCTCGGGAAGTTAATTAAATACCATTTGGAGGCATTTAATGTTCGAGCAAAAACGGCTGATTTTCGATAAAAGAGATAACACCCCCCCATTACGTCATGCTTCAGAAATGTGGAAAATGGTCCGTTTTCAAATGTTTTATTTTTGAACGTCAGTTCACATTTGTAGGTGGATCATCAGTGTTAGAGCTAAAATTAGCATGTTTAAAGTGATTTTCATGCTTCCAGGGGCTCGGGAAGTTAATTAAATACCATTTGGAGGCATTTAATGTTCGAGCAAAAACGGCTGATTTTCGACAAAAGAGATAACACCCCCCCCATTACGTCATGCTTCAGAAATGTGGAAAATGGTCCGTTTTCAAATGTTTTATTTTTGAACGTCAGTTCACATTTGTAGGTGGATCATCAGTGTTAGAGCTAAAATTAGCATGTTTAAAGTGATTTTCATGCTTCCAGGGGCCCAAAACACAAGATTAATGGAATGGTTAAAAGTGCATGAAAATGGCCAATTTACTCACTCTGAGTTCTCAAAAAGGGTTTCTTCACCCCGGGAAGTGAAATAAATACCATTTGGAGGCATTTAATGTTCGAGCAAAAACGGCTGATTTTCGACAAAAGAGATAACACCCCTCCATTACGTCATGCTTCAGAAATGTGGAAAATGGTCCGTTTTCAAATGTTTTATTTTTGAACGTCAGTTCACATTTGTAGGTGGATCATCAGTGTTAGAGCTAAAATTAGCATGTTTAAAGTGATTTTCATGCTTCCAGGGGCCCAAAACACAAGATTAATGGAATGGTTAAAAGTGCATGAAAATGGCCAATTTACTCACTCTGAGTTCTCAAAAAGGGTTTCTTCACCCAGGGAAGTGAAATAAATACCATTTGGAGGCATTTAATGTTCGAGCAAAAACGGCTGATTTTCGACAAAAGAGATAACACCCCCCCATTACGTCATGCTTCAGAAATGTGGAAAATGGTCCGTTTTCAAATGTTTTATTTTTGAACGTCAGTTCACATTTGTAGGTGGATCATCAGTGTTAGAGCTAAAATTAGCATGTTTAAAGTGATTTTCATGCTTCCAGGGGCTCGGGAAGTTAATTAAATACCATTTGGAGGCATTTAATGTTCGAGCAAAAACGGCTGATTTTCGACAAAAGAGATAACACCCCCCCATTACGTCATGCTTCAGAAATGTGGAAAATGGTCCGTTTTCAAATGTTTTATTTTTGAACGTCAGTTCACATTTGTAGGTGGATCATCAGTGTTAGGGCTAAAATTAGCATGTTTAAAGTGATTCTCATGCTTCCAGGGGCTCGGGAAGTTAATTAAATACCATTTGGAGGCATTTAATGTTCGAGCAAAAACGGCAGATTTTCGACAAAAGAGATAACACCCCCCCATTACGTCATGCTTCAGAAATGTGGAAAATGGTCTGTTTTCAAATGTTTTATTTTTGAACGTCAGTTCACATTTGTAGGTGGATCATCAGTGTTAGAGCTAAAATTAGCATGTTTAAAGTGATTTTCATGCTTCCAGGGGCCCAAAACACAAGATTTATGGAATGGTTAAAAGTGCATGAAAATGGCCAATTTACTCACTTTGAGTTCTCAAAAAGGGTTTCTTCACCCCGGGAAGTTAATTAAATACCATTTGGAGGCATTTAATGTTCGAGCAAAAACGGCTGATTTTCGACAAAAGAGATAACACCCCCCCATTACGTCATGCTTCAGAAATGTGGAAAATGGTCCGTTTTCAAATGTTTTATTTTTGAACGTCAGTTCACATTTGTAGGTGGATCATCAGTGTTAGAGCTAAAATTAGCATGTTTAAAGTGATTTTCATGCTTCCAGGGGCTCGGGAAGTGAAATAAATACCATTTGGAGGCATTTAATGTTCGAGCAAAAACGGCTGATTTTCGACAAAAGAGATAACACCCCCCCATTACGTCATGCTTCAGAAATGTGGAAAATGGTCCGTTTTCAAATGTTTTATTTTTGAACGTCAGTTCACATTTGTAGGTGGATCATCAGTGTTAGAGCTAAAATTAGCATGTTTAAAGTGATTTTCATGCTTCCAGGGGCTCGGGAAGTGAAATAAATACCATTTGGAGGCATTTAATGTTCGAGCAAAAACGGCTGATTTTCGACAAAAGAGATAACACCCCCCCATTACGTCATGCTTCAGAAATGTGGAAAATGGTCCGTTTTCAAATGTTTTATTTTTGAACGTCAGTTCACATTTGTAGGTGGATCATCAGTGTTAGAGCTAAAATTAGCATGTTTAAAGTGATTTTCATGCTTCCAGGGGCTCGGGAAGTGAAATAAATACCATTTGGAGGCATTTAATGTTCGAGCAAAAACTGCTGATTTTCGACAAAAGAGATAACACCCCCCCATTACGTCATGCTTCAGAAATGTGGAAAATGGTCCGTTTTCAAATGTTTTATTTTTGAACGTCAGTTCACATTTGTAGGTGGATCATCAGTGTTAGAGCTAAAATTAGCATGTTTAAAGTGATTTTCATGCTTCCAGGGGCTCGGGAAGTGAAATAAATACCATTTGGAGGCATTTAATGTTCGAGCAAAAACGGCTGATTTTCGACAAAAGAGATAACACCCCCCCATTACGTCATGCTTCAGAAATGTGGAAAATGGTCCGTTTTCAAATGTTTTATTTTTGAACGTCAGTTCACATTTGTAGGTGGATCATCAGTGTTAGAGCTAAAATTAGCATGTTTAAAGTGATTTTCATGCTTCCAGGGGCCCAAAACACAAGATTTATGGAATGGTTAAAAGTGCATGAAAATGGCCAATTTACTCACTCTGAGTTCTCAAAAAGGGTTTCTTCACCCCGGGAAGTTAATTAAATACCATTTGGAAGCATTTAATGTTCGAGCAAAAACGGCTGATTTTCGACAAAAGAGATAACACCCCCCCATTACGTCATGCTTCAGAAATGTGGAAAATGGTCCGTTTTCAAATGTTTTATATTTGAACGTCAGTTCACATTTGTAGGTGGATCATCAGTGTTAGAGCTAAAATTAGCATGTTTAAAGTGATTTTCATGCTTCCAGGGGCTCGGGAAGTTAATTAAATACCATTTGGAGGCATTTAATGTTCGAGCAAAAACGGCTGATTTTCGACAAAAGAGATAACACCCCCCCATTACGTCATGCTTCAGAAATGTGGAAAATGGTCTTTTTTCAAATGTTTTATTTTTGAACGTCAGTTCACATTTGTAGGTGGATCATCAGTGTTAGAGCTAAAATTAGCATGTTTAAAGTGATTTTCATGCTTCCAGGGGCTCGGGAAGTTATTTAAATACCATTTGGAGGCATTTAATGTTCGAGCAAAAACGGCTGATTTTCGACAAAAGAGATAACACCCCCCCATTACGTCATGCTTCAGAAATGTGGAAAATGGTCCGTTTTCAAATGTTTTATTTTTGAACGTCAGTTCACATTTGTAGGTGGATCATCAGTGTTAGAGCTAAAATTAGCATGTTTAAAGTGATTTTCATGCTTCCAGGGGCTCGGGAAGTTAATTAAATACCATTTGGAGGCATTTAATGTTCGAGCAAAAACGGCTGATTTTCGACAAAAGAGATAACACCCCCCCCATTACGTCATGCTTCAGAAATGTGGAAAATGGTCCGTTTTCAAATGTTTTATTTTTGAACGTCAGTTCACATTTGTAGGTGGATCATCAGTGTTAGAGCTAAAATTAGCATGTTTAAAGTGATTTTCATGCTTCCAGGGACTCGGGAAGTTAATTAAATACCATTTGGAGGCATTTAATGTTCGAGCAAAAACGGCTGATTTTCGACAAAAGAGATAACACCCCCCCATTACGTCATGCTTCAGAAATGTGGAAAATGGTCCGTTTTCAAATGTTTTATTTTTGAACGTCAGTTCACATTTGTAGGTGGATCATCAGTGTTAGAGCTAAAATTAGCATGTTTAAAGTGATTTTTTTTATGCTTCCAGGGGCTCGGGAAGTTAATTAAATACCATTTGGAGGCATTTAATGTTCGAGCAAAAACGGCTGATTTTCGACAAAAGAGATAACACCCCCCCATTACGTCATGCTTCAGAAATGTGGAAAATGGTCCGTTTTCAAATGTTTTATTTTTGAACGTCAGTTCACATTTGTAGGTGGATCATCAGTGTTAGAGCTAAAATTAGCATGTTTAAAGTGATTTTCATGCTTCCAGGGACTCGGGAAGTTAATTAAATACCATTTGGAGGCATTTAATGTTCGAGCAAAAACGGCTGATTTTCGACAAAAGAGATAACACCCCCCCATTACGTCATGCTTCAGAAATGTGGAAAATGGTCCGTTTTCAAATGTTTTATTTTTGAACGTCAGTTCACATTTGTAGGTGGATCATCAGTGTTAGAGCTAAAATTAGCATGTTTAAAGTGATTTTCATGCTTCCAGGGGCCCAAAACACAAGATTTATGGAATGGTTAAAAGTGCATGAAAATGGCCAATTTACTCACTCTGAGTTCTCAAAAAGGGTTTCTTCACCCCGGGAAGTTAATTAAATACCATTTGGAGGCATTTAATGTTCGAGCAAAAACGGCTGATTTTCGACAAAAGAGATAACACCCCCCCATTACGTCATGCTTCAGAAATGTGGAAAATGGTCCATTTTCAAATGTTTTATTTTTGAACGTCAGTTCACATTTGTAGGTGGATCATCAGTGTTAGAGCTAAAATTAGCATGTTTAAAGTGATTTTCATGCTTCCAGGGGCTCGGGAAGTTAATTAAATACCATTTGGAGGCATTTAATGTTCGAGCAAAAACGGCTGATTTTCGACAAAAGAGATAACACCCCCCCATTACGTCATGCTTCAGAAATGTGGAAAATGGTCCGTTTTCAAATGTTTTATTCTTGAACGTCAGTTCACATTTGTAGGTGGATCATCAGTGTTAGAGCTAAAATTAGCATGTTTAAAGTGATTTTCATGCTTCCAGGGGCCCAAAACACAAGATTTATGGAATGGTTAAAAGTGCATGAGAATGGCCAATTTACTCACTCTGAGTTCTCAAAAAGGGTTTCTTCACCCCGGGAAGTGAAATAAATACCATTTGGAGGCATTTAATGTTCGAGCAAAAACGGCTGATTTTCGACAAAAGAGATAACACCCCCCCATTACGTCATGCTTCAGAAATGTGGAAAATGGTCCGTTTTCAAATGTTTTATTTTTGAACGTCAGTTCACATTTGTAGGTGGATCATCAGTGTTAGAGCTAAAATTAGCATGTTTAAAGTGATTTTCATGCTTCCAGGGGCTCGGGAAGTTAATTAAATACCATTTGGAGGCATTTAATGTTCGAGCAAAAACGGCTGATTTTCGACAAAAGAGATAACACCCCCCCATTACGTCATGCTTCAGAAATGTGGAAAATGGTCCGTTTTCAAATGTTTTATTTTTGAACGTCAGTTCACATTTGTAGGTGGATCATCAGTGTTAGAGCTAAAATTAGCATGTTTAAAGTGATTTTCATGCTTCCAGGGGCTCGGGAAGTTAATTAAATACCATTTGGAGGCATTTAATGTTCAAGCAAAAACGGCTGATTTTCGACAAAAGAGATAACACCCCCCCATTACGTCATGCTTCAGAAATGTGGAAAATGGTCCGTTTTCAAATGTTTTATTTTTGAACGTCAGTTCACATTTGTAGGTGGATCATCAATGTTAGAGCTAAAATTAGCATGTTTAAAGTGATTTTCATGCTTCCAGGGGCCCAAAACACAAGATTAATGGAATGGTTAAAAGTGCATGAAAATGGCCAATTTACTCACTCTGAGTTCTCAAAAAAGGTTTCTTCACCCCGGGAAGTGAAATAAATACCATTTGGAGGCATTTAATGTTCGAGCAAAAACGGCTGATTTTCGACAAAAGAGATAACACCCCCCCATTACGTCATGCTTCAGAAATGTGGAAAATGGTCCGTTTTCAAATGTTTTATTTTTGAACGTCAGTTCACATTTGTAGGTGGATCATCAGTGTTAGAGCTAAAATTAGCATGTTTAAAGTGATTTTCATGCTTCCAGGGGCTCGGGAAGTTAATTAAATACCATTTGGAGGCATTTAATGTTCGAGCAAAAACGGCTGATTTTCGATAAAAGAGATAACACCCCCCCATTACGTCATGCTTCAGAAATGTGGAAAATGGTCCGTTTTCAAATGTTTTATTTTTGAACGTCAGTTCACATTTGTAGGTGGATCATCAGTGTTAGAGCTAAAATTAGCATGTTTAAAGTGATTTTCATGCTTCCAGGGGCTCGGGAAGTTAATTAAATACCATTTGGAGGCATTTAATGTTCGAGCAAAAACGGCTGATTTTCGACAAAAGAGATAACACCCCCCCCATTACGTCATGCTTCAGAAATGTGGAAAATGGTCCGTTTTCAAATGTTTTATTTTTGAACGTCAGTTCACATTTGTAGGTGGATCATCAGTGTTAAAGCTAAAATTAGCATGTTTAAAGTGATTTTCATGCTTCCAGGGGCCCAAAACACAAGATTAATGGAATGGTTAAAAGTGCATGAAAATGGCCAATTTACTCACTCTGAGTTCTCAAAAAGGGTTTCTTCACCCCGGGAAGTGAAATAAATACCATTTGGAGGCATTTAATGTTCGAGCAAAAACGGCTGATTTTCGACAAAAGAGATAACACCCCTCCATTACGTCATGCTTCAGAAATGTGGAAAATGGTCGGTTTTCAAATGTTTTATTTTTGAACGTCAGTTCACATTTGTAGGTGGATCATCAGTGTTAGAGCTAAAATTAGCATGTTTAAAGTGATTTTCATGCTTCCAGGGGCCCAAAACACAAGATTAATGGAATGGTTAAAAGTGCATGAAAATGGCCAATTTACTCACTCTGAGTTCTCAAAAAGGGTTTCTTCACCCAGGGAAGTGAAATAAATACCATTTGGAGGCATTTAATGTTCGAGCAAAAACGGCTGATTTTCGACAAAAGAGATAACACCCCCCCATTACGTCATGCTTCAGAAATGTGGAAAATGGTCCGTTTTCAAATGTTTTATTTTTGAACGTCAGTTCACATTTGTAGGTGGATCATCAGTGTTAGAGCTAAAATTAGCATGTTTAAAGTGATTTTCATGCTTCCAGGGGCTCGGGAAGTTAATTAAATACCATTTGGAGGCATTTAATGTTCGAGCAAAAACGGCTGATTTTCGACAAAAGAGATAACACCCCCCCATTACGTCATGCTTCAGAAATGTGGAAAATGGTCCGTTTTCAAATGTTTTATTTTTGAACGTCAGTTCACATTTGTAGGTGGATCATCAGTGTTAGGGCTAAAATTAGCATGTTTAAAGTGATTCTCATGCTTCCAGGGGCTCGGGAAGTTAATTAAATACCATTTGGAGGCATTTAATGTTCGAGCAAAAACGGCTGATTTTCGACAAAAGAGATAACACCCCCCCATTACGTCATGCTTCAGAAATGTGGAAAATGGTCTGTTTTCAAATGTTTTATTTTTGAACGTCAGTTCACATTTGTAGGTGGATCATCAGTGTTAGAGCTAAAATTAGCATGTTTAAAGTGATTTTCATGCTTCCAGGGGCCCAAAACACAAGATTTATGGAATGGTTAAAAGTGCATGAAAATGGCCAATTTACTCACTCTGAGTTCTCAAAAAGGGTTTCTTCACCCCGGGAAGTTAATTAAATACCATTTGGAGGCATTTAATGTTCGAGCAAAAACGGCTGATTTTCGACAAAAGAGATAACACCCCCCCATTACGTCATGCTTCAGAAATGTGGAAAATGGTCCGTTTTCAAATGTTTTATTTTTGAACGTCAGTTCACATTTGTAGGTGGATCATCAGTGTTAGAGCTAAAATTAGCATGTTTAAAGTGATTTTCATGCTTCCAGGGGCTCGGGAAGTGAAATAAATACCATTTGGAGCCATTTAATGTTCGAGCAAAAACGGCTGATTTTCGACAAAAGAGATAACACCCCCCCATTACGTCATGCTTCAGAAATGTGGAAAATGGTCCGTTTTCAAATGTTTTATTTTTGAACGTCAGTTCACATTTGTAGGTGGATCATCAGTGTTAGAGCTAAAATTAGCATGTTTAAAGTGATTTTCATGCTTCCAGGGGCTCGGGAAGTGAAATAAATACCATTTGGAGGCATTTAATGTTCGAGCAAAAACGGCTGATTTTCGACAAAAGAGATAACACCCCCCCATTACGTCATGCTTCAGAAATGTGGAAAATGGTCCGTTTTCAAATGTTTTATTTTTGAACGTCAGTTCACATTTGTAGGTGGATCATCAGTGTTAGAGCTAAAATTAGCATGTTTAAAGTGATTTTCATGCTTCCAGGGGCTCGGGAAGTGAAATAAATACCATTTGGAGGCATTTAATGTTCGAGCAAAAACTGCTGATTTTCGACAAAAGAGATAACACCCCCCCATTACGTCATGCTTCAGAAATGTGGAAAATGGTCCGTTTTCAAATGTTTTATTTTTGAACGTCAGTTCACATTTGTAGGTGGATCATCAGTGTTAGAGCTAAAATTAGCATGTTTAAAGTGATTTTCATGCTTCCAGGGGCTCGGGAAGTGAAATAAATACCATTTGGAGGCATTTAATGTTCGAGCAAAAACGGCTGATTTTCGACAAAAGAGATAACACCCCCCCATTACGTCATGCTTCAGAAATGTGGAAAATGGTCCGTTTTCAAATGTTTTATTTTTGAACGTCAGTTCACATTTGTAGGTGGATCATCAGTGTTAGAGCTAAAATTAGCATGTTTAAAGTGATTTTCATGCTTCCAGGGGCCCAAAACACAAGATTTATGGAATGGTTAAAAGTGCATGAAAATGGCCAATTTACTCACTCTGAGTTCTCAAAAAGGGTTTCTTCACCCCGGGAAGTTAATTAAATACCATTTGGAAGCATTTAATGTTCGAGCAAAAACGGCTGATTTTCGACAAAAGAGATAACACCCCCCCATTACGTCATGCTTCAGAAATGTGGAAAATGGTCCGTCTTCAAATGTTTTATATTTGAACGTCAGTTCACATTTGTAGGTGGATCATCAGTGTTAGAGCTAAAATTAGCATGTTTAAAGTGATTTTCATGCTTCCAGGGGCTCGGGAAGTTAATTAAATACCATTTGGAGGCATTTAATGTTCGAGCAAAAACGGCTGATTTTCGACAAAAGAGATAACACCCCCCCATTACGTCATGCTTCAGAAATGTGGAAAATGGTCCGTTTTCAAATGTTTTATTTTTGAACGTCAGTTCACATTTGTAGGTGGATCATCAGTGTTAGAGCTAAAATTAGCATGTTTAAAGTGATTTTCATGCTTCCAGGGGCTCGGGAAGTTAATTAAATACCATTTGGAGGCATTTAATGTTCGAGCAAAAACGGCTGATTTTCGACAAAAGAGATAACACCCCCCTCATTACGTCATGCTTCAGAAATGTGGAAAATGGTCCGTTTTCAAATGTTTTATTTTTGAACGTCAGTTCACATTTGTAGGTGGATCATCAGTGTTAGAGCTAAAATTAGCATGTTTAAAGTGATTTTCATGCTTCCAGGGGCCCAAAACACAAGATTTATGGAATGGTTAAAAGTGCATGAAAATGGCCAATTTACTCACTCTGAGTTCTCAAAAAGGGTTTCTTCACCCCGGGAAGTTAATTAAATACCATTTGGAGGCATTTAATGTTCGAGCAAAAACGGCTGATTTTCGACAAAAGAGATAACACCCCCCCATTACGTCATGCTTCAGAAATGTGGAAAATGGTCCGTTTTCAAATGTTTTATTTTTGAACGTCAGTTCACATTTGTAGGTGGATCATCAGTGTTAGAGCTAAAATTAGCATGTTTAAAGTGATTTTCATGCTTCCAGGGGCTCGGGAAGTGAAATAAATACCATTTGGAGGCATTTAATGTTCGAGCAAAAACGGCTGATTTTCGACAAAAGAGATAACACCCCCCCATTACATCATGCTTCAGAAATGTGGAAAATGGTCCGTTTTCAAATGTTTTATTTTTGAACGTCAGTTCACATTTGTAGGTGGATCATCAGTGTTAGAGCTAAAATTAGCATGTTTAAAGTGATTTTCATGCTTCCAGGGGCTCGGGAAGTGAAATAAATACCATTTGGAGGCATTTAATGTTCGAGCAAAAACGGCTGATTTTCGACAAAAGAGATAACACCCCCCCATTACGTCATGCTTCAGAAATGTGGAAAATGGTCCGTTTTCAAATGTTTTATTTTTGAACGTCAGTTCACATTTGTAGGTGGATCATCAGTGTTAGAGCTAAAATTAGCATGTTTAAAGTGATTTTCATGCTTCCAGGGGCTCGGGAAGTGAAATAAATACCATTTGGAGGCATTTAATGTTCGAGCAAAAACTGCTGATTTTCGACAAAAGAGATAACACCCCCCCATTACGTCATGCTTCAGAAATGTGGAAAATGGTCCGTTTTCAAATGTTTTATTTTTGAACGTCAGTTCACATTTGTAGGTGGATCATCAGTGTTAGAGCTAAAATTAGCATGTTTAAAGTGATTTTCATGCTTCCAGGGGCTCGGGAAGTGAAATAAATACCATTTGGAGGCATTTAATGTTCGAGCAAAAACGGCTGATTTTCGACAAAAGAGATAACACCCCCCCATTACGTCATGCTTCAGAAATGTGGAAAATGGTCCGTTTTCAAATGTTTTATTTTTGAACGTCAGTTCACATTTGTAGGTGGATCATCAGTGTTAGAGCTAAAATTAGCATGTTTAAAGTGATTTTCATGCTTCCAGGGGCCCAAAACACAAGATTTATGGAATGGTTAAAAGTGCATGAAAATGGCCAATTTACTCACTCTGAGTTCTCAAAAAGGGTTTCTTCACCCCGGGAAGTTAATTAAATACCATTTGGAAGCATTTAATGTTCGAGCAAAAACGGCTGATTTTCGACAAAAGAGATAACACCCCCCCATTACGTCATGCTTCAGAAATGTGGAAAATGGTCCGTTTTCAAATGTTTTATATTTGAACGTCAGTTCACATTTGTAGGTGGATCATCAGTGTTAGAGCTAAAATTAGCATGTTTAAAGTGATTTTCATGCTTCCAGGGGCTCGGGAAGTTAATTAAATACCATTTGGAGGCATTTAATGTTCGAGCAAAAACGGCTGATTTTCGACAAAAGAGATAACACCCCCCCATTACGTCATGCTTCAGAAATGTGGAAAATGGTCCGTTTTCAAATGTTTTATTTTTGAACGTCAGTTCACATTTGTAGGTGGATCATCAGTGTTAGAGCTAAAATTAGCATGTTTAAAGTGATTTTCATGCTTCCAGGGGCTCGGGAAGTTAATTAAATACCATTTGAAGGCATTTAATGTTCGAGCAAAAACGGCTGATTTTCGACAAAAGAGATAACACCCCCCCCCATTACGTCATGCTTCAGAAATGTGGAAAATGGTCCGTTTTCAAATGTTTTATTTTTGAACGTCAGTTCACATTTGTAGGTGGATCATCAGTGTTAGAGCTAAAATTAGCATGTTTAAAGTGATTTTCATGCTTCCAGGGGCTCGGGAAGTTAATTAAATACCATTTGGAGGCATTTAATGTTCGAGCAAAAACGGCTGATTTTCGACAAAAGAGATAACACCCCCCCATTACGTCATGCTTCAGAAATGTGGAAAATGGTCCGTTTTCAAATGTTTTATTTTTGAACGTCAGTTCACATTTGTAGGTGGATCATCAGTGTTAGAGCTAAAATTAGCATGTTTAAAGTGATTTTCATGCTTCCAGGGGCCCAAAACACAAGATTTATGGAATGGTTAAAAGTGCATGAAAATGGCCAATTTACTCACTCTGAGTTCTCAAAAAGGGTTTCTTCACCCCGGGAAGTTAATTAAATACCATTTGGACGCATTTAATGTTCGAGCAAAAACGGCTGATTTTCGACAAAAGAGATAACACCCCCCCATTACGTCATGCTTCAGAAATGTGGAAAATGGTCCGTTTTCAAATGTTTTATTTTTGAACGTCAGTTCACATTTGTAGGTGGATCATCAGTGTTAGAGCTAAAATTAGCATGTTTAAAGTGATTTTCATGCTTCCAGGGGCTCGGGAAGTTAATTAAATACCATTTGGAGGCATTTAATGTTCGAGCAAAAACGGCTGATTTTCGACAAAAGAGATAACACCCCCCCATTACGTCATGCTTCAGAAATGTGGAAAATGGTCCGTTTTCAAATGTTTTATTTTTGAACGTCAGTTCACATTTGTAGGTGGATCATCAGTGTTAGAGCTGAAATTAGCATGTTTAAAGTGATTTTCATGCTTCCAGGGGCCCAAAACACAAGATTAATGGAATGGTTAAAAGTGCATGAAAATGGCCAATGTACTCACTCTGAGTTCTCAAAAAGGGTTTCTTCACCCCGGGAAGTGAAATAAATACCATTTGGAGGCATTTAATGTTCGAGCAAAAACGGCTGATTTTCGACAAAAGAGATAACACCCCCCCATTACGTCATGCTTCAGAAATGTGGAAAATGGTCCGTTTTCAAATGTTTTATTTTTGAACGTCAGTTCACATTTGTAGGTGGATCATCAGTGTTAGAGCTAAAATTAGCATGTTTAAAGTGATTTTCATGCTTCCAGGGGCTCGGGAAGTTAATTAAATACCATTTGGAGGCATTTAATGTTCGAGCAAAAACGGCTGATTTTCGACAAAAGAGATAACACCCCCCCCATTACGTCATGCTTCAGAAATGTGGAAAATGGTCCGTTTTCAAATGTTTTATTTTTGAACGTCAGTTCACATTTGTAGGTGGATCATCAGTGTTAGAGCTAAAATTAGCATGTTTAAAGTGATTTTCATGCTTCCAGGGGCCCAAAACACAAGATTAATGGAATGGTTAAAAGTGCATGAAAATGGCCAATTTACTCACTCTGAGTTCTCAAAAAGGGTTTCTTCACCCCGGGAAGTGAAATAAATACCATTTGGAGGCATTTAATGTTCGAGCAAAAACGGCTGATTTTCGACAAAAGAGATAACACCCCTCCATTACGTCATGCTTCAGAAATGTGGAAAATGGTCCGTTTTCAAATGTTTTATTTTTGAACGTCAGTTCACATTTGTAGGTGGATCATCAGTGTTAGAGCTAAAATTAGCATGTTTAAAGTGATTTTCATGCTTCCAGGGGCTCGGGAAGTTAATTAAATACCATTTGGAGGCATTTAATGTTCGAGCAAAAACGGCTGATTTTCGACAAAAGAGATAACACCCCCCCCATTACGTCATGCTTCAGAAATGTGGAAAATGGTCCGTTTTCAAATGTTTTATTTTTGAACGTCAGTTCACATTTGTAGGTGGATCATCAGTGTTAGAGCTAAAATTAGCATGTTTAAAGTGATTTTCATGCTTCCAGGGGCTCGGGAAGTTAATTAAATACCATTTGGAGGCATTTAATGTTCGAGCAAAAACGGCTGATTTTCGACAAAAGAGATAACACCCCCCCCATTACGTCATGCTTCAGAAATGTGGAAAATGGTCCGTTTTCAAATGTTTTATTTTTGAACGTCAGTTCACATTTGTAGGTGGATCATCAGTGTTAGAGCTAAAATTAGCATGTTTAAAGTGATTTTCATGCTTCCAGGGGCTCGGGAAGTTAATTAAATACCATTTGGAGGCATTTAATGTTCGAGCAAAAACGGCTGATTTTCGACAAAAGAGATAACACCCCCCCATTACGTCATGATTCAGAAATGTGGAAAATGGTCCGTTTTCAAATGTTTTATTTTTGAACGTCAGTTCACATTTGTAGGTGGATCATCAGTGTTAGAGCTAAAATTAGCATGTTTAAAGTGATTTTCATGCTTCCAGGGGCCCAAAACACAAGATTTATGGAATGGTTAAAAGTGCATGAAAATGGCCAATTTACTCACTCTGAGTTCTCAAAAAGGGTTTCTTCACCCCGGGAAGTTAATTAAATACCATTTGGACGCATTTAATGTTCGAGCAAAAATGGCTGATTTTCGACAAAAGAGATAACACCCCCCCATTACGTCATGCTTCAGAAATGTGGAAAATGGTCCGTTTTCAAATGTTTTATTTTTGAACGTCAGTTCACATTTGTAGGTGGATCATCAGTGTTAGAGCTAAAATTAGCATGTTTAAAGTGATTTTCATGCTTCCAGGGGCTCGGGAAGTTAATTAAATACAATTTGGAGGCATTTAATGTTTGAGCAAAAACGGCTGATTTTCGACAAAAGAGATAACACCCCCCCATTACGTCATGCTTCAGAAATGTGGAAAATGGTCCGTTTTCAAATGTTTTATTTTTGAATGTCAGTTCACATTTGTAGGTGGATCATCAGTGTTAGAGCTAAAATTTGCATGTTTAAAGTGATTTTCATGTTTCCAGGGGCCCAAAACACAAGATTAATGGAATGGTTAAAAGTGCATAAAAATGGCCAATTTACTCACTCTGAGTTCTCAAAAAGGGTTTCTTCACCCCGGGAAGTGAAATAAATACCATTTGGAGGCATTTAATGTTCGAGCAAAAACGGCTGATTTTCGACAAAAGAGATAACACCCCCCCATTACGTCATGCTTTAGAAATGTGGAAAATGGTCCGTTTTCAAATGTTTTATTTTTGAACGTCAGTTCACATTTGTAGGTGGATCATCAGTGTTAGAGCTAAAATTAGCATGTTTAAAGTGATTTTCATGCTTCCAGGGGCTCGGGAAGTTAATTAAATACCATTTGGAGGCATTTAATGTTCGAGCAAAAACGGCTGATTTTCGACAAAAGAGATAACACCCCCCCCCCATTACGTCATGCTTCAGAAATGTGGAAAATGGTCCGTTTTCAAATGTTTTATTTTTGAACGTCAGTTCACATTTGTAGGAGGATCATCAGTGTTAGAGCTAAAATTAGCATGTTTAAAGTGATTTTCATGCTTCCAGGGGCTCGGGAAGTTAATTAAATACCATTTGGAGGCATTTAATGTTCGAGCAAAAACGGCTGATTTTCGACAAAAGAGATAACACCCCCCCCATTACGTCATGCTTCAGAAATGTGGAAAATGGTCCGTTTTCAAATGTTTTATTTTTGAACGTCAGTTCACATTTGTAGGTGGATCATCAGTGTTAGAGCTAAAATTAGCATGTTTAAAGTGATTTTCATGCTTCCAGGGGCTCGGGAAGTTAATTAAATACCATTTGGAGGCATTTAATGTTCGAGCAAAAACGGCTGATTTTCGACAAAAGAGATAACACCCCCCCATTACGTCATGCTTCAGAAATGTGGAAAATGGTCCGTTTTCAAATGTTTTATTTTTGAACGTCAGTTCACATTTGTAGGTGGATCATCAGTGTTAGAGCTAAAATTAGCATGTTTAAAGTGATTTTCATGCTTCCAGGGGCCCAAAACACGAGATTTATGGAATGGTTAAAAGTGCATGAAAATGGCCAATTTACTCACTCTGAGTTCTCAAAAAGGGTTTCTTCACCCCGGGAAGTGAAATAAATACCATTTGGAGGCATTTAATGTTCGAGCAAAAACGGCTGATTTTCGACAAAAGAGATAACACCCCCCCATTACGTCATGCTTCAGAAATGTGGAAAATGGTCCGTTTTCAAATGTTTTATTTTTGAACGTCAGTTCACATTTGTAGGTGGATCATCAGTGTAAGAGCTAAAATTAGCATGTTTAAAGTGATTTTCATGCTTCCAGGGGCTCGGGAAGATATTTAAATACCATTTGGAGGCATTTAATGTTCGAGCAAAAACGGCTGATTTTCGACAAAAGAGATAACACCCCCCCATTACGTCATGCTTCAGAAATGTGGAAAATGGTCCGTTTTCAAATGTTTTATTTTTGAACGTCAGTTCACATTTGTAGGTGGATCATCAGTGTTAGAGCTAAAATTAGCATGTTTAAAGTGATTTTCATGCTTCCAGGGGCTCGGGAAGTTAATTAAATACCATTTGGAGGCATTTAATGTTCGAGCAAAAACGGCTGATTTTCGACAAAAGAGATAACACCCCCCCATTACGTCATGCTTCAGAAATGTGGAAAATGGTCCGTTTTCAAATGTTTTATTTTTGAACGTCAGTTCACATTTGTAGGTGGATCATCAGTGTTAGAGCTAAAATTAGCATGTTTAAAGTGATTTTCATGCTTCCAGGGGCTCGGGAAGTTAATTAAATACCATTTGGAGGCATTTAATGTTCGAGCAAAAACGGCTGATTTTCGACAAAAGAGATAACACCCCCCCATTACGTCATGCTTCAGAAATGTGGAAAATGGTCCGTTTTCAAATGTTTTATTTTTGAACGTCAGTTCACATTTGTAGGTGGATCATCAGTGTTAGAGCTAAAATTAGCATGTTTAAAGTGATTTTCATGCTTCCAGGGGCCCAAAACACAAGATTTATGGAATGGTTAAAAGTGCATGAAAATGGCCAATTTACTCACTCTGAGTTCTCAAAAAGGGTTTCTTCACCCCGGGAAGTGAAATAAATACCATTTGGAGGCATTTAATGTTCGAGCAAAAACGGCTGATTTTCGACAAAAGAGATAACACCCCCCCATTACGTCATGCTTCAGAAATGTGGAAAATGGTCCGTTTTCAAATGTTTTATTTTTGAACGTCAGTTCACATTTGTAGGTGGATCATCAGTGTTAGAGCTAAAATTAGCATGTTTAAAGTGATTTTCATGCTTCCAGGGGCTCGGGAAGTTAATTAAATACCATTTGGAGGCATTTAATGTTCGAGCAAAAACGGCTGATTTTCGACAAAAGAGATAACACCCCCCCATTACGTCATGCTTCAGAAATGTGGAAAATGGTCCGTTTTCAAATGTTTTATTTTTGAACGTCAGTTCACATTTGTAGGTGGATCATCAGTGTTAGAGCTAAAATTAGCATGTTTAAAGTGATTTTCATGCTTCCAGGGGCCCAAAACACAAGATTAATGGAATGGTTAAAAGTGCATGAAAATGGCCAATTTACTCACTCTGAGTTCTCAAAAAAGGTTTCTTCACCCCGGGAAGTGAAATAAATACCATTTGGAGGCATTTAATGTTCGAGCAAAAACGGCTGATTTTCGACAAAAGAGATAACACCCCCCCATTACGTCATGCTTCAGAAATGTGGAAAATGGTCCGTTTTCAAATGTTTTATTTTTGAACGTCAGTTCACATTTGTAGGTGGATCATCAGTGTTAGAGCTAAAATTAGCATGTTTAAAGTGATTTTCATGCTTCCAGGGGCTCAGGAAGTTAATTAAATACCATTTGGAGGCATTTAATGTTCGAGCAAAACCGGCTGATTTTCGATAAAAGAGATAACACCCCCCCATTACGTCATGCTTCAGAAATGTGGAAAATGGTCCGTTTTCAAATGTTTTATTTTTGAACGTCAGTTCACATTTGTAGGTGGATCATCAGTGTTAGAGCTAAAATTAGCATGTTTAAAGTGATTTTCATGCTTCCAGGGGCTCGGGAAGTTATTTAAATACCATTTGGAGGCATTTAATGTTCGAGCAAAAACGGCTGATTTTCGACAAAAGAGATAACACCCCCCCATTACGTCATGCTTCAGAAATGTGGAAAATGGTCCGTTTTCAAATGTTTTATTTTTGAACGTCAGTTCACATTTGTAGGTGGATCATCAGTGTTAGAGCTAAAATTAGCATGTTTAAAGTGATTTTCATGCTTCCAGGGGCTCGGGAAGTTAATTAAATACCATTTGGAGGCATTTAATGTTCAAGCAAAAACGGCTGATTTTCGACAAAAGAGATAACACCCCCCCATTACGTCATGCTTCAGAAATGTGGAAAATGGTCCGTTTTCAAATGTTTTATTTTTGAACGTCAGTTCACATTTGTAGGTGGATCATCAGTGTTAGAGCTAAAATTAGCATGTTTAAAGTGATTTTCATGCTTCCAGGGGCCCAAAACACAAGATTAATGGAATGGTTAAAAGTGCATGAAAATGGCCAATTTACTCACTCTGAGTTCTCAAAAAAGGTTTCTTCACCCCGGGAAGTGAAATAAATACCATTTGGAGGCATTTAATGTTCGAGCAAAAACGGCTGATTTTCGACAAAAGAGATAACACCCCCCCATTACGTCATGCTTCAGAAATGTGGAAAATGGTCCGTTTTCAAATGTTTTATTTTTGAACGTCAGTTCACATTTGTAGGTGGATCATCAGTGTTAGAGCTAAAATTAGCATGTTTAAAGTGATTTTCATGCTTCCAGGGGCTCAGGAAGTTAATTAAATACCATTTGGAGGCATTTAATGTTCGAGCAAAACCGGCTGATTTTCGATAAAAGAGATAACACCCCCCCATTACGTCATGCTTCAGAAATGTGGAAAATGGTCCGTTTTCAAATGTTTTATTTTTGAACGTCAGTTCACATTTGTAGGTGGATCATCAGTGTTAGAGCTAAAATTAGCATGTTTAAAGTGATTTTCATGCTTCCAGGGGCTCGGGAAGTTATTTAAATACCATTTGGAGGCATTTAATGTTCGAGCAAAAACGGCTGATTTTCGACAAAAGAGATAACACCCCCCCATTACGTCATGCTTCAGAAATGTGGAAAATGGTCCGTTTTCAAATGTTTTATTTTTGAACGTCAGTTCACATTTGTAGGTGGATCATCAGTGTTAGAGCTAAAATTAGCATGTTTAAAGTGATTTTCATGCTTCCAGGGGCTCGGGAAGTTAATTAAATACCATTTGGAGGCATTTAATGTTCAAGCAAAAACGGCTGATTTTCGACAAAAGAGATAACACCCCCCCATTACGTCATGCTTCAGAAATGTGGAAAATGGTCCGTTTTCAAATGTTTTATTTTTGAACGTCAGTTCACATTTGTAGGTGGATCATCAGTGTTAGAGCTAAAATTAGCATGTTTAAAGTGATTTTCATGCTTCCAGGGGCCCAAAACACAAGATTAATGGAATGGTTAAAAGTGCATGAAAATGGCCAATTTACTCACTCTGAGTTCTCAAAAAAGGTTTCTTCACCCCGGGAAGTGAAATAAATACCATTTGGAGGCATTTAATGTTCGAGCAAAAACGGCTGATTTTCGACAAAAGAGATAACACCCCCCCATTACGTCATGCTTCAGAAATGTGGAAAATGGTCCGTTTTCAAATGTTTTATTTTTGAACGTCAGTTCACATTTGTAGGTGGATCATCAGTGTTAGAGCTAAAATTAGCATGTTTAAAGTGATTTTCATGCTTCCAGGGGCTCGGGAAGTTAATTAAATACCATTTGGAGGCATTTAATGTTCGAGCAAAAACGGCTGATTTTCGACAAAAGAGATAACACCCCCCCCATTACGTCATGCTTCAGAAATGTGGAAAATGGTCCGTTTTCAAATGTTTTATTTTTGAACGTCAGTTCACATTTGTAGGTGGATCATCAGTGTTAGAGCTAAAATTAGCATGTTTAAAGTGATTTTCATGCTTCCAGGGGCTCGGGAAGTTAATTAAATACCATTTGGAGGCATTTAATGTTCGAGCAAAAACGGCTGATTTTCGACAAAAGAGATAACACCCCCCCATTACGTCATGATTCAGAAATGTGGAAAATGGTCCGTTTTCAAATGTTTTATTTTTGAACGTCAGTTCACATTTGTAGGTGGATCATCAGTGTTAGAGCTAAAATTAGCATGTTTAAAGTGATTTTCATGCTTCCAGGGGCCCAAAACACAAGATTTATGGAATGGTTAAAAGTGCATGAAAATGGCCAATTTACTCACTCTGAGTTCTCAAAAAGGGTTTCTTCACCCCGGGAAGTTAATTAAATACCATTTGGACGCATTTAATGTTCGAGCAAAAATGGCTGATTTTCGACAAAAGAGATAACACCCCCCCATTACGTCATGCTTCAGAAATGTGGAAAATGGTCCGTTTTCAAATGTTTTATTTTTGAACGTCAGTTCACATTTGTAGGTGGATCATCAGTGTTAGAGCTAAAATTAGCATGTTTAAAGTGATTTTCATGCTTCCAGGGGCTCGGGAAGTTAATTAAATACAATTTGGAGGCATTTAATGTTTGAGCAAAAACGGCTGATTTTCGACAAAAGAGATAACACCCCCCCATTACGTCATGCTTCAGAAATGTGGAAAATGGTCCGTTTTCAAATGTTTTATTTTTGAATGTCAGTTCACATTTGTAGGTGGATCATCAGTGTTAGAGCTAAAATTTGCATGTTTAAAGTGATTTTCATGTTTCCAGGGGCCCAAAACACAAGATTAATGGAATGGTTAAAAGTGCATAAAAATGGCCAATTTACTCACTCTGAGTTCTCAAAAAGGGTTTCTTCACCCCGGGAAGTGAAATAAATACCATTTGGAGGCATTTAATGTTCGAGCAAAAACGGCTGATTTTCGACAAAAGAGATAACACCCCCCCATTACGTCATGCTTTAGAAATGTGGAAAATGGTCCGTTTTCAAATGTTTTATTTTTGAACGTCAGTTCACATTTGTAGGTGGATCATCAGTGTTAGAGCTAAAATTAGCATGTTTAAAGTGATTTTCATGCTTCCAGGGGCTCGGGAAGTTAATTAAATACCATTTGGAGGCATTTAATGTTCGAGCAAAAACGGCTGATTTTCGACAAAAGAGATAACACCCCCCCCCATTACGTCATGCTTCAGAAATGTGGAAAATGGTCCGTTTTCAAATGTTTTATTTTTGAACGTCAGTTCACATTTGTAGGAGGATCATCAGTGTTAGAGCTAAAATTAGCATGTTTAAAGTGATTTTCATGCTTCCAGGGGCTCGGGAAGTTAATTAAATACCATTTGGAGGCATTTAATGTTCGAGCAAAAACGGCTGATTTTCGACAAAAGAGATAACACCCCCCCCATTACGTCATGCTTCAGAAATGTGGAAAATGGTCCGTTTTCAAATGTTTTATTTTTGAACGTCAGTTCACATTTGTAGGTGGATCATCAGTGTTAGAGCTAAAATTAGCATGTTTAAAGTGATTTTCATGCTTCCAGGGGCTCGGGAAGTTAATTAAATACCATTTGGAGGCATTTAATGTTCGAGCAAAAACGGCTGATTTTCGACAAAAGAGATAACACCCCCCCATTACGTCATGCTTCAGAAATGTGGAAAATGGTCCGTTTTCAAATGTTTTATTTTTGAACGTCAGTTCACATTTGTAGGTGGATCATCAGTGTTAGAGCTAAAATTAGCATGTTTAAAGTGATTTTCATGCTTCCAGGGGCCCAAAACACGAGATTTATGGAATGGTTAAAAGTGCATGAAAATGGCCAATTTACTCACTCTGAGTTCTCAAAAAGGGTTTCTTCACCCCGGGAAGTGAAATAAATACCATTTGGAGGCATTTAATGTTCGAGCAAAAACGGCTGATTTTCGACAAAAGAGATAACACCCCCCCATTACGTCATGCTTCAGAAATGTGGAAAATGGTCCGTTTTCAAATGTTTTATTTTTGAACGTCAGTTCACATTTGTAGGTGGATCATCAGTGTAAGAGCTAAAATTAGCATGTTTAAAGTGATTTTCATGCTTCCAGGGGCTCGGGAAGATATTTAAATACCATTTGGAGGCATTTAATGTTCGAGCAAAAACGGCTGATTTTCGACAAAAGAGATAACACCCCCCCATTACGTCATGCTTCAGAAATGTGGAAAATGGTCCGTTTTCAAATGTTTTATTTTTGAACGTCAGTTCACATTTGTAGGTGGATCATCAGTGTTAGAGCTAAAATTAGCATGTTTAAAGTGATTTTCATGCTTCCAGGGGCTCGGGAAGTTAATTAAATACCATTTGGAGGCATTTAATGTTCGAGCAAAAACGGCTGATTTTCGACAAAAGAGATAACACCCCCCCATTACGTCATGCTTCAGAAATGTGGAAAATGGTCCGTTTTCAAATGTTTTATTTTTGAACGTCAGTTCACATTTGTAGGTGGATCATCAGTGTTAGAGCTAAAATTAGCATGTTTAAAGTGATTTTCATGCTTCCAGGGGCTCGGGAAGTTAATTAAATACCATTTGGAGGCATTTAATGTTCGAGCAAAAACGGCTGATTTTCGACAAAAGAGATAACACCCCCCCATTACGTCATGCTTCAGAAATGTGGAAAATGGTCCGTTTTCAAATGTTTTATTTTTGAACGTCAGTTCACATTTGTAGGTGGATCATCAGTGTTAGAGCTAAAATTAGCATGTTTAAAGTGATTTTCATGCTTCCAGGGGCCCAAAACACAAGATTTATGGAATGGTTAAAAGTGCATGAAAATGGCCAATTTACTCACTCTGAGTTCTCAAAAAGGGTTTCTTCACCCCGGGAAGTGAAATAAATACCATTTGGAGGCATTTAATGTTCGAGCAAAAACGGCTGATTTTCGACAAAAGAGATAACACCCCCCCATTACGTCATGCTTCAGAAATGTGGAAAATGGTCCGTTTTCAAATGTTTTATTTTTGAACGTCAGTTCACATTTGTAGGTGGATCATCAGTGTTAGAGCTAAAATTAGCATGTTTAAAGTGATTTTCATGCTTCCAGGGGCTCGGGAAGTTAATTAAATACCATTTGGAGGCATTTAATGTTCGAGCAAAAACGGCTGATTTTCGACAAAAGAGATAACACCCCCCCATTACGTCATGCTTCAGAAATGTGGAAAATGGTCCGTTTTCAAATGTTTTATTTTTGAACGTCAGTTCACATTTGTAGGTGGATCATCAGTGTTAGAGCTAAAATTAGCATGTTTAAAGTGATTTTCATGCTTCCAGGGGCCCAAAACACAAGATTAATGGAATGGTTAAAAGTGCATGAAAATGGCCAATTTACTCACTCTGAGTTCTCAAAAAAGGTTTCTTCACCCCGGGAAGTGAAATAAATACCATTTGGAGGCATTTAATGTTCGAGCAAAAACGGCTGATTTTCGACAAAAGAGATAACACCCCCCCATTACGTCATGCTTCAGAAATGTGGAAAATGGTCCGTTTTCAAATGTTTTATTTTTGAACGTCAGTTCACATTTGTAGGTGGATCATCAGTGTTAGAGCTAAAATTAGCATGTTTAAAGTGATTTTCATGCTTCCAGGGGCTCAGGAAGTTAATTAAATACCATTTGGAGGCATTTAATGTTCGAGCAAAACCGGCTGATTTTCGATAAAAGAGATAACACCCCCCCATTACGTCATGCTTCAGAAATGTGGAAAATGGTCCGTTTTCAAATGTTTTATTTTTGAACGTCAGTTCACATTTGTAGGTGGATCATCAGTGTTAGAGCTAAAATTAGCATGTTTAAAGTGATTTTCATGCTTCCAGGGGCTCGGGAAGTTATTTAAATACCATTTGGAGGCATTTAATGTTCGAGCAAAAACGGCTGATTTTCGACAAAAGAGATAACACCCCCCCATTACGTCATGCTTCAGAAATGTGGAAAATGGTCCGTTTTCAAATGTTTTATTTTTGAACGTCAGTTCACATTTGTAGGTGGATCATCAGTGTTAGAGCTAAAATTAGCATGTTTAAAGTGATTTTCATGCTTCCAGGGGCTCGGGAAGTTAATTAAATACCATTTGGAGGCATTTAATGTTCAAGCAAAAACGGCTGATTTTCGACAAAAGAGATAACACCCCCCCATTACGTCATGCTTCAGAAATGTGGAAAATGGTCCGTTTTCAAATGTTTTATTTTTGAACGTCAGTTCACATTTGTAGGTGGATCATCAGTGTTAGAGCTAAAATTAGCATGTTTAAAGTGATTTTCATGCTTCCAGGGGCCCAAAACACAAGATTAATGGAATGGTTAAAAGTGCATGAAAATGGCCAATTTACTCACTCTGAGTTCTCAAAAAAGGTTTCTTCACCCCGGGAAGTGAAATAAATACCATTTGGAGGCATTTAATGTTCGAGCAAAAACGGCTGATTTTCGACAAAAGAGATAACACCCCCCCATTACGTCATGCTTCAGAAATGTGGAAAATGGTCCGTTTTCAAATGTTTTATTTTTGAACGTCAGTTCACATTTGTAGGTGGATCATCAGTGTTAGAGCTAAAATTAGCATGTTTAAAGTGATTTTCATGCTTCCAGGGGCTCGGGAAGTTAATTAAATACCATTTGGAGGCATTTAATGTTCGAGCAAAAACGGCTGATTTTCGATAAAAGAGATAACACCCCCCCATTACGTCATGCTTCAGAAATGTGGAAAATGGTCCGTTTTCAAATGTTTTATTTTTGAACGTCAGTTCACATTTGTAGGTGGATCATCAGTGTTAGAGCTAAAATTAGCATGTTTAAAGTGATTTTCATGCTTCCAGGGGCTCGGGAAGTTAATTAAATACCATTTGGAGGCATTTAATGTTCGAGCAAAAACGGCTGATTTTCGACAAAAGAGATAACACCCCCCCCATTACGTCATGCTTCAGAAATGTGGAAAATGGTCCGTTTTCAAATGTTTTATTTTTGAACGTCAGTTCACATTTGTAGGTGGATCATCAGTGTTAGAGCTAAAATTAGCATGTTTAAAGTGATTTTCATGCTTCCAGGGGCCCAAAACACAAGATTAATGGAATGGTTAAAAGTGCATGAAAATGGCCAATTTACTCACTCTGAGTTCTCAAAAAGGGTTTCTTCACCCCGGGAAGTGAAATAAATACCATTTGGAGGCATTTAATGTTCGAGCAAAAACGGCTGATTTTCGACAAAAGAGATAACACCCCTCCATTACGTCATGCTTCAGAAATGTGGAAAATGGTCGGTTTTCAAATGTTTTATTTTTGAACGTCAGTTCACATTTGTAGGTGGATCATCAGTGTTAGAGCTAAAATTAGCATGTTTAAAGTGATTTTCATGCTTCCAGGGGCCCAAAACACAAGATTAATGGAATGGTTAAAAGTGCATGAAAATGGCCAATTTACTCACTCTGAGTTCTCAAAAAGGGTTTCTTCACCCAGGGAAGTGAAATAAATAACATTTGGAGGCATTTAATGTTCGAGCAAAAACGGCTGATTTTCGACAAAAGAGATAACACCCCCCCATTACGTCATGCTGCAGAAATGTGGAAAATGGTCCGTTTTCAAATGTTTTATTTTTGAACGTCAGTTCACATTTGTAGGTGGATCATCAGTGTTAGAGCTAAAATTAGCATGTTTAAAGTGATTTTCATGCTTCCAGGGGCTCGGGAAGTTAATTAAATACCATTTGGAGGCATTTAATGTTCGAGCAAAAACGGCTAATTTTCGACAAAAGAGATAACACCCCCCCATTACGTCATGCTTCAGAAATGTGGAAAATGGTCCGTTTTCAAATGTTTTATTTTTGAACGTCAGTTCACATTTGTAGGTGGATCATCAGTGTTAGGGCTAAAATTAGCATGTTTAAAGTGATTCTCATGCTTCCAGGGGCTCGGGAAGTTAATTAAATACCATTTGGAGGCATTTAATGTTCGAGCAAAAACGGCTGATTTTCGACAAAAGAGATAACACCCCCCCATTACGTCATGCTTCAGAAATGTGGAAAATGGTCTGTTTTCAAATGTTTTATTTTTGAACGTCAGTTCACATTTGTAGGTGGATCATCAGTGTTAGAGCTAAAATTAGCATGTTTAAAGTGATTTCCATGCTTCCATGGGCCCAAAACACAAGATTTATGGAATGGTTAAAAGTGCATGAAAATGGCCAATTTACTCACTTTGAGTTCTCAAAAAGGGTTTCTTCACCCCGGGAAGTTAATTAAATACCATTTGGAGGCATTTAATGTTCGAGCAAAAACGGCTGATTTTCGACAAAAGAGATAACACCCCCCCATTACGTCATGCTTCAGAAATGTGGAAAATGGTCCGTTTTCAAATGTTTTATTTTTGAACGTCAGTTCACATTTGTAGGTGGATCATCAGTGTTAGAGCTAAAATTAGCATGTTTAAAGTGATTTTCATGCTTCCAGGGGCTCGGGAAGTGAAATAAATACCATTTGGAGGCATTTAATGTTCGAGCAAAAACGGCTGATTTTCGACAAAAGAGATAACACCCCCCCATTACGTCATGCTTCAGAAATGTGGAAAATGGTCCGTTTTCAAATGTTTTATTTTTGAACGTCAGTTCACATTTGTAGGTGGATCATCAGTGTTAGAGCTAAAATTAGCATGTTTAAAGTGATTTTCATGCTTCCAGGGGCTCGGGAAGTGAAATAAATACCATTTGGAGGCATTTAATGTTCGAGCAAAAACGGCTGATTTTCGACAAAAGAGATAACACCCCCCCATTACGTCATGCTTCAGAAATGTGGAAAATGGTCCGTTTTCAAATGTTTTATTTTTGAACGTCAGTTCACATTTGTAGGTGGATCATCAGTGTTAGAGCTAAAATTAGCATGTTTAAAGTGATTTTCATGCTTCCAGGGGCTCGGGAAGTGAAATAAATACCATTTGGAGGCATTTAATGTTCGAGCAAAAACTGCTGATTTTCGACAAAAGAGATAACACCCCCCCATTACGTCATGCTTCAGAAATGTGGAAAATGGTCCGTTTTCAAATGTTTTATTTTTGAACGTCAGTTCACATTTGTAGGTGGATCATCAGTGTTAGAGCTAAAATTAGCATGTTTAAAGTGATTTTCATGCTTCCAGGGGCTCGGGAAGTGAAATAAATACCATTTGGAGGCATTTAATGTTCGAGCAAAAACGGCTGATTTTCGACAAAAGAGATAACACCCCCCCATTACGTCATGCTTCAGAAATGTGGAAAATGGTCCGTTTTCAAATGTTTTATTTTTGAACGTCAGTTCACATTTGTAGGTGGATCATCAGTGTTAGAGCTAAAATTAGCATGTTTAAAGTGATTTTCATGCTTCCAGGGGCCCAAAACACAAGATTTATGGAATGGTTAAAAGTGCATGAAAATGGCCAATTTACTCACTCTGAGTTCTCAAAAAGGGTTTCTTCACCCCGGGAAGTTAATTAAATACCATTTGGAAGCATTTAATGTTCGAGCAAAAACGGCTGATTTTCGACAAAAGAGATAACACCCCCCCATTACGTCATGCTTCAGAAATGTGGAAAATGGTCCGTTTTCAAATGTTTTATATTTGAACGTCAGTTCACATTTGTAGGTGGATCATCAGTGTTAGAGCTAAAATTAGCATGTTTAAAGTGATTTTCATGCTTCCAGGGGCTCGGGAAGTTAATTAAATACCATTTGGAGGCATTTAATGTTCGAGCAAAAACGGCTGATTTTCGACAAAAGAGATAACACCCCCCCATTACGTCATGCTTCAGAAATGTGGAAAATGGTCTTTTTTCAAATGTTTTATTTTTGAACGTCAGTTCACATTTGTAGGTGGATCATCAGTGTTAGAGCTAAAATTAGCATGTTTAAAGTGATTTTCATGCTTCCAGGGGCTCGGGAAGTTATTTAAATACCATTTGGAGGCATTTAATGTTCGAGCAAAAACGGCTGATTTTCGACAAAAGAGATAACACCCCCCCATTACGTCATGCTTCAGAAATGTGGAAAATGGTCTGTTTTCAAATGTTTTATTTTTGAACGTCAGTTCACATTTGTAGGTGGATCATCAGTGTTAGAGCTAAAATTAGCATGTTTAAAGTGATTTTCATGCTTCAAGGGGCTCGGGAAGTTAATTAAATACCATTTGGAGGCATTTAATGTTCGAGCAAAAACGGCTGATTTTCGACAAAAGAGATAACACCCCCCCCATTACGTCATGCTTCAGAAATGTGGAAAATGGTCCGTTTTCAAATGTTTTATTTTTGAACGTCAGTTCACATTTGTAGGTGGATCATCAGTGTTAGAGCTAAAATTAGCATGTTTAAAGTGATTTTCATGCTTCCAGGGACTCGGGAAGTTAATTAAATACCATTTGGAGGCATTTAATGTTCGAGCAAAAACGGCTGATTTTCGACAAAAGAGATAACACCCCCCCATTACGTCATGCTTCAGAAATGTGGAAAATGGTCCGTTTTCAAATGTTTTATTTTTGAACGTCAGTTCACATTTGTAGGTGGATCATCAGTGTTAGAGCTAAAATTAGCATGTTTAAAGTGATTTTCATGCTTCCAGGGGCTCGGGAAGTTAATTAAATACCATTTGGAGGCATTTAATGTTCGAGCAAAAACGGCTGATTTTCGACAAAAGAGATAACACCCCCCCATTACGTCATGCTTCAGAAATGTGGAAAATGGTCCGTTTTCAAATGTTTTATTTTTGAACGTCAGTTCACATTTGTAGGTGGATCATCAGTGTTAGAGCTAAAATTAGCATGTTTAAAGTGATTTTCATGCTTCCAGGGACTCGGGAAGTTAATTAAATACCATTTGGAGGCATTTAATGTTCGAGCAAAAACGGCTGATTTTCGACAAAAGAGATAACACCCCCCCATTACGTCATGCTTCAGAAATGTGGAAAATGGTCCGTTTTCAAATGTTTTATTTTTGAACGTCAGTTCACATTTGTAGGTGGATCATCAGTGTTAGAGCTAAAATTAGCATGTTTAAAGTGATTTTCATGCTTCCAGGGGCCCAAAACACAAGATTTATGGAATGGTTAAAAGTGCATGAAAATGGCCAATTTACTCACTCTGAGTTCTCAAAAAGGGTTTCTTCACCCCGGGAAGTTAATTAAATACCATTTGGAGGCATTTAATGTTCGAGCAAAAACGGCTGATTTTCGACAAAAGAGATAACACCCCCCCATTACGTCATGCTTCAGAAATGTGGAAAATGGTCCGTTTTCAAATGTTTTATTTTTGAACGTCAGTTCACATTTGTAGGTGGATCATCAGTGTTAGAGCTAAAATTAGCATGTTTAAAGTGATTTTCATGCTTCCAGGGGCTCGGGAAGTTAATTAAATACCATTTGGAGGCATTTAATGTTCGAGCAAAAACGGCTGATTTTCGACAAAAGAGATAACACCCCCCCATTACGTCATGCTTCAGAAATGTGGAAAATGGTCCGTTTTCAAATGTTTTATTTTTGAACGTCAGTTCACATTTGTAGGTGGATCATCAGTGTTAGAGCTAAAATTAGCATGTTTAAAGTGATTTTCATGCTTCCAGGGGCCCAAAACACAAGATTTATGGAATGGTTAAAAGTGCATGAGAATGGCCAATTTACTCACTCTGAGTTCTCAAAAAGGGTTTCTTCACCCCGGGAAGTGAAATAAATACCATTTGGAGGCATTTAATGTTCGAGCAAAAACGGCTGATTTTCGACAAAAGAGATAACACCCCCCCATTACGTCATGCTTCAGAAATGTGGAAAATGGTCCGTTTTCAAATGTTTTATTTTTGAACGTCAGTTCACATTTGTAGGTGGATCATCAGTGTTAGAGCTAAAATTAGCATGTTTAAAGTGATTTTCATGCTTCCAGGGGCTCGGGAAGTTAATTAAATACCATTTGGAGGCATTTAATGTTCGAGCAAAAACGGCTGATTTTCGACAAAAGAGATAACACCCCCCCATTACGTCATGCTTCAGAAATGTGGAAAATGGTCCGTTTTCAAATGTTTTATTTTTGAACGTCAGTTCACATTTGTAGGTGGATCATCAGTGTTAGAGCTAAAATTAGCATGTTTAAAGTGATTTTCATGCTTCCAGGGGCTCGGGAAGTTAATTAAATACCATTTGGAGGCATTTAATGTTCAAGCAAAAACGGCTGATTTTCGACAAAAGAGATAACACCCCCCCATTACGTCATGCTTCAGAAATGTGGAAAATGGTCCGTTTTCAAATGTTTTATTTTTGAACGTCAGTTCACATTTGTAGGTGGATCATCAATGTTAGAGCTAAAATTAGCATGTTTAAAGTGATTTTCATGCTTCCAGGGGCCCAAAACACAAGATTAATGGAATGGTTAAAAGTGCATGAAAATGGCCAATTTACTCACTCTGAGTTCTCAAAAAGGGTTTCTTCACCCCGGGAAGTGAAATAAATACCATTTGGAGGCATTTAATGTTCGAGCAAAAACGGCTGATTTTCGACAAAAGAGATAACACCCCCCCATTACGTCATGCTTCAGAAATGTGGAAAATGGTCCGTTTTCAAATGTTTTATTTTTGAATGTCAGTTCACATTTGTAGGTGGATCATCAGTGTTAGAGCTAAAATTAGCATGTTTAAAGTGATTTTCATGTTTCCAGGGGCCCAAAACACAAGATTAATGGAATGGTTAAAAGTGCATAAAAATGGCCAATTTACTCACTCTGAGTTCTCAAAAAGGGTTTCTTCACCCCGGGAAGTGAAATAAATACCATTTGGAGGCATTTAATGTTCGAGCAAAAACGGCTGATTTTCGACAAAAGAGATAACACCCCCCCATTACGTCATGCTTTAGAAATGTGGAAAATGGTCCGTTTTCAAATGTTTTATTTTTGAACGTCAGTTCACATTTGTAGGTGGATCATCAGTGTTAGAGCTAAAATTAGCATGTTTAAAGTGATTTTCATGCTTCCAGGGGCTCGGGAAGTTAATTAAATACCATTTGGAGGCATTTAATGTTCGAGCAAAAACGGCTGATTTTCGACAAAAGAGATAACACCCCCCCCCATTACGTCATGCTTCAGAAATGTGGAAAATGGTCCGTTTTCAAATGTTTTATTTTTGAACGTCAGTTCACATTTGTAGGTGGATCATCAGTGTTAGAGCTAAAATTAGCATGTTTAAAGTGATTTTCATGCTTCCAGGGGCTCGGGAAGTTAATTAAATACCATTTGGAGGCATTTAATGTTCGAGCAAAAACGGCTGATTTTCGACAAAAGAGATAACACCCCCCCCATTACGTCATGCTTCAGAAATGTGGAAAATGGTCCGTTTTCAAATGTTTTATTTTTGAACGTCAGTTCACATTTGTAGGTGGATCATCAGTGTTAGAGCTAAAATTAGCATGTTTAAAGTGATTTTCATGCTTCCAGGGGCTCGGGAAGTTAATTAAATACCATTTGGAGGCATTTAATGTTCGAGCAAAAACGGCTGATTTTCGACAAAAGAGATAACACCCCCCCATTACGTCATGCTTCAGAAATGTGGAAAATGGTCCGTTTTCAAATGTTTTATTTTTGAACGTCAGTTCACATTTGTAGGTGGATCATCAGTGTTAGAGCTAAAATTAGCATGTTTAAAGTGATTTTCATGCTTCCAGGGGCCCAAAACACGAGATTTATGGAATGGTTAAAAGCGCATGAAAATGGCCAATTTACTCACTCTGAGTTCTCAAAAAGGGTTTCTTCACCCCGGGAAGTGAAATAAATACCATTTGGAGGCATTTAATGTTCGAGCAAAAACGGCTGATTTTCGACAAAAGAGATAACACCCCCCCATTACGTCATGCTTCAGAAATGTGGAAAATGGTCCGTTTTCAAATGTTTTATTTTTGAACGTCAGTTCACATTTGTAGGTGGATCATCAGTGTAAGAGCTAAAATTAGCATGTTTAAAGTGATTTTCATGCTTCCAGGGGCTCGGGAAGATATTTAAATACCATTTGGAGGCATTTAATGTTCGAGCAAAAACGGCTGATTTTCGACAAAAGAGATAACACCCCCCCATTACGTCATGCTTCAGAAATGTGGAAAATGGTCCGTTTTCAAATGTTTTATTTTTGAACGTCAGTTCACATTTGTAGGTGGATCATCAGTGTTAGAGCTAAAATTAGCATGTTTAAAGTGATTTTCATGCTTCCAGGGGCTCGGGAAGTTAATTAAATACCATTTGGAGGCATTTAATGTTCGAGCAAAAACGGCTGATTTTCGACAAAAGAGATAACACCCCCCCATTACGTCATGCTTCAGAAATGTGGAAAATGGTCCGTTTTCAAATGTTTTATTTTTGAACGTCAGTTCACATTTGTAGGTGGATCATCAGTGTTAGAGCTAAAATTAGCATGTTTAAAGTGATTTACATGCTTCCAGGGGCTCGGGAAGTTAATTAAATACCATTTGGAGGCATTTAATGTTCGAGCAAAAACGGCTGATTTTCGACAAAAGAGATAACACCCCCCCATTACGTCATGCTTCAGAAATGTGGAAAATGGTCCGTTTTCAAATGTTTTATTTTTGAACGTCAGTTCACATTTGTAGGTGGATCATCAGTGTTAGAGCTAAAATTAGCATGTTTAAAGTGATTTTCATGCTTCCAGGGGCCCAAAACACAAGATTAATGGAATGGTTAAAAGTGCATGAAAATGGCCAATTTACTCACTCTGAGTTCTCAAAAAAGGTTTCTTCACCCCGGGAAGTGAAATAAATACCATTTGGAGGCATTTAATGTTCGAGCAAAAACGGCTGATTTTCGACAAAAGAGATAACACCCCCCCATTACGTCATGCTTCAGAAATGTGGAAAATGGTCCGTTTTCAAATGTTTTATTTTTGAACGTCAGTTCACATTTGTAGGTGGATCATCAGTGTTAGAGCTAAAATTAGCATGTTTAAAGTGATTTTCATGCTTCCAGGGGCTCAGGAAGTTAATTAAATACCATTTGGAGGCATTTAATGTTCGAGCAAAACCGGCTGATTTTCGATAAAAGAGATAACACCCCCCCATTACGTCATGCTTCAGAAATGTGGAAAATGGTCCGTTTTCAAATGTTTTATTTTTGAACGTCAGTTCACATTTGTAGGTGGATCATCAGTGTTAGAGCTAAAATTAGCATGTTTAAAGTGATTTTCATGCTTCCAGGGGCTCGGGAAGTTATTTAAATACCATTTGGAGGCATTTAATGTTCGAGCAAAAACGGCTGATTTTCGACAAAAGAGATAACACCCCCCCATTACGTCATGCTTCAGAAATGTGGAAAATGGTCCGTTTTCAAATGTTTTATTTTTGAACGTCAGTTCACATTTGTAGGTGGATCATCAGTGTTAGAGCTAAAATTAGCATGTTTAAAGTGATTTTCATGCTTCCAGGGGCTCGGGAAGTTAATTAAATACCATTTGGAGGCATTTAATGTTCAAGCAAAAACGGCTGATTTTCGACAAAAGAGATAACACCCCCCCATTACGTCATGCTTCAGAAATGTGGAAAATGGTCCGTTTTCAAATGTTTTATTTTTGAACGTCAGTTCACATTTGTAGGTGGATCATCAGTGTTAGAGCTAAAATTAGCATGTTTAAAGTGATTTTCATGCTTCCAGGGGCCCAAAACACAAGATTAATGGAATGGTTAAAAGTGCATGAAAATGGCCAATTTACTCACTCTGAGTTCTCAAAAAAGGTTTCTTCACCCCGGGAAGTGAAATAAATACCATTTGGAGGCATTTAATGTTCGAGCAAAAACGGCTGATTTTCGACAAAAGAGATAACACCCCCCCATTACGTCATGCTTCAGAAATGTGGAAAATGGTCCGTTTTCAAATGTTTTATTTTTGAACGTCAGTTCACATTTGTAGGTGGATCATCAGTGTTAGAGCTAAAATTAGCATGTTTAAAGTGATTTTCATGCTTCCAGGGGCTCGGGAAGTTAATTAAATACCATTTGGAGGCATTTAATGTTCGAGCAAAAACGGCTGATTTTCGATAAAAGAGATAACACCCCCCCATTACGTCATGCTTCAGAAATGTGGAAAATGGTCCGTTTTCAAATGTTTTATTTTTGAACGTCAGTTCACATTTGTAGGTGGATCATCAGTGTTAGAGCTAAAATTAGCATGTTTAAAGTGATTTTCATGCTTCCAGGGGCTCGGGAAGTTAATTAAATACCATTTGGAGGCATTTAATGTTCGAGCAAAAACGGCTGATTTTCGACAAAAGAGATAACACCCCCCCCATTACGTCATGCTTCAGAAATGTGGAAAATGGTCCGTTTTCAAATGTTTTATTTTTGAACGTCAGTTCACATTTGTAGGTGGATCATCAGTGTTAGAGCTAAAATTAGCATGTTTAAAGTGATTTTCATGCTTCCAGGGGCCCAAAACACAAGATTAATGGAATGGTTAAAAGTGCATGAAAATGGCCAATTTACTCACTCTGAGTTCTCAAAAAGGGTTTCTTCACCCCGGGAAGTGAAATAAATACCATTTGGAGGCATTTAATGTTCGAGCAAAAACGGTTGATTTTCGACAAAAGAGATAACACCCCTCCATTACGTCATGCTTCAGAAATGTGGAAAATGGTCGGTTTTCAAATGTTTTATTTTTGAACGTCAGTTCACATTTGTAGGTGGATCATCAGTGTTAGAGCTAAAATTAGCATGTTTAAAGTGATTTTCATGCTTCCAGGGGCCCAAAACACAAGATTAATGGAATGGTTAAAAGTGCATGAAAATGGCCAATTTACTCACTCTGAGTTCTCAAAAAGGGTTTCTTCACCCAGGGAAGTGAAATAAATACCATTTGGAGGCATTTAATGTTCGAGCAAAAACGGCTGATTTTCGACAAAAGAGATAACACCCCCCCATTACGTCATGCTTCAGAAATGTGGAAAATGGTCCGTTTTCAAATGTTTTATTTTTGAACGTCAGTTCACATTTGTAGGTGGATCATCAGTGTTAGAGCTAAAATTAGCATGTTTAAAGTGATTTTCATGCTTCCAGGGGCTCGGGAAGTTAATTAAATACCATTTGGAGGCATTTAATGTTCGAGCAAAAACGGCTGATTTTCGACAAAAGAGATAACACCCCCCCATTACGTCATGCTTCAGAAATGTGGAAAATGGTCCGTTTTCAAATGTTTTATTTTTGAACGTCAGTTCACATTTGTAGGTGGATCATCAGTGTTAGGGCTAAAATTAGCATGTTTAAAGTGATTCTCATGCTTCCAGGGGCTCGGGAAGTTAATTAAATACCATTTGGAGGCATTTAATGTTCGAGCAAAAACGGCTGATTTTCGACAAAAGAGATAACACCCCCCCATTACGTCATGCTTCAGAAATGTGGAAAATGGTCTGTTTTCAAATGTTTTATTTTTGAACGTCAGTTCACATTTGTAGGTGGATCATCAGTGTTAGAGCTAAAATTAGCATGTTTAAAGTGATTTTCATGCTTCCATGGGCCCAAAACACAAGATTTATGGAATGGTTAAAAGTGCATGAAAATGGCCAATTTACTCACTTTGAGTTCTCAAAAAGGGTTTCTTCACCCCGGGAAGTTAATTAAATACCATTTGGAGGCATTTAATGTTCGAGCAAAAACGGCTGATTTTCGACAAAAGAGATAACACCCCCCCATTACGTCATGCTTCAGAAATGTGGAAAATGGTCCGTTTTCAAATGTTTTATTTTTGAACGTCAGTTCACATTTGTAGGTGGATCATCAGTGTTAGAGCTAAAATTAGCATGTTTAAAGTGATTTTCATGCTTCCAGGGGCTCGGGAAGTGAAATAAATACCATTTGGAGGCATTTAATGTTCGAGCAAAAACGGCTGATTTTCGACAAAAGAGATAACACCCCCCCATTACGTCATGCTTCAGAAATGTGGAAAATGGTCCGTTTTCAAATGTTTTATTTTTGAACGTCAGTTCACATTTGTAGGTGGATCATCAGTGTTAGAGCTAAAATTAGCATGTTTAAAGTGATTTTCATGCTTCCAGGGGCTCGGGAAGTGAAATAAATACCATTTGGAGGCATTTAATGTTCGAGCAAAAACGGCTGATTTTCGACAAAAGAGATAACACCCCCCCATTACGTCATGCTTCAGAAATGTGGAAAATGGTCCGTTTTCAAATGTTTTATTTTTGAACGTCAGTTCACATTTGTAGGTGGATCATCAGTGTTAGAGCTAAAATTAGCATGTTTAAAGTGATTTTCATGCTTCCAGGGGCTCGGGAAGTGAAATAAATACCATTTGGAGGCATTTAATGTTCGAGCAAAAACTGCTGATTTTCGACAAAAGAGATAACACCCCCCCATTACGTCATGCTTCAGAAATGTGGAAAATGGTCCGTTTTCAAATGTTTTATTTTTGAACGTCAGTTCACATTTGTAGGTGGATCATCAGTGTTAGAGCTAAAATTAGCATGTTTAAAGTGATTTTCATGCTTCCAGGGGCTCGGGAAGTGAAATAAATACCATTTGGAGGCATTTAATGTTCGAGCAAAAACGGCTGATTTTCGACAAAAGAGATAACACCCCCCCATTACGTCATGCTTCAGAAATGTGGAAAATGGTCCGTTTTCAAATGTTTTATTTTTGAACGTCAGTTCACATTTGTAGGTGGATCATCAGTGTTAGAGCTAAAATTAGCATGTTTAAAGTGATTTTCATGCTTCCAGGGGCCCAAAACACAAGATTTATGGAATGGTTAAAAGTGCATGAAAATGGCCAATTTACTCACTCTGAGTTCTCAAAAAGGGTTTCTTCACCCCGGGAAGTTAATTAAATACCATTTGGAAGCATTTAATGTTCGAGCAAAAACGGCTGATTTTCGACAAAAGAGATAACACCCCCCCATTACGTCATGCTTCAGAAATGTGGAAAATGGTCCGTTTTCAAATGTTTTATATTTGAACGTCAGTTCACATTTGTAGGTGGATCATCAGTGTTAGAGCTAAAATTAGCATGTTTAAAGTGATTTTCATGCTTCCAGGGGCTCGGGAAGTTAATTAAATACCATTTGGAGGCATTTAATGTTCGAGCAAAAACGGCTGATTTTCGACAAAAGAGATAACACCCCCCCATTACGTCATGCTTCAGAAATGTGGAAAATGGTCTTTTTTCAAATGTTTTATTTTTGAACGTCAGTTCACATTTGTAGGTGGATCATCAGTGTTAGAGCTAAAATTAGCATGTTTAAAGTGATTTTCATGCTTCCAGGGGTTCGGGAAGTTATTTAAATACCATTTGGAGGCATTTAATGTTCGAGCAAAAACGGCTGATTTTCGACAAAAGAGATAACACCCCCCCATTACGTCATGCTTCAGAAATGTGGAAAATGGTCTGTTTTCAAATGTTTTATTTTTGAACGTCAGTTCACATTTGTAGGTGGATCATCAGTGTTAGAGCTAAAATTAGCATGTTTAAAGTGATTTTCATGCTTCAAGGGGCTCGGGAAGTTAATTAAATACCATTTGGAGGCATTTAATGTTCGAGCAAAAACGGCTGATTTTCGACAAAAGAGATAACACCCCCCCCATTACGTCATGCTTCAGAAATGTGGAAAATGGTCCGTTTTCAAATGTTTTATTTTTGAACGTCAGTTCACATTTGTAGGTGGATCATCAGTGTTAGAGCTAAAATTAGCATGTTTAAAGTGATTTTCATGCTTCCAGGGACTCGGGAAGTTAATTAAATACCATTTGGAGGCATTTAATGTTCGAGCAAAAACGGCTGATTTTCGACAAAAGAGATAACACCCCCCCATTACGTCATGCTTCAGAAATGTGGAAAATGGTCCGTTTTCAAATGTTTTATTTTTGAACGTCAGTTCACATTTGTAGGTGGATCATCAGTGTTAGAGCTAAAATTAGCATGTTTAAAGTGATTTTCATGCTTCCAGGGGCTCGGGAAGTTAATTAAATACCATTTGGAGGCATTTAATGTTCGAGCAAAAACGGCTGATTTTCGACAAAAGAGATAACACCCCCCCATTACGTCATGCTTCAGAAATGTGGAAAATGGTCCGTTTTCAAATGTTTTATTTTTGAACGTCAGTTCACATTTGTAGGTGGATCATCAGTGTTAGAGCTAAAATTAGCATGTTTAAAGTGATTTTCATGCTTCCAGGGACTCGGGAAGTTAATTAAATACCATTTGGAGGCATTTAATGTTCGAGCAAAAACGGCTGATTTTCGACAAAAGAGATAACACCCCCCCATTACGTCATGCTTCAGAAATGTGGAAAATGGTCCGTTTTCAAATGTTTTATTTTTGAACGTCAGTTCACATTTGTAGGTGGATCATCAGTGTTAGAGCTAAAATTAGCATGTTTAAAGTGATTTTCATGCTTCCAGGGGCCCAAAACACAAGATTTATGGAATGGTTAAAAGTGCATGAAAATGGCCAATTTACTCACTCTGAGTTCTCAAAAAGGGTTTCTTCACCCCGGGAAGTTAATTAAATACCATTTGGAGGCATTTAATGTTCGAGCAAAAACGGCTGATTTTCGACAAAAGAGATAACACCCCCCCATTACGTCATGCTTCAGAAATGTGGAAAATGGTCCGTTTTCAAATGTTTTATTTTTGAACGTCAGTTCACATTTGTAGGTGGATCATCAGTGTTAGAGCTAAAATTAGCATGTTTAAAGTGATTTTCATGCTTCCAGGGGCTCGGGAAGTTAATTAAATACCATTTGGAGGCATTTAATGTTCGAGCAAAAACGGCTGATTTTCGACAAAAGAGATAACACCCCCCCATTACGTCATGCTTCAGAAATGTGGAAAATGGTCCGTTTTCAAATGTTTTATTTTTGAACGTCAGTTCACATTTGTAGGTGGATCATCAGTGTTAGAGCTAAAATTAGCATGTTTAAAGTGATTTTCATGCTTCCAGGGGCCCAAAACACAAGATTTATGGAATGGTTAAAAGTGCATGAGAATGGCCAATTTACTCACTCTGAGTTCTCAAAAAGGGTTTCTTCACCCCGGGAAGTGAAATAAATACCATTTGGAGGCATTTAATGTTCGAGCAAAAACGGCTGATTTTCGACAAAAGAGATAACACCCCCCCATTACGTCATGCTTCAGAAATGTGGAAAATGGTCCGTTTTCAAATGTTTTATTTTTGAACGTCAGTTCACATTTGTAGGTGGATCATCAGTGTTAGAGCTAAAATTAGCATGTTTAAAGTGATTTTCATGCTTCCAGGGGCTCGGGAAGTTAATTAAATACCATTTGGAGGCATTTAATGTTCGAGCAAAAACGGCTGATTTTCGACAAAAGAGATAACACCCCCCCATTACGTCATGCTTCAGAAATGTGGAAAATGGTCCGTTTTCAAATGTTTTATTTTTGAACGTCAGTTCACATTTGTAGGTGGATCATCAGTGTTAGAGCTAAAATTAGCATGTTTAAAGTGATTTTCATGCTTCCAGGGGCTCGGGAAGTTAATTAAATACCATTTGGAGGCATTTAATGTTCAAGCAAAAACGGCTGATTTTCGACAAAAGAGATAACACCCCCCCATTACGTCATGCTTCAGAAATGTGGAAAATGGTCCGTTTTCAAATGTTTTATTTTTGAACGTCAGTTCACATTTGTAGGTGGATCATCAATGTTAGAGCTAAAATTAGCATGTTTAAAGTGATTTTCATGCTTCCAGGGGCCCAAAACACAAGATTAATGGAATGGTTAAAAGTGCATGAAAATGGCCAATTTACTCACTCTGAGTTCTCAAAAAAGGTTTCTTCACCCCGGGAAGTGAAATAAATACCATTTGGAGGCATTTAATGTTCGAGCAAAAACGGCTGATTTTCGACAAAAGAGATAACACCCCCCCATTACGTCATGCTTCAGAAATGTGGAAAATGGTCCGTTTTCAAATGTTTTATTTTTGAACGTCAGTTCACATTTGTAGGTGGATCATCAGTGTTAGAGCTAAAATTAGCATGTTTAAAGTGATTTTCATGCTTCCAGGGGCTCGGGAAGTTAATTAAATACCATTTGGAGGCATTTAATGTTCGAGCAAAAACGGCTGATTTTCGATAAAAGAGATAACACCCCCCCATTACGTCATGCTTCAGAAATGTGGAAAATGGTCCGTTTTCAAATGTTTTATTTTTGAACGTCAGTTCACATTTGTAGGTGGATCATCAGTGTTAGAGCTAAAATTAGCATGTTTAAAGTGATTTTCATGCTTCCAGGGGCTCGGGAAGTTAATTAAATACCATTTGGAGGCATTTAATGTTCGAGCAAAAACGGCTGATTTTCGACAAAAGAGATAACACCCCCCCCATTACGTCATGCTTCAGAAATGTGGAAAATGGTCCGTTTTCAAATGTTTTATTTTTGAACGTCAGTTCACATTTGTAGGTGGATCATCAGTGTTAAAGCTAAAATTAGCATGTTTAAAGTGATTTTCATGCTTCCAGGGGCCCAAAACACAAGATTAATGGAATGGTTAAAAGTGCATGAAAATGGCCAATTTACTCACTCTGAGTTCTCAAAAAGGGTTTCTTCACCCCGGGAAGTGAAATAAATACCATTTGGAGGCATTTAATGTTCGAGCAAAAACGGCTGATTTTCGACAAAAGAGATAACACCCCTCCATTACGTCATGCTTCAGAAATGTGGAAAATGGTCGGTTTTCAAATGTTTTATTTTTGAACGTCAGTTCACATTTGTAGGTGGATCATCAGTGTTAGAGCTAAAATTAGCATGTTTAAAGTGATTTTCATGCTTCCAGGGGCCCAAAACACAAGATTAATGGAATGGTTAAAAGTGCATGAAAATGGCCAATTTACTCACTCTGAGTTCTCAAAAAGGGTTTCTTCACCCAGGGAAGTGAAATAAATACCATTTGGAGGCATTTAATGTTCGAGCAAAAACGGCTGATTTTCGACAAAAGAGATAACACCCCCCCATTACGTCATGCTTCAGAAATGTGGAAAATGGTCCGTTTTCAAATGTTTTATTTTTGAACGTCAGTTCACATTTGTAGGTGGATCATCAGTGTTAGAGCTAAAATTAGCATGTTTAAAGTGATTTTCATGCTTCCAGGGGCTCGGGAAGTTAATTAAATACCATTTGGAGGCATTTAATGTTCGAGCAAAAACGGCTGATTTTCGACAAAAGAGATAACACCCCCCCATTACGTCATGCTTCAGAAATGTGGAAAATGGTCCGTTTTCAAATGTTTTATTTTTGAACGTCAGTTCACATTTGTAGGTGGATCATCAGTGTTAGGGCTAAATTTAGCATGTTTAAAGTGATTCTCATGCTTCCAGGGGCTCGGGAAGTTAATTAAATACCATTTGGAGGCATTTAATGTTCGAGCAAAAACGGCTGATTTTCGACAAAAGAGATAACACCCCCCATTACGTCATGCTTCAGAAATGTGGAAAATGGTCTGTTTTCAAATGTTTTATTTTTGAACGTCAGTTCACATTTGTAGGTGGATCATCAGTGTTAGAGCTAAAATTAGCATGTTTAAAGTGATTTTCATGCTTCCAGGGGCCCAAAACACAAGATTTATGGAATGGTTAAAAGTGCATGAAAATGGCCAATTTACTCACTCTGAGTTCTCAAAAAGGGTTTCTTCACCCCGGGAAGTTAATTAAATACCATTTGGAGGCATTTAATGTTCGAGCAAAAACGGCTGATTTTCGACAAAAGAGATAACACCCCCCCATTACGTCATGCTTCAGAAATGTGGAAAATGGTCCGTTTTCAAATGTTTTATTTTTGAACGTCAGTTCACATTTGTAGGTGGATCATCAGTGTTAGAGCTAAAATTAGCATGTTTAAAGTGATTTTCATGCTTCCAGGGGCTCGGGAAGTGAAATAAATACCATTTGGAGGCATTTAATGTTCGAGCAAAAACGGCTGATTTTCGACAAAAGAGATAACACCCCCCCATTACGTCATGCTTCAGAAATGTGGAAAATGGTCCGTTTTCAAATGTTTTATTTTTGAACGTCAGTTCACATTTGTAGGTGGATCATCAGTGTTAGAGCTAAAATTAGCATGTTTAAAGTGATTTTCATGCTTCCAGGGGCTCGGGAAGTGAAATAAATACCATTTGGAGGCATTTAATGTTCGAGCAAAAACGGCTGATTTTCGACAAAAGAGATAACACCCCCCCATTACGTCATGCTTCAGAAATGTGGAAAATGGTCCGTTTTCAAATGTTTTATTTTTGAACGTCAGTTCACATTTGTAGGTGGATCATCAGTGTTAGAGCTAAAATTAGCATGTTTAAAGTGATTTTCATGCTTCCAGGGGCTCGGGAAGTGAAATAAATACCATTTGGAGGCATTTAATGTTCGAGCAAAAACTGCTGATTTTCGACAAAAGAGATAACACCCCCCCATTACGTCATGCTTCAGAAATGTGGAAAATGGTCCGTTTTCAAATGTTTTATTTTTGAACGTCAGTTCACATTTGTAGGTGGATCATCAGTGTTAGAGCTAAAATTAGCATGTTTAAAGTGATTTTCATGCTTCCAGGGGCTCGGGAAGTGAAATAAATACCATTTGGAGGCATTTAATGTTCGAGCAAAAACGGCTGATTTTCGACAAAAGAGATAACACCCCCCCATTACGTCATGCTTCAGAAATGTGGAAAATGGTCCGTTTTCAAATGTTTTATTTTTGAACGTCAGTTCACATTTGTAGGTGGATCATCAGTGTTAGAGCTAAAATTAGCATGTTTAAAGTGATTTTCATGCTTCCAGGGGCCCAAAACACAAGATTTATGGAATGGTTAAAAGTGCATGAAAATGGCCAATTTACTCACTCTGAGTTCTCAAAAAGGGTTTCTTCACCCCGGGAAGTTAATTAAATACCATTTGGAAGCATTTAATGTTCGAGCAAAAACGGCTGATTTTCGACAAAAGAGATAACACCCCCCCATTACGTCATGCTTCAGAAATGTGGAAAATGGTCCGTTTTCAAATGTTTTATATTTGAACGTCAGTTCACATTTGTAGGTGGATCATCAGTGTTAGAGCTAAAATTAGCATGTTTAAAGTGATTTTCATGCTTCCAGGGGCTCGGGAAGTTAATTAAATACCATTTGGAGGCATTTAATGTTCGAGCAAAAACGGCTGATTTTCGACAAAAGAGATAACACCCCCCCATTACGTCATGCTTCAGAAATGTGGAAAATGGTCCGTTTTCAAATGTTTTATTTTTGAACGTCAGTTCACATTTGTAGGTGGATCATCAGTGTTAGAGCTAAAATTAGCATGTTTAAAGTGATTTTCATGCTTCCAGGGGCTCGGGAAGTTAATTAAATACCATTTGGAGGCATTTAATGTTCGAGCAAAAACGGCTGATTTTCGACAAAAGAGATAACACCCCCCCCATTACGTCATGCTTCAGAAATGTGGAAAATGGTCCGTTTTCAAATGTTTTATTTTTGAACGTCAGTTCACATTTGTAGGTGGATCATCAGTGTTAGAGCTAAAATTAGCATGTTTAAAGTGATTTTCATGCTTCCAGGGGCTCGGGAAGTTAATTAAATACCATTTGGAGGCATTTAATGTTCGAGCAAAAACGGCTGATTTTCGACAAAAGAGATAACACCCCCCCATTACGTCATGCTTCAGAAATGTGGAAAATGGTCCGTTTTCAAATGTTTTATTTTTGAACGTCAGTTCACATTTGTAGGTGGATCATCAGTGTTAGAGCTAAAATTAGCATGTTTAAAGTGATTTTCATGCTTCCAGGGGCCCAAAACACAAGATTTATGGAATGGTTAAAAGTGCATGAAAATGGCCAATTTACTCACTCTGAGTTCTCAAAAAGGGTTTCTTCACCCCGGGAAGTTAATTAAATACCATTTGGACGCATTTAATGTTCGAGCAAAAACGGCTGATTTTCGACAAAAGAGATAACACCCCCCCATTACGTCATGCTTCAGAAATGTGGAAAATGGTCCGTTTTCAAATGTTTTATTTTTGAACGTCAGTTCACATTTGTAGGTGGATCATCAGTGTTAGAGCTAAAATTAGCATGTTTAAAGTGATTTTCATGCTTCCAGGGGCTCGGGAAGTTAATTAAATACCATTTGGAGGCATTTAATGTTCGAGCAAAAACGGCTGATTTTCGACAAAAGAGATAACACCCCCCCATTACGTCATGCTTCAGAAATGTGGAAAATGGTCCGTTTTCAAATGTTTTATTTTTGAACGTCAGTTCACATTTGTAGGTGGATCATCAGTGTTAGAGCTAAAATTAGCATGTTTAAAGTGATTTTCATGCTTCCAGGGGCTCGGGAAGTTAATTAAATACCATTTGGAGGCATTTAATGTTCGAGCAAAAACGGCTGATTTTCGACAAAAGAGATAACACCCCCCCCATTACGTCATGCTTCAGAAATGTGGAAAATGGTCCGTTTTCAAATGTTTTATTTTTGAACGTCAGTTCACATTTGTAGGTGGATCATCAGTGTTAGAGCTAAAATTAGCATGTTTAAAGTGATTTTCATGCTTCCAGGGGCCCAAAACACAAGATTAATGGAATGGTTAAAAGTGCATGAAAATGGCCAATTTACTCACTCTGAGTTCTCAAAAAGGGTTTCTTCACCCCGGGAAGTGAAATAAATACCATTTGGAGGCATTTAATGTTCGAGCAAAAACGGCTGATTTTCGACAAAAGAGATAACACCCCTCCATTACGTCATGCTTCAGAAATGTGGAAAATGGTCCGTTTTCAAATGTTTTATTTTTGAACGTCAGTTCACATTTGTAGGTGGATCATCAGTGTTAGAGCTAAAATTAGCATGTTTAAAGTGATTTTCATGCTTCCAGGGGCTCGGGAAGTTAATTAAATACCATTTGGAGGCATTTAATGTTCGAGCAAAAACGGCTGATTTTCGACAAAAGAGATAACACCCCCCCCATTACGTCATGCTTCAGAAATGTGGAAAATGGTCCGTTTTCAAATGTTTTATTTTTGAACGTCAGTTCACATTTGTAGGTGGATCATCAGTGTTAGAGCTAAAATTAGCATGTTTAAAGTGATTTTCATGCTTCCAGGGGCTCGGGAAGTTAATTAAATACCATTTGGAGGCATTTAATGTTCGAGCAAAAACGGCTGATTTTCGACAAAAGAGATAACACCCCCCCCATTACGTCATGCTTCAGAAATGTGGAAAATGGTCCGTTTTCAAATGTTTTATTTTTGAACGTCAGTTCACATTTGTAGGTGGATCATCAGTGTTAGAGCTAAAATTAGCATGTTTAAAGTGATTTTCATGCTTCCAGGGGCTCGGGAAGTTAATTAAATACCATTTGGAGGCATTTAATGTTCGAGCAAAAACGGCTGATTTTCGACAAAAGAGATAACACCCCCCCATTACGTCATGCTTCAGAAATGTGGAAAATGGTCCGTTTTCAAATGTTTTATTTTTGAACGTCAGTTCACATTTGTAGGTGGATCATCAGTGTTAGAGCTAAAATTAGCATGTTTAAAGTGATTTTCATGCTTCCAGGGGCCCAAAACACAAGATTTATGGAATGGTTAAAAGTGCATGAAAATGGCCAATTTACTCACTCTGAGTTCTCAAAAAGGGTTTCTTCACCCCGGGAAGTTAATTAAATACCATTTGGACGCATTTAATGTTCGAGCAAAAATGGCTGATTTTCGACAAAAGAGATAACACCCCCCCATTACGTCATGCTTCAGAAATGTGGAAAATGGTCCGTTTTCAAATGTTTTATTTTTGAACGTCAGTTCACATTTGTAGGTGGATCATCAGTGTTAGAGCTAAAATTAGCATGTTTAAAGTGATTTTCATCTTTCCAGGGGCTCGGGAAGTTAATTAAATACAATTTGGAGGCATTTAATGTTTGAGCAAAAACGGCTGATTTTCGACAAAAGAGATAACACCCCCCCATTACGTCATGCTTCAGAAATGTGGAAAATGGTCCGTTTTCAAATGTTTTATTTTTGAATGTCAGTTCACATTTGTAGGTGGATCATCAGTGTTAGAGCTAAAATTAGCATGTTTAAAGTGATTTTCATGCTTCCAGGGGCCCAAAACACAAGATTAATGGAATGGTTAAAAGTGCATGAAAATGGCCAATTTACTCACTCTGAGTTCTCAAAAAGGGTTTCTTCACCCCGGGAAGTGAAATAAATACCATTTGGAGGCATTTAATGTTCGAGCAAAAACGGCTGATTTTCGACAAAAGAGATAACACCCCCCCATTACGTCATGCTTTAGAAATGTGGAAAATGGTCCGTTTTCAAATGTTTTATTTTTGAACGTCAGTTCACATTTGTAGGTGGATCATCAGTGTTAGAGCTAAAATTAGCATGTTTAAAGTGATTTTCATGCTTCCAGGGGCTCGGGAAGTTAATTAAATACCATTTGGAGGCATTTAATGTTCGAGCAAAAACGGCTGATTTTCGACAAAAGAGATAACACCCCCCCCCATTACGTCATGCTTCAGAAATGTGGAAAATGGTCCGTTTTCAAATGTTTTATTTTTGAACGTCAGTTCACATTTGTAGGTGGATCATCAGTGTTAGAGCTAAAATTAGCATGTTTAAAGTGATTTTCATGCTTCCAGGGGCTCGGGAAGTTAATTAAATACCATTTGGAGGCATTTAATGTTCGAGCAAAAACGGCTGATTTTCGACAAAAGAGATAACACCCCCCCCATTACGTCATGCTTCAGAAATGTGGAAAATGGTCCGTTTTCAAATGTTTTATTTTTGAACGTCAGTTCACATTTGTAGGTGGATCATCAGTGTTAGAGCTAAAATTAGCATGTTTAAAGTGATTTTCATGCTTCCAGGGGCTCGGGAAGTTAATTAAATACCATTTGGAGGCATTTAATGTTCGAGCAAAAACGGCTGATTTTCGACAAAAGAGATAACACCCCCCATTACGTCATGCTTCAGAAATGTGGAAAATGGTCCGTTTTCAAATGTTTTATTTTTGAACGTCAGTTCACATTTGTAGGTGGATCATCAGTGTTAGAGCTAAAATTAGCATGTTTAAAGTGATTTTCATGCTTCCAGGGGCCCAAAACACGAGATTTATGGAATGGTTAAAAGTGCATGAAAATGGCCAATTTACTCACTCTGAGTTCTCAAAAAGGGTTTCTTCACCCCGGGAAGTGAAATAAATACCATTTGGAGGCATTTAATGTTCGAGCAAAAACGGCTGATTTTCGACAAAAGAGATAACACCCCCCCATTACGTCATGCTTCAGAAATGTGGAAAATGGTCCGTTTTCAAATGTTTTATTTTTGAACGTCAGTTCACATTTGTAGGTGGATCATCAGTGTAAGAGCTAAAATTAGCATGTTTAAAGTGATTTTCATGCTTCCAGGGGCTCGGGAAGATATTTAAATACCATTTGGAGGCATTTAATGTTCGAGCAAAAACGGCTGATTTTCGACAAAAGAGATAACACCCCCCCATTACGTCATGCTTCAGAAATGTGGAAAATGGTCCGTTTTCAAATGTTTTATTTTTGAACGTCAGTTCACATTTGTAGGTGGATCATCAGTGTTAGAGGTAAAATTAGCATGTTTAAAGTGATTTTCATGCTTCCAGGGGCTCGGGAAGTTAATTAAATACCATTTGGAGGCATTTAATGTTCGAGCAAAAACGGCTGATTTTCGACAAAAGAGATAACACCCCCCCATTACGTCATGCTTCAGAAATGTGGAAAATGGTCCGTTTTCAAATGTTTTATTTTTGAACGTCAGTTCACATTTGTAGGTGGATCATCAGTGTTAGAGCTAAAATTAGCATGTTTAAAGTGATTTTCATGCTTCCAGGGGCTCGGGAAGTTAATTAAATACCATTTGGAGGCATTTAATGTTCGAGCAAAAACGGCTGATTTTCGACAAAAGAGATAACACCCCCCCATTACGTCATGCTTCAGAAATGTGGAAAATGGTCCGTTTTCAAATGTTTTATTTTTGAACGTCAGTTCACATTTGTAGGTGGATCATCAGTGTTAGAGCTAAAATTAGCATGTTTAAAGTGATTTTCATGCTTCCAGGGGCCCAAAACACGAGATTTATGGAATGGTTAAAAGTGCATGAAAATGGCCAATTTACTCACTCTGAGTTCTCAAAAAGGGTTTCTTCACCCCGGGAAGTTAATTAAATACCATTTGGACGCATTTAATGTTCGAGCAAAAACGGCTGATTTTCGACAAAAGAGATAACACCCCCCCATTACGTCATGCTTCAGAAATGTGGAAAATGGTCCGTTTTCAAATGTTTTATTTTTGAACGTCAGTTCACATTTGTAGGTGGATCATCAGTGTTAGAGCTAAAATTAGCATGTTTAAAGTGATTTTCATGCTTCCAGGGGCTCGGGAAGTTAATTAAATACCATTTGGAGGCATTTAATGTTCGAGCAAAAACGGCTGATTTTCGACAAAAGAGATAACACCCCCCCATTACGTCATGCTTCAGAAATGTGGAAAATGGTCCGTTTTCAAATGTTTTATTTTTGAACGTCAGTTCACATTTGTAGGTGGATCATCAGTGTTAGAGCTAAAATTAGCATGTTTAAAGTGATTTTCATGCTTCCAGGGGCCCAAAACACGAGATTTATGGAATGGTTAAAAGTGCATGAAAATGGCCAATTTACTCACTCTGAGTTCTCAAAAAGGGTTTCTTCACCCCGGGAAGTGAAATAAATACCATTTGGAGGCATTTAATGTTCGAGCAAAAACGGCTGATTTTCGACAAAAGAGATAACACCCCCCCATTACGTCATGCTTCAGAAATGTGGAAAATGGTCCGTTTTCAAATGTTTTATTTTTGAACGTCAGTTCACATTTGTAGGTGGATCATCAGTGTAAGAGCTAAAATTAGCATGTTTAAAGTGATTTTCATGCTTCCAGGGGCTCGGGAAGATATTTAAATACCATTTGGAGGCATTTAATGTTCGAGCAAAAACGGCTGATTTTCGACAAAAGAGATAACACCCCCCCATTACGTCATGCTTCAGAAATGTGGAAAATGGTCCGTTTTCAAATGTTTTATTTTTGAACGTCAGTTCACATTTGTAGGTGGATCATCAGTGTTAGAGCTAAAATTAGCATGTTTAAAGTGATTTTCATGCTTCCAGGGGCTCGGGAAGTTAATTAAATACCATTTGGAGGCATTTAATGTTCGAGCAAAAACGGCTGATTTTCGACAAAAGAGATAACACCCCCCCATTACGTCATGCTTCAGAAATGTGGAAAATGGTCCGTTTTCAAATGTTTTATTTTTGAACGTCAGTTCACATTTGTAGGTGGATCATCAGTGTTAGAGCTAAAATTAGCATGTTTAAAGTGATTTTCATGCTTCCAGGGGCCCAAAACACGAGATTTATGGAATGGTTAAAAGTGCATGAAAATGGCCAATTTACTCACTCTGAGTTCTCAAAAAGGGTTTCTTCACCCCGGGAAGTTAATTAAATACCATTTGGACGCATTTAATGTTCGAGCAAAAACGGCTGATTTTCGACAAAAGAGATAACACCCCCCCATTACGTCATGCTTCAGAAATGTGGAAAATGGTCCGTTTTCAAATGTTTTATTTTTGAACGTCAGTTCACATTTGTAGGTGGATCATCAGTGTTAGAGCTAAAATTAGCATGTTTAAAGTGATTTTCATGCTTCCAGGGGCTCGGGAAGTTAATTAAATACCATTTGGAGGCATTTAATGTTCGAGCAAAAACGGCTGATTTTCGACAAAAGAGATAACACCCCCCCATTACGTCATGCTTCAGAAATGTGGAAAATGGTCCGTTTTCAAATGTTTTATTTTTGAACGTCAGTTCACATTTGTAGGTGGATCATCAGTGTTAGAGCTAAAATTAGCATGTTTAAAGTGATTTTCATGCTTCCAGGGGCCCAAAACACAAGATTTATGGAATGGTTAAAAGTGCATGAAAATGGCCAATTTACTCACTCTGAGTTCTCAAAAAGGGTTTCTTCACCCCGGGAAGTGAAATAAATACCATTTGGAGGCATTTAATGTTCGAGCAAAAACGGCTGATTTTCGACAAAAGAGATAACACCCCCCCATTACGTCATGCTTCAGAAATGTGGAAAATGGTCCGTTTTCAAATGTTTTATTTTTGAACGTCAGTTCACATTTGTAGGTGGATCATCAGTGTTAGAGCTAAAATTAGCATGTTTAAAGTGATTTTCATGCTTCCAGGGGCTCGGGAAGTTAATTAAATACCATTTGGAGGCATTTAATGTTCGAGCAAAAACGGCTGATTTTCGACAAAAGAGATAACACCCCCCCATTACGTCATGCTTCAGAAATGTGGAAAATGGTCCGTTTTCAAATGTTTTATTTTTGAACGTCAGTTCACATTTGTAGGTGGATCATCAGTGTTAGAGCTAAAATTAGCATGTTTAAAGTGATTTTCATGCTTCCAGGGGCCCAAAACACAAGATTTATGGAATGGTTAAAAGTGCATGAAAATGGCCAATTTACTCACTCTGAGTTCTCAAAAAGGGTTTCTTCACCCCGGGAAGTGAAATAAATACCATTTGGAGGCATTTAATGTTCGAGCAAAAACGGCTGATTTTCGACAAAAGAGATAACACCCCCCCATTACGTCATGCTTCAGAAATGTGGAAAATGGTCCGTTTTCAAATGTTTTATTTTTGAACGTCAGTTCACATTTGTAGGTGGATCATCAGTGTTAGAGCTAAAATTAGCATGTTTAAAGTGATTTTCATGCTTCCAGGGGCTCGGGAAGTTAATTAAATACCATTTGGAGGCATTTAATGTTCGAGCAAAAACGGCTGATTTTCGACAAAAGAGATAACACCCCCCCATTACGTCATGCTTCAGAAATGTGGAAAATGGTCCGTTTTCAAATGTTTTATTTTTGAACGTCAGTTCACATTTGTAGGTGGATCATCAGTGTTAGAGCTAAAATTAGCATGTTTAAAGTGATTTTCATGCTTCCAGGGGCCCAAAACACAAGATTAATGGAATGGTTAAAAGTGCATGAAAATGGCCAATTTACTCACTCTGAGTTCTCAAAAAAGGTTTCTTCACCCCGGGAAGTGAAATAAATACCATTTGGAGGCATTTAATGTTCGAGCAAAAACGGCTGATTTTCGACAAAAGAGATAACACCCCCCCATTACGTCATGCTTCAGAAATGTGGAAAATGGTCCGTTTTCAAATGTTTTATTTTTGAACGTCAGTTCACATTTGTAGGTGGATCATCAGTGTTAGAGCTAAAATTAGCATGTTTAAAGTGATTTTCATGCTTCCAGGGGCTCAGGAAGTTAATTAAATACCATTTGGAGGCATTTAATGTTCGAGCAAAACCGGCTGATTTTCGATAAAAGAGATAACACCCCCCCATTACGTCATGCTTCAGAAATGTGGAAAATGGTCCGTTTTCAAATGTTTTATTTTTGAACGTCAGTTCACATTTGTAGGTGGATCATCAGTGTTAGAGCTAAAATTAGGATATTTAAAGTGATTTTCATGCTTCCAGGGGCCCAAAACACAAGATTAATGGAATGGTTAAAAGTGCATGAAAATGGCCAATTTACTCACTCTGAGTTCTCAAAAAGGGTTTCTTCACCCCGGGAAGTGAAATAAATACCATTTGGAGGCATTTAATGTTCGAGCAAAAACGGCTGATTTTCGACAAAAGAGATAACACCCCCCCATTACGTCATGCTTCAGAAATGTGGAAAATGGTCCGTTTTCAAATGTTTTATTTTTGAACGTCAGTTCACATTTGTAGGTGGATCATCAGTGTTAGAGCTAAAATTAGCATGTTTAAAGTGATTTTCATGCTTCCAGGGGCTCGGGAAGTTATTTAAATACCATTTGGAGGCATTTAATGTTCGAGCAAAAACGGCTGATTTTCGACAAAAGAGATAACACCCCCCCATTACGTCATGCTTCAGAAATGTGGAAAATGGTCCGTTTTCAAATGTTTTATTTTTGAACGTCAGTTCACATTTGTAGGTGGATCATCAGTGTTAGAGCTAAAATTAGCATGTTTAAAGTGATTTTCATGCTTCCAGGGGCTCGGGAAGTTAATTAAATACCATTTGGAGGCATTTAATGTTCGAGCAAAAACGGCTGATTTTCGACAAAAGAGATAACACCCCCCCATTACGTCATGCTTCAGAAATGTGGAAAATGGTCCGTTTTCAAATGTTTTATTTTTGAACGTCAGTTCACATTTGTAGGTGGATCATCAGTGTTAGAGCTAAAATTAGCATGTTTAAAGTGATTTTCATGCTTCCAGGGGCTCGGGAAGTTAATTAAATACCATTTGGAGGCATTTAATGTTCGAGCAAAAACGGCTGATTTTCGACAAAAGAGATAACACCCCCCCATTACGTCATGCTTCAGAAATGTGGAAAATGGTCCGTTTTCAAATGTTTTATTTTTGAACGTCAGTTCACATTTGTAGGTGGATCATCAGTGTTAGAGCTAAAATTAGCATGTTTAAAGTGATTTTCATGCTTCCAGGGGCCCAAAACACAAGATTTATGGAATGGTTAAAAGTGCATGAAAATGGCCAATTTACTCACTCTGAGTTCTCAAAAAGGGTTTCTTCACCCCGGGAAGTTAATTAAATACCATTTGGACGCATTTAATGTTCGAGCAAAAACGGCTGATTTTCGACAAAAGAGATAACACCCCCCCATTACGTCATGCTTCAGAAATGGTCCGTTTTCAAATGTTTTATTTTTGAACGTCAGTTCACATTTGTAGGTGGATCATCAGTGTTAGAGCTAAAATTAGCATGTTTAAAGTGATTTTCATGCTTCCAGGGGCTCGGGAAGTTAATTAAATACCATTTGGAGGCATTTAATGTTCGAGCAAAAACGGCTGATTTTCGACAAAAGAGATAACACCCCCCCATTACGTCATGCTTCAGAAATGTGGAAAATGGTCCGTTTTCAAATGTTTTATTTTTGAACGTCAGTTCACATTTGTAGGTGGATCATCAGTGTTAGAGCTAAAATTAGCATGTTTAAAGTGATTTTCATGCTTCCAGGGGCCCAAAACACAAGATTTATGGAATGGTTAAAAGTGCATGAAAATGGCCAATTTACTCACTCTGAGTTCTCAAAAAGGGTTTCTTCACCCCGGGAAGTGAAATAAATACCATTTGGAGGCATTTAATGTTCGAGCAAAAACGGCTGATTTTCGACAAAAGAGATAACACCCCCCCATTACGTCATGCTTCAGAAATGTGGAAAATGGTCCGTTTTCAAATGTTTTATTTTTGAACGTCAGTTCACATTTGTAGGTGGATCATCAGTGTTAGAGCTAAAATTAGCATGTTTAAAGTGATTTTCATGCTTCCAGGGGCTCGGGAAGTTAATTAAATACCATTTGGAGGCATTTAATGTTCGAGCAAAAACGGCTGATTTTCGACAAAAGAGATAACACCCCCCCATTACGTCATGCTTCAGAAATGTGGAAAATGGTCCGTTTTCAAATGTTTTATTTTTGAACGTCAGTTCACATTTGTAGGTGGATCATCAGTGTTAGAGCTAAAATTAGCATGTTTAAAGTGATTTTCATGCTTCCAGGGGCCCAAAACACAAGATTAATGGAATGGTTAAAAGTGCATGAAAATGGCCAATTTACTCACTCTGAGTTCTCAAAAAAGGTTTCTTCACCCCGGGAAGTGAAATAAATACCATTTGGAGGCATTTAATGTTCGAGCAAAAACGGCTGATTTTCGACAAAAGAGATAACACCCCCCCATTACGTCATGCTTCAGAAATGTGGAAAATGGTCCGTTTTCAAATGTTTTATTTTTGAACGTCAGTTCACATTTGTAGGTGGATCATCAGTGTTAGAGCTAAAATTAGCATGTTTAAAGTGATTTTCATGCTTCCAGGGGCTCAGGAAGTTAATTAAATACCATTTGGAGGCATTTAATGTTCGAGCAAAACCGGCTGATTTTCGATAAAAGAGATAACACCCCCCCATTACGTCATGCTTCAGAAATGTGGAAAATGGTCCGTTTTCAAATGTTTTATTTTTGAACGTCAGTTCACATTTGTAGGTGGATCATCAGTGTTAGAGCTAAAATTAGGATATTTAAAGTGATTTTCATGCTTCCAGGGGCCCAAAACACAAGATTAATGGAATGGTTAAAAGTGCATGAAAATGGCCAATTTACTCACTCTGAGTTCTCAAAAAGGGTTTCTTCACCCCGGGAAGTGAAATAAATACCATTTGGAGGCATTTAATGTTCGAGCAAAAACGGCTGATTTTCGACAAAAGAGATAACACCCCCCCATTACGTCATGCTTCAGAAATGTGGAAAATGGTCCGTTTTCAAATGTTTTATTTTTGAACGTCAGTTCACATTTGTAGGTGGATCATCAGTGTTAGAGCTAAAATTAGCATGTTTAAAGTGATTTTCATGCTTCCAGGGGCTCGGGAAGTTAATTAAATACCATTTGGAGGCATTTAATGTTCGAGCAAAAACGGCTGATTTTCGACAAAAGAGATAACACCCCCCCCATTACGTCATGCTTCAGAAATGTGGAAAATGGTCCGTTTTCAAATGTTTTATTTTTGAACGTCAGTTCACATTTGTAGGTGGATCATCAGTGTTAGAGCTAAAATTAGCATGTTTAAAGTGATTTTCATGCTTCCAGGGGCCCAAAACACAAGATTAATGGAATGGTTAAAAGTGCATGAAAATGGCCAATTTACTCACTCTGAGTTCTCAAAAAGGGTTTCTTCACCCCGGGAAGTGAAATAAATACCATTTGGAGGCATTTAATGTTCGAGCAAAAACGGCTGATTTTCGACAAAAGAGATAACACCCCTCCATTACGTCATGCTTCATAAATGTGGAAAATGGTCCGTTTTCAAATGTTTTATTTTTGAACGTCAGTTCACATTTGTAGGTGGATCATCAGTGTTAGAGCTAAAATTAGCATGTTTAAAGTGATTTTCATGCTTCCAGGGGCTCGGGAAGTTAATTAAATACCATTTGGAGGCATTTAATGTTCGAGCAAAAACGGCTGATTTTCGACAAAAGAGATAACACCCCCCCATTACGTCATGCTTCAGAAATGTGGAAAATGGTCCGTTTTCAAATGTTTTATTTTTGAACGTCAGTTCACATTTGTAGGTGGATCATCAGTGTTAGAGCTAAAATTAGCATGTTTAAAGTGATTTTCATGCTTCCAGGGGCTCGGGAAGTTAATTAAATACCATTTGGAGGCATTTAATGTTCGAGCAAAAACGGCTGATTTTCGACAAAAGAGATAACACCCCCCCCATTACGTCATGCTTCAGAAATGTGGAAAATGGTCCGTTTTCAAATGTTTTATTTTTGAACGTCAGTTCACATTTGTAGGTGGATCATCAGTGTTAGAGCTAAAATTAGCATGTTTAAAGTGATTTTCATGCTTCCAGGGGCTCGGGAAGTTAATTAAATACCATTTGGAGGCATTTAATGTTCGAGCAAAAACGGCTGATTTTCGACAAAAGAGATAACACCCCCCCCATTACGTCATGCTTCAGAAATGTGGAAAATGGTCCGTTTTCAAATGTTTTATTTTTGAACGTCAGTTCACATTTGTAGGTGGATCATCAGTGTTAGAGCTAAAATTAGCATGTTTAAAGTGATTTTCATGCTTCCAGGGGCCCAAAACACAAGATTTATGGAATGGTTAAAAGTGCATGAAAATGGCCAATTTACTCACTCTGAGTTCTCAAAAAGGGTTTCTTCACCCCGGGAAGTTAATTAAATACCATTTGGACGCATTTAATGTTCGAGCAAAAATGGCTGATTTTCGACAAAAGAGATAACACCCCCCCCATTACGTCATGCTTCAGAAATGTGGAAAATGGTCCGTTTTCAAATGTTTTATTTTTGAACGTCAGTTCACATTTGTAGGTGGATCATCAGTGTTAGAGCTAAAATTAGCATGTTTAAAGTGATTTTCATGCTTCCAGGGGCTCGGGAAGTTAATTAAATACCATTTGGAGGCATTTAATGTTTGAGCAAAAACGGCTGATTTTCGACAAAAGAGATAACACCCCCCCATTACGTCATGCTTCAGAAATGTGGAAAATGGTCCGTTTTCAAATGTTTTATTTTTGAACGTCAGTTCACATTTGTAGGTGGATCATCAGTGTTAGAGCTAAAATTAGCATGTTTAAAGTGATTTTCATGCTTCCAGGGGCCCAAAACACAAGATTAATGGAATGGTTAAAAGTGCATGAAAATGGCCAATTTACTCACTCTGAGTTCTCAAAAAGGGTTTCTTCACCCCGGGAAGTGAAATAAATACCATTTGGAGGCATTTAATGTTCGAGCAAAAACGGCTGATTTTCGACAAAAGAGATAACACCCCCCCATTACGTCATGCTTCAGAAATGTGGAAAATGGTCCGTTTTCAAATGTTTTATTTTTGAACGTCAGTTCACATTTGTAGGTGGATCATCAGTGTTAGAGCTAAAATTAGCATGTTTAAAGTGATTTTCATGCTTCCAGGGGCTCGGGAAGTTAATTAAATACCATTTGGAGGCATTTAATGTTCGAGCAAAAACGGCTGATTTTCGACAAAAGAGATAACACCCCCCCATTACGTCATGCTTCAGAAATGTGGAAAATGGTCCGTTTTCAAATGTTTTATTTTTGAACGTCAGTTCACATTTGTAGGTGGATCATCAGTGTTAGAGCTAAAATTAGCATGTTTAAAGTGATTTTCATGCTTCCAGGGGCCCAAAACACAAGATTAATGGAATGGTTAAAAGTGCATGAAAATGGCCAATTTACTCACTCTGAGTTCTCAAAAAGGGTTTCTTCACCCCGGGAAGTGAAATAAATACCATTTGGAGGCATTTAATGTTCGAGCAAAAACGGCTGATTTTCGACAAAAGAGATAACACCCCTCCATTACGTCATGCTTCAGAAATGTGGAAAATGGTCCGTTTTCAAATGTTTTATTTTTGAACGTCAGTTCACATTTGTAGGTGGATCATCAGTGTTAGAGCTAAAATTAGCATGTTTAAAGTGATTTTCATGCTTCCAGGGGCTCGGGAAGTTAATTAAATACCATTTGGAGGCATTTAATGTTCGAGCAAAAACGGCTGATTTTCGACAAAAGAGATAACACCCCCCCCATTACGTCATGCTTCAGAAATGTGGAAAATGGTCCGGTTTCAAATGTTTTATTTTTGAACGTCAGTTCACATTTGTAGGTGGATCATCAGTGTTAGAGCTAAAATTAGCATGTTTAAAGTGATTTTCATGCTTCCAGGGGCTCGGGAAGTTAATTAAATACCATTTGGAGGCATTTAATGTTCGAGCAAAAACGGCTGATTTTCGACAAAAGAGATAACACCCCCCCCATTACGTCATGCTTCAGAAATGTGGAAAATGGTCCGTTTTCAAATGTTTTATTTTTGAACGTCAGTTCACATTTGTAGGTGGATCATCAGTGTTAGAGCTAAAATTAGCATGTTTAAAGTGATTTTCATGCTTCCAGGGGCTCGGGAAGTTAATTAAATACCATTTGGAGGCATTTAATGTTCGAGCAAAAACGGCTGATTTTCGACAAAAGAGATAACACCCCCCCATTACGTCATGCTTCAGAAATGTGGAAAATGGTCCGTTTTCAAATGTTTTATTTTTGAACGTCAGTTCACATTTGTAGGTGGATCATCAGTGTTAGAGCTAAAATTAGCATGTTTAAAGTGATTTTCATGCTTCCAGGGGCCCAAAACACAAGATTTATGGAATGGTTAAAAGTGCATGAAAATGGCCAATTTACTCACTCTGAGTTCTCAAAAAGGGTTTCTTCACCCCGGGAAGTTAATTAAATACCATTTGGACGCATTTAATGTTCGAGCAAAAATGGCTGATTTTCGACAAAAGAGATAACACCCCCCCATTACGTCATGCTTCAGAAATGTGGAAAATGGTCCGTTTTCAAATGTTTTATTTTTGAACGTCAGTTCACATTTGTAGGTGGATCATCAGTGTTAGAGCTAAAATTAGCATGTTTAAAGTGATTTTCATGCTTCCAGGGGCTCGGGAAGTTAATTAAATACCATTTGGAGGCATTTAATGTTTGAGCAAAAACGGCTGATTTTCGACAAAAGAGATAACACCCCCCCATTACGTCATGCTTCAGAAATGTGGAAAATGGTCCGTTTTCAAATGTTTTATTTTTGAACGTCAGTTCACATTTGTAGGTGGATCATCAGTGTTAGAGCTAAAATTAGCATGTTTAAAGTGATTTTCATGCTTCCAGGGGCCCAAAACACAAGATTTATGGAATGGTTAAAAGTGCATGAAAATGGCCAATTTACTCACTCTGAGTTCTCAAAAAGGGTTTCTTCACCCCGGGAAGTGAAATAAATACCATTTGGAGGCATTTAATGTTCGAGCAAAAACGGCTGATTTTCGACAAAAGAGATAACACCCCCCCATTACGTCATGCTTCAGAAATGTGGAAAATGGTCCGTTTTCAAATGTTTTATTTTTGAACGTCAGTTCACATTTGTAGGTGGATCATCAGTGTTAGAGCTAAAATTAGCATGTTTAAAGTGATTTTCATGCTTCCAGGGGCTCGGGAAGTTATTTAAATACCATTTGGAGGCATTTAATGTTCGAGCAAAAACGGCTGATTTTCGACAAAAGAGATAACACCCCCCCATTACGTCATGCTTCAGAAATGTGGAAAATGGTCCGTTTTCAAATGTTTTATTTTTGAACGTCAGTTCACATTTGTAGGTGGATCATCAGTGTTAGAGCTAAAATTAGCATGTTTAAAGTGATTTTCATGCTTCCAGGGGCTCGGGAAGTTAATTAAATACCATTTGGAGGCATTTAATGTTCGAGCAAAAACGGCTGATTTTCGACAAAAGAGATAACACCCCCCCCATTACGTCATGCTTCAGAAATGTGGAAAATGGTCCGTTTTCAAATGTTTTATTTTTGAACGTCAGTTCACATTTGTAGGTGGATCATCAGTGTTAGAGCTAAAATTAGCATGTTTAAAGTGATTTTCATGCTTCCAGGGGCTCGGGAAGTTAATTAAATACCATTTGGAGGCATTTAATGTTCGAGCAAAAACGGCTGATTTTCGACAAAAGAGATAACACCCCCCCATTACGTCATGCTTCAGAAATGTGGAAAATGGTCCGTTTTCAAATGTTTTATTTTTGAACGTCAGTTCACATTTGTAGGTGGATCATCAGTGTTAGAGCTAAAATTAGCATGTTTAAAGTGATTTTCATGCTTCCAGGGGCCCAAAACACAAGATTTATGGAATGGTTAAAAGTGCATGAAAATGGCCAATTTACTCACTCTGAGTTCTCAAAAAGGGTTTCTTCACCCCGGGAAGTTAATTAAATACCATTTGGACGCATTTAATGTTCGAGCAAAAACGGCTGATTTTCGACAAAAGAGATAACACCCCCCCATTACGTCATGCTTCAGAAATGTGGAAAATGGTCCGTTTTCAAATGTTTTATTTTTGAACGTCAGTTCACATTTGTAGGTGGATCATCAGTGTTAGAGCTAAAATTAGCATGTTTAAAGTGATTTTCATGCTTCCAGGGGCTCGGGAAGTTAATTAAATACCATTTGGAGGCATTTAATGTTCGAGCAAAAACGGCTGATTTTCGACAAAAGAGATAACACCCCCCCATTACGTCATGCTTCAGAAATGTGGAAAATGGTCCGTTTTCAAATGTTTTATTTTTGAACGTCAGTTCACATTTGTAGGTGGATCATCAGTGTTAGAGCTAAAATTAGCATGTTTAATGTGATTTTCATGCTTCCAGGGGCCCAAAACACAAGATTTATGGAATGGTTAAAAGTGCATGAAAATGGCCAATTTACTCACTCTGAGTTCTCAAAAAGGGTTTCTTCACCCCGGGAAGTGAAATAAATACCATTTGGAGGCATTTAATGTTCGAGCAAAAACGGCTGATTTTCGACAAAAGAGAAAACACCCCCCCATTACGTCATGCTTCAGAAATGTGGAAAATGGTCCGTTTTCAAATGTTTTATTTTTGAACGTCAGTTCACATTTGTAGGTGGATCATCAGTGTTAGAGCTAAAATTAGCATGTTTAAAGTGATTTTCATGCTTCCAGGGGCTCGGGAAGTTAATTAAATACCATTTGGAGGCATTTAATGTTCGAGCAAAAACGGCTGATTTTCGACAAAAGAGATAACACCCCCCCATTACGTCATGCTTCAGAAATGTGGAAAATGGTCCGTTTTCAAATGTTTTATTTTTGAACGTCAGTTCACATTTGTAGGTGGATCATCAGTGTTAGAGCTAAAATTAGCATGTTTAAAGTGATTTTCATGCTTCCAGGGGCCCAAAACACAAGATTAATGGAATGGTTAAAAGTGCATGAAAATGGCCAATTTACTCACTCTGAGTTCTCAAAAAAGGTTTCTTCACCCCGGGAAGTGAAATAAATACCATTTGGAGGCATTTAATGTTCGAGCAAAAACGGCTGATTTTCGACAAAAGAGATAACACCCCCCCATTACGTCATGCTTCAGAAATGTGGAAAATGGTCCGTTTTCAAATGTTTTATTTTTGAACGTCAGTTCACATTTGTAGGTGGATCATCAGTGTTAGAGCTAAAATTAGCATGTTTAAAGTGATTTTCATGCTTCCAGGGGCTCGGGAAGTTAATTAAATACCATTTGGAGGCATTTAATGTTCGAGCAAAAACGGCTGATTTTCGATAAAAGAGATAACACCCCCCCATTACGTCATGCTTCAGAAATGTGGAAAATGGTCTGTTTTCAAATGTTTTATTTTTGAACGTCAGTTCACATTTGTAGGTGGATCATCAGTGTTAGAGCTAAAATTAGCATGTTTAAAGTGATTTTCATGCTTCCAGGGGCCCAAAACACAAGATTAATGGAATGGTTAAAAGTGCATGAAAATGGCCAATTTACTCACTCTGAGTTCTCAAAAAGGGTTTCTTCACCCCGGGAAGTGAAATAAATACCATTTGGAGGCATTTAATGTTCGAGCAAAAACGGCTGATTTTCGACAAAAGAGATAACACCCCCCCATTACGTCATGCTTCAGAAATGTGGAAAATGGTCCGTTTTCAAATGTTTTATTTTTGAACGTCAGTTCACATTTGTAGGTGGATCATCGGTGTTAGAGCTAAAATTAGCATGTTTAAAGTGATTTTCATGCTTCCAGGGGCTCGGGAAGTTAATTAAATACCATTTGGAGGCATATAATGTTCGAGGAAAAACGTCTGATTTTCGACAAAAGAGATAACACCCCCCTCATTACGTCATGCTTCAGAAATGTGGAAAATGGTCCGTTTTCAAATGTTTTATTTTTGAACGTCAGTTCACATTTGTAGGTGGATCATCAGTGTTAGAGCTAAAATTAGCATGTTTAAAGTGATTTTCATGCTTCCAGGGGCCCAAAACACAAGATTAATGGAATGGTTAAAAGTGCATGAAAATGGCCAATTTACTCACTCTGAGTTCTCAAAAAGGGTTTCTTCACCCCGGGAAGTGAAATAAATACCATTTGGAGGCATTTAATGTTCGAGCAAAAACGGCTGATTTTCGACAAAAGAGATAACACCCCTCCATTACGTCATGCTTCAGAAATGTGGAAAATGGTCCGTTTTCAAATGTTTTATTTTTGAACGTCAGTTCACATTTGTAGGTGGATCATCAGTGTTAGAGCTAAAATTAGCATGTTTAAAGTGATTTTCATGCTTCCAGGGGCTCGGGAAGTTAATTAAATACCATTTGGAGGCATTTAATGTTCGAGCAAAAACGGCTGATTTTCGACAAAAGAGATAACACCCCCCCCCATTACGTCATGCTTCAGAAATGTGGAAAATGGTCCGTTTTCAAATGTTTTATTTTTGAACGTCAGTTCACATTTGTAGGTGGATCATCAGTGTTAGAGCTAAAATTAGCATGTTTAAAGTGATTTTCATGCTTCCAGGGGCTCGGGAAGTTAATTAAATACCATTTGGAGGCATTTAATGTTCGAGCAAAAACGGCTGATTTTCGACAAAAGAGATAACACCCCCCCCATTACGTCATGCTTCAGAAATGTGGAAAATGGTCCGTTTTAAATGTTTTATTTTTGAACGTCAGTTCACATTTGTAGGTGGATCATCAGTGTTAGAGCTAAAATTAGCATGTTTAAAGTGATTTTCATGCTTCCAGGGGCTCGGGAAGTTAATTAAATACCATTTGGAGGCATTTAATGTTCGAGCAAAAATGGCTGATTTTCGACAAAAGAGATAACACCCCCCCATTACGTCATGCTTCAGAAATGTGGAAAATGGTCCGTTTTCAAATGTTTTATTTTTGAACGTCAGTTCACATTTGTAGGTGGATCATCAGTGTTAGAGCTAAAATTAGCATGTTTAAGGTGATTTTCATGCTTCCAGGGGCCCAAAACAAAAGATTTATGGAATGGTTAAAAGTGCATGAAAATGGCCAATTTACTCACTCTGAGTTCTCAAAAAGGGTTTCTTCAACCCGGGAAGTTAATTAAATACCATTTGGACGCATTTAATGTTCGAGCAAAAACGGCTGATTTTCGACAAAAGAGATAACACCCCCCCATTACGTCATGCTTCAGAAATGTGGAAAATGGTCCGTTTTCAAATGTTTTATTTTTGAACGTCAGTTCACATTTGTAGGTGGATCATCAGTGTTAGAGCTAAAATTAGCATGTTTAAAGTGATTTTCATGCTTCCAGGGGCTCGGGAAGTTAATTAAATACCATTTGGAGGCATTTAATGTTCGAGCAAAAACGGCTGATTTCGACAAAAGAGATAACACCCCCCCATTACGTCATGCTTCAGAAATGTGGAAAATGGTCCGTTTTCAAATGTTTTATTTTTGAACGTCAGTTCACATTTGTAGGTGGATCATCAGTGTTAGAGCTAAAATTAGCATGTTTAAAGTGATTTTCATGCTTCCAGGGGCCCAAAACACAAGATTTATGGAATGGTTAAAAGTGCATGAAAATGGCCAATTTACTCACTCTGAGTTCTCAAAAAGGGTTTCTTCACCCGGGAAGTTAATTAAATACCATTTGGACGCATTTAATGTTCGAGCAAAAACGGCTGATTTTCGACAAAAGAGATAACACCCCCCCATTACGTCATGCTTCAGAAATGTGGAAAATGGTCCGTTTTCAAATGTTTTATTTTTGAACGTCAGTTCACATTTGTAGGTGGATCATCAGTGTTAGAGCTAAAATTAGCATGTTTAAAGTGATTTTCATGCTTCCAGGGGCCCAAAACACAAGATTTATGGAATGGTTAAAAGTGCATGAAAATGGCCAATTTACTCACTCTGAGTTCTCAAAAAGGGTTTCTTCACCCCGGGAAGTGAAATAAATACCATTTGGAGGCATTTAATGTTCGAGCAAAAACGGCTGATTTTCGACAAAAGAGATAACACCCCCCCATTACGTCATGCTTCAGAAATGTGGAAAATGGTCCGTTTTCAAATGTTTTATTTTTGAACGTCAGTTCACATTTGGAGGTGGATCATCAGTGTTAGAGCTAAAATTAGCATGTTTAAAGTGATTTTCATGCTTCCAGGGGCTCGGGAAGTTAATTAAATACCATTTGGAGGCATTTAATGTTCGAGCAAAAACGGCTGATTTTCGACAAAAGAGATAACACCCCCCCATTACGTCATGCTTCAGAAATGTGGAAAATGGTCCGTTTTCAAATGTTTTATTTTTGAACGTCAGTTCACATTTGTAGGTGGATCATCAGTGTTAGAGCTAAAATTAGCATGTTTAAAGTGATTTTCATGCTTCCAGAGGCTCGGGAAGTTAATAAATACCATTTGGAGGCATTTAATGTTCAAGCAAAAACGGCTGATTTTCGACAAAAGAGATAACACCCCCCCATTACGTCATGCTTCAGAAATGTGGAAAATGGTCCGTTTTCAAATGTTTTATTTTTGAACGTCAGTTCACATTTGTAGGTGGATCATCAGTGTTAGAGCTAAAATTAGCATGTTTAAAGTGATTTTCATGCTTCCAGGGGCCCAAAACACAAGATTAATGGAATGGTTAAAAGTGCATGAAAATGGCCAATTTACTCACTCTGAGTTCTCAAAAAGGGTTTCTTCACCCCGGGAAGTGAAATAAATACCATTTGGAGGCATTTAATGTTCGAGCAAAAACGGCTGATTTTCGACAAAAGAGATAACACCCCCCCATTACGTCATGCTTCAGAAATGTGGAAAATGGTCCGTTTTCAAATGTTTTATTTTTGAACGTCAGTTCACATTTGTAGGTGGATCATCAGTGTTAGAGCTAAAATTAGCATGTTTAAAGTGATTTTCATGCTTCCAGGGGCTCGGGAAGTTAATTAAATACCATTTGGAGGCATTTAATGTTCGAGCAAAAACGGCTGATTTTCGACAAAAGAGATAACACCCCCCCCATTACGTCATGCTTCAGAAATGTGGAAAATGGTCCGTTTTCAAATGTTTTATTTTTGAACGTCAGTTCACATTTGTAGGTGGATCATCAGTGTTAGAGCTAAAATTAGCATGTTTAAAGTGATTTTCATGCTTCCAGGGGCCCAAAACACAAGATTAATGGAATGGTTAAAAGTGCATGAAAATGGCCAATTTACTCACTCTGAGTTCTCAAAAAGGTTTTCTTCACCCCGGGAAGTGAAATAAATACCATTTGGAGGCATTTAATGTTCGAGCAAAAACGGCTGATTTTCGACAAAAGAGATAACACCCCTCCATTACGTCATGCTTCAGAAATGTGGAAAATGGTCCGTTTTCAAATGTTTTATTTTTGAACGTCAGTTCACATTTGTAGGTGGATCATCAATGTTAGAGCTAAAATTAGCATGTTTAAAGTGATTTTCATGCTTCCAGGGGCTCGGGAAGTTAATTAAATACCATTTGGAGGCATTTAATGTTCGAGCAAAAACGGCTGATTTTCGACAAAAGAGATAACACCCCCCCCATTACGTCATGCTTCAGAAATGTGGAAAATGGTCCGTTTTCAAATGTTTTATTTTTGAACGTCAGTTCACATTTGTAGGTGGATCATCAGTGTTAGAGCTAAAATTAGCATGTTTAAAGTGATTTTCATGCTTCCAGGGGCTCGGGAAGTTAATTAAATACCATTTGGAGGCATTTAATGTTCGAGCAAAAACGGCTGATTTTCGACAAAAGAGATAACACCCCCCCATTACGTCATGCTTCAGAAATGTGGAAAATGGTCCGTTTTCAAATGTTTTATTTTTGAACGTCAGTTCACATTTGTAGGTAGATCATCAGTGTTAGAGCTAAAATTAGCATGTTTAAAGTGATTTTCATGCTTCCAGGGGCTCGGGAAGTGAAATAAATACCATTTGGAGGCATTTAATGTTCGAGCAAAAACGGCTGATTTTCGACAAAAGAGATAACACCCCCCCATTACGTCATGCTTCAGAAATGTGGAAAATGGTCCGTTTTCAAATGTTTTATTTTTGAACGTCAGTTCACATTTGTAGGTGGATCATCAGTGTTAGAGCTAAAATTAGCATGTTTAAAGTGATTTTCATGCTTCCAGGGGCTCGGGAAGTTAATTAAATACCATTTGGAGGCATTTAATGTTCGAGCAAAAACGGCTGATTTTCGACAAAAGAGATAACACCCCCCCATTACGTCATGCTTCAGAAATGTGGAAAATGGTCCGTTTTCAAATGTTTTATTTTTGAACGTCAGTTCACATTTGTAGGTGGATCATCAGTGTTAGAGCTAAAATTAGCATGTTTAAAGTGATTTTCATGCTTCCAGGGGCTCGGGAAGTTAATTAAATACCATTTGGAGGCATTTAATGTTCGAGCAAAAACGGCTGATTTTCGACAAAAGAGATAACACCCCCCCCATTACGTCATGCTTCAGAAATGTGGAAAATGGTCCGTTTTCAAATGTTTTATTTTTGAACGTCAGTTCACATTTGTAGGTGGATCATCAGTGTTAGAGCTAAAATTAGCATGTTTAAAGTGATTTTCATGCTGCCAGGGGCTCGGGAAGTTAATTAAATACCATTTGGAGGCATTTAATGTTCGAGCAAAAACGGCTGATTTTCGACAAAAGAGATAACACCCCCCCATTACGTCATGCTTCAGAAATGTGGAAAATGGTCCGTTTTCAAATGTTTTATTTTTGAACGTCAGTTCACATTTGTAGGTGGATCATCAGTGTTAGAGCTAAAATTAGCATGTTTAAAGTGATTTTCATGCTTCCAGGGGCTCGGGAAGTGAAATAAATACCATTTGGAGGCATTTAATGTTCGAGCAAAAACGGCTGATTTTCGACAAAAGAGATAACACCCCCCATTACGTCATGCTTCAGAAATGTGGAAAATGGTCCGTTTTCAAATGTTTTATTTTTGAACGTCAGTTCACATTTGTAGGTGGATCATCAGTGTTAGAGCTAAAATTAGCATGTTTAAAGTGATTTTCATGCTTCCAGGGGCTCGGGAAGTTAATTAAATACCATTTGGAGGCATTTAATGTTCGAGCAAAAACGGCTGATTTTCGACAAAAGAGATAACACCCCCCCATTACGTCATGCTTCAGAAATGTGGAAAATGGTCCGTTTTCAAATGTTTTATTTTTGAACGTCAGTTCACATTTGTAGGTGGATCATCAGTGTTAGAGCTAAAATTAGCATGTTTAAAGTGATTTTCATGCTTCCAGGGGCCCAAAACACAAGATTAATGGAATGGTTAAAAGTGCATGAAAATGGCCAATTTACTCACTCTGAGTTCTCAAAAAGGGTTTCTTCACCCCGGGAAGTGAAATAAATACCATTTGGAGGCATTTAATGTTCGAGCAAAAACGGCTGATTTTCGACCAAAGAGATATCACCCCCCCATTACGTCATGCTTCAGAAATGTGGAAAATGGTCCGTTTTCAAATGTTTTATTTTTGAACGTCAGTTCACATTTGTAGGTGGATCATCAGTGTTAGAGCTAAAATTAGCATGTTTAAAGTGATTTTCATGCTTCCAGGGGCTCGGGAAGTTAATTAAATACCATTTGGAGGCATTTAATGTTCGAGCAAAAACGGCTGATTTTCGACAAAAGAGATAACACCCCCCCATTACGTCATGCTTCAGAAATGTGGAAAATGGTCCGTTTTCAAATGTTTTATTTTTGAACGTCAGTTCACATTTGTAGGTGGATCATCAGTGTTAGGGCTAAAATTAGCATGTTTAAAGTGATTTTCATGCTTCCAGGGGCTCGGGAAGTTAATTAAATACCATTTGGAGGCATTTAATGTTCGAGCAAAAACGGCTGATTTTCGACAAAAGAGATAACACCCCCCCATTACGTCATGCTTCAGAAATGTGGAAAATGGTCCGTTTTCAAATGTTTTATTTTTGAACGTCAGTTCACATTTGTAGGTGGATCATCAGTGTTAGAGCTAAAATTAGCATGTTTAAAGTGATTTTCATGCTTCCAGGGGCTTGGGAAGTTAATTAAATACCATTTGGAGGCATTTAATGTTCGAGCAAAAACGGCTGATTTTCGACAAAAGAGATAACACCCCCCCATTACGTCATGCTTCAGAAATGTGGAAAATGGTCCGTTTTCAAATGTTTTATTTTTGAACGTCAGTTCACATTTGTAGGTGGATCATCAGTGTTAGAGCTAAAATTAGCATGTTTAAAGTGATTTTCATGCTTCCAGGGGCTCGGGAAGTTAATTAAATACCATTTGGAGGCATTTAATGTTCGAGCAAAAACGGCTGATTTTCGACAAAAGAGATAACACCCCCCCATTACTTCATGCTTCAGAAATGTGGAAAATGGTCCGTTTTCAAATGTTTTATTTTTGAACGTCAGTTCACATTTGTAGGTGGATCATCAGTGTTAGAGCTAAAATTAGCATGTTTAAAGTGATTTTCATGCTTCCAGGGGCCCAAAACACAAGATTTATGGAATGGTTAAAAGTGCATGAAAATGGCCAATTTACTCACTCTGAGTTCTCAAAAAGGGTTTCTTCACCCCGGGAAGTTAATTAAATACCATTTGGAGGCATTTAATGTTCGAGCAAAAACGGCTGATTTTCGACAAAAGAGATAACACCCCCCCATTACGTCATGCTTCAGAAATGTGGAAAATGGTCCGTTTTCAAATGTTTTATTTTTGAACGTCAGTTCACATTTGTAGGTGGATCATCAGTGTTAGAGCTAAAATTAGCATGTTTAAAGTGATTTTCATGCTTCCAGGGGCTTGGGAAGTGAAATAAATACCATTTGGAGGCATTTAATGTTCGAGCAAAAACGGCTGATTTTCGACAAAAGAGATAACACCCCTCCATTACGTCATGCTTCAGAAATGTGGAAAATGGTCCGTTTTCAAATGTTTTATTTTTGCACGTCAGTTCACATTTGTAGGTGGATCATCAGTGTTAGAGCTAAAATTAGCATGTTTAAAGTGATTTTCATGCTTCCAGGGGCTCGGGAAGTTAATTAAATACCATTTGGAGGCATTTAATGTTCAAACAAAAACGGCTGATTTTCGACAAAAGAGATAACACCCCCCCATTACTTCATGCTTCAGAAATGTGGAAAATGGTCCGTTTTCAAATGTTTTATTTTTGAACGTCAGTTCACATTTGTAGGTGGATCATCAGTGTTAGAGCTAAAATTAGCATGTTTAAAGGGATTTTCATGCTTCCAGGGGCTCGGGAAGTGAAATAAATACCATTTGGAGGCATTTAATGTTCGAGCAAAAACGGCTGATTTTCGACAAAAGAGATAACACCCCCCCCATTACGTCATGCTTCAGAAATGTGGAAAATGGTCCGTTTTCAAATGTTTTATTTTTGAACGTCAGTTCACATTTGTAGGTGGATCATCAGTGTTAGAGCTAAAATTAGCATGTTTAAAGTGATTTTCATGCTTCCAGGGGCCCAAAACACAAGATTAATGGAATGGTTAAAAGTGCATGAAAATGGCCAATTTACTCACTCTGAGTTCTCAAAAAGGGTTTCTTCACCCCGGGAAGTGAAATAAATACCATTTGGAGGCATTTAATGTTCGAGCAAAAACGGCTGATTTTCGACAAAAGAGATAACACCCCCCCATTACGTCATGCTTCAGAAATGTGGAAAATGGTCCGTTTTCAAATGTTTTATTTTTGAACGTCAGTTCACATTTGTAGGTGGATCATCAGTGTTAGAGCTAAAATTAGCATGTTTAAAGTGATTTTCATGCTTCCAGGGGCTCGGGAAGTTAATTAAATACCATTTGGAGGCATTTAATGTTCGAGCAAAAACGGCTGATTTTCGACAAAAGAGATAACACCCCCCATTACGTCATGCTTCAGAAATGTGGAAAATGGTCCGTTTTCAAATGTTTTATTTTTGAACGTCAGTTCACATTTGTAGGTGGATCATCAGTGTTAGAGCTAAAATTAGCATGTTTAAAGTGATTTTCATGCTTCCAGGGGCCCAAAACACAAGATTTATGGAATGGTTAAAAGTGCATGAAAATGGCCAATTTACTCACTCTGAGTTCTCAAAAAGGGTTTCTTCACCCCGGGAAGTGAAATAAATACCATTTGGAGGCATTTAATGTTCGAGCAAAAACGGCTGATTTTCGACAAAAGAGATAACACCCCTCCATTACGTCATGCTTCAGAAATGTGGAAAATGGTCCGTTTTCAAATGTTTTATTTTTGAACGTCAGTTCACATTTGTAGGTGGATCATCAGTGTTAGAGCTAAAATTAGCATGTTTAAAGTGATTTTCATGCTTCCAGGGGCTCGGGAAGTTAATTAAATACCATTTGGAGGCATTTAATGTTCGAGCAAAAACGGCTGATTTTCGACAAAAGAGATGACACCCCCCCCATTACGTCATGCTTCAGAAATGTGGAAAATGGTCCGTTTTCAAATGTTTTATTTTTGAACGTCAGTTCACATTTGTAGGTGGATCATCAGTGTTAGAGCTAAAATTAGCATGTTTAAAGTGATTTTCATGCTTCCAGGGGCTCGGGAAGTTAATTAAATACCATTTGGAGGCATTTAATGTTCGAGCAAAAACGGCTGATTTTCGACAAAAGAGATAACACCCCCCCACTACGTCATGCTTCAGAAATGTGGAAAATGGTCCGTTTTCAAATGTTTTATTTTTGAACGTCAGTTCACATTTGTAGGTCGATCATCAGTGTTAGATCTAAAATTAGCATGTTTAAAGTGATTTTCATGCTTCCAGGGGCTCGGGAAGTTAATTAAATACCATTTGGAGGCATTTAATGTTCGAGCAAAAACGGCTGATTTTCGACAAAAGAGATAACACCCCCCCATTACGTCATGCTTCAGAAATGTGGAAAATGGTCCGTTTTCAAATGTTTTATTTTTGAACGTCAGTTCACATTTGTAGGTGGATCATCAGTGTTAGAGCTAAAATTAGCATGTTTAAAGTGATTTTCATGCTTCCAGGGGCTCGGGAAGTGAAATAAATACCATTTGGAGGCATTTAATGTTCGAGCAAAAACGGCTGATTTTCGACAAAAGAGATAACACCCCCCCATTACGTCATGCTTCAGAAATGTGGAAAATGGTCCGTTTTCAAATGTTTTATTTTTGAACGTCAGTTCACATTTGTAGGTGGATCATCAGTGTTAGAGCTAAAATTAGCATGTTTAAAGTGATTTTCATGCTTCCAGGGGCTCGGGAAGTTAATTAAATACCATTTGGAGGCATTTAATGTTCGAGCAAAAACGGCTGATTTTCGACAAAAGAGATAACACCCCCCCATTACGTCATGCTTCAGAAATGTGGAAAATGGTCCGTTTTCAAATGTTTTATTTTTGAACGTCAGTTCACATTTGTAGGTGGATCATCAGTGTTAGAGCTAAAATTAGCATGTTTAAAGTGATTTTCATGCTTCCAGGGGCCCAAAACACAAGATTAATGGAATGGTTAAAAGTGCATGAAAATGGCCAATTTACTCACTCTGAGTTCTCAAAAAGGGTTTCTTCACCCCGGGAAGTGAAATAAATACCATTTGGAGGCATTTAATGTTCGAGCAAAAACAGCTGATTTTCGACAAAAGAGATAACACCCCCCCATTACGTCATGCTTCAGAAATGTGGAAAATGGTCCGTTTTCAAATGTTTTATTTTTGAACGTCAGTTCACATTTGTAGGTGGATCATCAGTGTTAGAGCTAAAATTAGCATGTTTAAAGTGATTTTCATGCTTCCAGGGGCTCGGGAAGTTAATTAAATACCATTTGGAGGCATTTAATGTTCGAGCAAAAACGGCTGATTTTCGACAAAAGAGATAACACCCCCCCCATTACGTCATGCTTCAGAAATGTGGAAAATGGTCCGTTTTCAAATGTTTTATTTTTGAACGTCAGTTCACATTTGTAGGTGGATCATCAGTGTTAGAGCTAAAATTAGAATGTTTAAAGTGATTTTCATGCTTCCAGGGGCTCGGGAAGTTAATTAAATACCATTTGGAGGCATTTAATGTTCGAGCAAAAACGGCTGATTTTCGACAAAAGAGATAACACCCCCCCATTACGTCATGCTTCAGAAATGTGGAAAATGGTCCGTTTTCAAATGTTTTATTTTTGAACGTCAGTTCACATTTGTAGGTGGATCATCAGTGTTAGAGCTAAAATTAGCATGTTTAAAGTGATTTTCATGCTTCCAGGGGCTCGGGAAGTGAAATAAATACCATTTGGAGGCATTTAATGTTCGAGCAAAAACGGCTGATTTTCGACAAAAGAGATAACACCCCCCCCATTACGTCATGCTTCAGAAATGTGGAAAATGGTCCGTTTTCAAATGTTTTATTTTTGAACGTCAGTTCACATTTGTAGGTGGATCATCAGTGTTAGAGCTAAAATTCGCATGTTTAAAGTGATTTTCATGCTTCCAGGGGCTCGGGAAGTTAATTAAATACCATTTGGAGGCATTTAATGTTCGAGCAAAAACGGCTGATTTTCGACAAAAGAGATAACACCCCCCCATTACGTCATGCTTCAGAAATGTGGAAAATGGTCCGTTTTCAAATGTTTTATTTTTGAATGTCAGTTCACATTTGTAGGTGGATCATCAGTGTTAGAGCTAAAATTAGCATGTTTAAAGTGATTTTCATGCTTCCAGGGGCTCAGGAAGTTAATTAAATACCATTTGGAGGCATTTAATGTTCGAGCAAAAACGGCTGATTTTCGACAAAAGAGATAACACCCCCCCATTACGTCATGCTTCAGAAATGTGGAAAATGGTCCGTTTTCAAATGTTTTATTTTTGAACGTCAGTTCACATTTGTAGGTGGATCATCAGTGTTAGAGCTAAAATTAGCATGTTTAAAGTGATTTTCATGCTTCCAGGGGCCCAAAACACAAGATTTATGGAATGGTTAAAAGTGCATGAAAATGGCCAATTTACTCACTCTGAGTTCTCAAAAAGGGTTTCTTCACCCCGGGAAGTGAAATAAATACCATTTGGAGGCATTTAATGTTCGAGCAAAAACGGCTGATTTTCGACAAAAGAGATAACACCCCTCCATTACGTCATGCTTCAGAAATGTGGAAAATGGTCCGTTTTCAAATGTTTTATTTTTGAACGTCAGTTCACATTTGTAGGTGGATCATCAGTGTTAGAGCTAAAATTAGCATGTTTAAAGTGATTTTCATGCTTCCAGGGGCTCGGGAAGTTAATTAAATACCATTTGGAGGCATTTAATGTTCGAGCAAAAACGGCTGATTTTCGACAAAAGAGATGACACCCCCCCCATTACGTCATGCTTCAGAAATGTGGAAAATGGTCCGTTTTCAAATGTTTTATTTTTGAACGTCAGTTCACATTTGTAGGTGGATCATCAGTGTTAGAGCTAAAATTAGCATGTTTAAAGTGATTTTCATGCTTCCAGGGGCTCGGGAAGTTAATTAAATACCATTTGGAGGCATTTAATGTTCGAGCAAAAACGGCTGATTTTCGACAAAAGAGATAACACCCCCCCACTACGTCATGCTTCAGAAATGTGGAAAATGGTCCGTTTTCAAATGTTTTATTTTTGAACGTCAGTTCACATTTGTAGGTGGATCATCAGTGTTAGATCTAAAATTAGCATGTTTAAAGTGATTTTCATGCTTCCAGGGGCTCGGGAAGTTAATTAAATACCATTTGGAGGCATTTAATGTTCGAGCAAAAACGGCTGATTTTCGACAAAAGAGATAACACCCCCCCATTACGTCATGCTTCAGAAATGTGGAAAATGGTCCGTTTTCAAATGTTTTATTTTTGAACGTCAGTTCACATTTGTAGGTGGATCATCAGTGTTAGAGCTAAAATTAGCATGTTTAAAGTGATTTTCATGCTTCCAGGGGCTCGGGAAGTGAAATAAATACCATTTGGAGGCATTTAATGTTCGAGCAAAAACGGCTGATTTTCGACAAAAGAGATAACACCCCCCCATTACGTCATGCTTCAGAAATGTGGAAAATGGTCCGTTTTCAAATGTTTTATTTTTGAACGTCAGTTCACATTTGTAGGTGGATCATCAGTGTTAGAGCTAAAATTAGCATGTTTAAAGTGATTTTCATGCTTCCAGGGGCTCGGGAAGTTAATTAAATACCATTTGGAGGCATTTAATGTTCGAGCAAAAACGGCTGATTTTCGACAAAAGAGATAACACCCCCCCATTACGTCATGCTTCAGAAATGTGGAAAATGGTCCGTTTTCAAATGTTTTATTTTTGAACGTCAGTTCACATTTGTAGGTGGATCATCAGTGTTAGAGCTAAAATTAGCATGTTTAAAGTGATTTTCATGCTTCCAGGGGCCCAAAACACAAGATTAATGGAATGGTTAAAAGTGCATGAAAATGGCCAATTTACTCACTCTGAGTTCTCAAAAAGGGTTTCTTCACCCCGGGAAGTGAAATAAATACCATTTGGAGGCATTTAATGTTCGAGCAAAAACAGCTGATTTTCGACAAAAGAGATAACACCCCCCCATTACGTCATGCTTCAGAAATGTGGAAAATGGTCCGTTTTCAAATGTTTTATTTTTGAACGTCAGTTCACATTTGTAGGTGGATCATCAGTGTTAGAGCTAAAATTAGCATGTTTAAAGTGATTTTCATGCTTCCAGGGGCTCGGGAAGTTAATTAAATACCATTTGGAGGCATTTAATGTTCGAGCAAAAACGGCTGATTTTCGACAAAAGAGATAACACCCCCCCCCATTACGTCATGCTTCAGAAATGTGGAAAATGGTCCGTTTTCAAATGTTTTATTTTTGAACGTCAGTTCACATTTGTAGGTGGATCATCAGTGTTAGAGCTAAAATTAGAATGTTTAAAGTGATTTTCATGCTTCCAGGGGCTCGGGAAGTTAATTAAATACCATTTGGAGGCATTTAATGTTCGAGCAAAAACGGCTGATTTTCGACAAAAGAGATAACACCCCCCCATTACGTCATGCTTCAGAAATGTGGAAAATGGTCCGTTTTCAAATGTTTTATTTTTGAACGTCAGTTCACATTTGTAGGTGGATCATCAGTGTTAGAGCTAAAATTAGCATGTTTAAAGTGATTTTCATGCTTCCAGGGGCTCGGGAAGTGAAATAAATACCATTTGGAGGCATTTAATGTTCGAGCAAAAACGGCTGATTTTCGACAAAAGAGATAACACCCCCCCCATTACGTCATGCTTCAGAAATGTGGAAAATGGTCCGTTTTCAAATGTTTTATTTTTGAACGTCAGTTCACATTTGTAGGTGGATCATCAGTGTTAGAGCTAAAATTAGCATGTTTAAAGTGATTTTCATGCTTCCAGGGGCTCGGGAAGTTAATTAAATACCATTTGGAGGCATTTAATGTTCGAGCAAAAACGGCTGATTTTCGACAAAAGAGATAACACCCCCCCATTACGTCATGCTTCAGAAATGTGGAAAATGGTCCGTTTTCAAATGTTTTATTTTTGAACGTCAGTTCACATTTGTAGGTGGATCATCAGTGTTAGAGCTAAAATTAGCATGTTTAAAGTGATTTTCATGCTTCCAGGGGCTCGGGAAGTTAATTAAATACCATTTGGAGGCATTTAATGTTCGAGCAAAAACGGCTGATTTTCGACAAAAGAGATAACACCCCCCCATTACGTCATGCTTCAGAAATGTGGAAAATGGTCCGTTTTCAAATGTTTTATTTTTGAACGTCAGTTCACATTTGTAGGTGGATCATCAGTGTTAGAGCTAAAATTAGCATGTTTAAAGTGATTTTCATGCTTCCAGGGGCTCGGGAAGTTAATTAAATACCATTTGGAGGCATTTAATGTTCAAGCAAAAACGGCTGATTTTCGACAAAAGAGATAACACCCCCCCATTACGTCATGCTTCAGAAATGTGGAAAATGGTCCGTTTTCAAATGTTTTATTTTTGAACGTCAGTTCACATTTGTAGGTGGATCATCAGTGTTAGAGCTAAAATTAGCATGTTTAAAGTGATTTTCATGCTTCCAGGGGCCCAAAACACAAGATTAATGGAATGGTTAAAAGTGCATGAAAATGGCCAATTTACTCACTCTGAGTTCTCAAAAAAGGTTTCTTCACCCCGGGAAGTGAAATAAATACCATTTGGAGGCATTTAATGTTCGAGCAAAAACGGCTGATTTTCGACAAAAGAGATAACACCCCCCCATTACGTCATGCTTCAGAAATGTGGAAAATGGTCCGTTTTCAAATGTTTTATTTTTGAACGTCAGTTCACATTTGTAGGTGGATCATCAGTGTTAGAGCTAAAATTAGCATGTTTAAAGTGATTTTCATGCTTCCAGGGGCTCGGGAAGTTAATTAAATACCATTTGGAGGCATTTAATGTTCGAGCAAAAACGGCTGATTTTCGACAAAAGAGATAACACCCCCCCATTACGTAATGCTTCAGAAATGTGGAAAATGGTCCGTTTTCAAATGTTTTATTTGTGAACGTCAGTTCACATTTGTAGGTGGATCATCAGTGTTAGAGCTAAAATTAGCATGTTTAAAGTGATTTTCATGCTTCCAGGGGCCCAAAACACAAGATTAATGGAATGGTTAAAAGTGCATGAAAATGGCCAATTTACTCACTCTGAGTTCTCAAAAAGGGTTTCTTCACCCCGGGAAGTGAAATAAATACCATTTGGAGGCATTTAATGTTCGAGCAAAAACGGCTGATTTTCGACAAAAGAGATAACACCCCCCCATTACGTAATGCTTCAGAAATGTGGAAAATGGTCCGTTTTCAAATGTTTTATTTGTGAACGTCAGTTCACATTTGTAGGTGGATCATCAGTGTTAGAGCTAAAATTAGCATGTTTAAAGTGATTTTCATGCTTCCAGGGGCTCGGGAAGTTGATTAAATACCATTTGGAGGCATTTAATGTTCGAGCAAAAACGGCTGATTTTCGACAAAAGAGATAACACCCCCCCCATTACGTCATGCTTCAGAAATGTGGAAAATGGTCCGTTTTCAAATGTTTTATTTTTGAACGTCAGTTCACATTTGTAGGTGGATCATCAGTGTTAGAGCTAAAATTAGCATGTTTAAAGTGATTTTCATGCTTCCAGGGGCCCAAAACACAAGATTAATGGAATGGTTAAAAGTGCATGAAAATGGCCAATTTACTCACTCTGAGTTCTCAAAAAGGGTTTCTTCACCCCGGGAAGTGAAATAAATACCATTTGGAGGCATTTAATGTTCGAGCAAAAACGGCTGATTTTCGACAAAAGAGATAACACCCCCCCATTACGTCATGCTTCAGAAATGTGGAAAATGGTCCGTTTTCAAATGTTTTATTTTTGAACGTCAGTTCACATTTGTAGGTGGATCATCAGTGTTAGAGCTAAAATTAGCATGTTTAAAGTGATTTTCATGCTTCCAGGGGCTCGGGAAGTTAATTAAATACCATTTGGAGGCATTTAATGTTCGAGCAAAAACGGCTGATTTTCGACAAAAGAGATAACACCCCCCCATTACGTCATGCTTCAGAAATGTGGAAAATGGTCCGTTTTCAAATGTTTTATTTTTGAACGTCAGTTCACATTTGTAGGTGGATCATCAGTGTTAGAGCTAAAATTAGCATGTTTAAAGTGATTTTCATGCTTCCAGGGGCCCAAAACACAAGATTTATGGAATGGTTAAAAGTGCATGAAAATGGCCAATTTACTCACTCTGAGTTCTCAAAAAGGGTTTCTTCACCCCGGGAAGTGAAATAAATACCATTTGGAGGCATTTAATGTTCGAGCAAAAACGGCTGATTTTCGACTAAAGAGATAACACCCCCCCATTACGTCATGCTTCAGAAATGTGGAAAATGGTCCGTTTTCAAATGTTTTATTTTTGAACGTCAGTTCACATTTGTAGGTGGATCATCAGTGTTAGAGCTAAAATTAGCATGTTTAAAGTGATTTTCATGCTTCCAGGGGCTCGGGAAGTTAATTAAATACCATTTGGAGGCATTTAATGTTCGAGCAAAAACGGCTGATTTTCGACAAAAGAGATAACACCCCCCCATTACGTCATGCTTCAGAAATGTGGAAAATGGTCCGTTTTCAAATGTTTTATTTTCGAACGTCAGTTCACATTTGTAGGTGGATCATCAGTGTTAGAGCTAAAATTAGCATGTTTAAAGTGATTTTCATGCTTCCAGGGGCTCGGGAAGTTAATTAAATACCACTTGGAGGCATTTAATGTTCAAGCAAAAACGGCTGATTTTCGACAAAAGAGATAACACCCCCCCATTACGTCATGCTTCAGAAATGTGGAAAATGGTCCGTTTTCAAATGTTTTATTTTTGAACGTCAGTTCGCATTTGTAGGTGGATCATCAGTGTTAGAGCTAAAATTAGCATGTTTAAAGTGATTTTCATGCTTCCAGGGGCCCAAAACACAAGATTAATGGAATGGTTAAAAGTGCATGTAAATGGCCAATTTACTCACTCTGAGTTCTCAAAAAAGGTTTCTTCACCCCGGGAAGTGAAATAAATACCATTTGGAGGCATTTAATGTTCGAGCAAAAACGGCTGATTTTCGACAAAAGAGATAACACCCCCCCATTACGTCATGCTTCAGAAATGTGGAAAATGGTCCGTTTTCAAATGTTTTATTTTTGAACGTCAGTTCACATTTGTAGGTGGATCATCAGTGTTAGAGCTAAAATTAGCATGTTTAAAGTGATTTTCATGCTTCCAGGGGCCCAAAACACAAGATTAATGGAATGGTTAAAAGTGCATGAAAATGGCCAATTTACTCACTCTGAGTTCTCAAAAAAGGTTTCTTCACCCCGGGAAGTGAAATAAATACCATTTGGAGGCATTTAATGTTCGAGCAAAAACGGCTGATTTTCGACAAAAGAGATAACACCCCCCCATTACGTCATGCTTCAGAAATGTGGAAAATGGTCCGTTTTCAAATGTTTTATTTTTGAACGTCAGTTCACATTTGTAGGTGGATCATCAGTGTTAGAGCTAAAATTAGCATGTTTAAAGTGATTTTCATGCTTCCAGGGGCTCGGGAAGTTAATTAAATACCATTTGGAGGCATTTAATGTTCGAGCAAAAACGGCTGATTTTCGATAAAAGAGATAACACCCCCCCATTACGCCATGCTTCAGAAATGTGGAAAATGGTCCGTTTTCAAATGTTTTATTTTTGAACGTCAGTTCACATTTGTAGGTGGGTCATCAGTGTTAGAGCTAAAATTAGCATGTTTAAAGTGATTTTCATGCTTCCAGGGGCCCAAAACACAAGATTAATGGAATGGTTAAAAGTGCATGAAAATGGCCAATTTACTCACTCTGAGTTCTCAAAAAGGGTTTCTTCACCCCGGGAAGTGAAATAAATACCATTTGGAGGCATTTAATGTTCGAGCAAAAACGGCTGATTTTCGACAAAAGAGATAACACCCCCCCATTACGTAATGCTTCAGAAATGTGGAAAATGGTCCGTTTTCAAATGTTTTATTTGTGAACGTCAGTTCACATTTGTAGGTGGATCATCAGTGTTAGAGCTAAAATTAGCATGTTTAAAGTGATTTTCATGCTTCCAGGGGCTCGGGAAGTTGATTAAATACCATTTGGAGGCATTTAATGTTCGAGCAAAAACGGCTGATTTTCGACAAAAGAGATAACACCCCCCCCATTACGTCATGCTTCAGAAATGTGGAAAATGGTCCGTTTTCAAATGTTTTATTTTTGAACGTCAGTTCACATTTGTAGGTGGATCATCAGTGTTAGAGCTAAAATTAGCATGTTTAAAGTGATTTTCATGCTTCCAGGGGCCCAAAACACAAGATTAATGGAATGGTTAAAAGTGCATGAAAATGGCCAATTTACTCACTCTGAGTTCTCAAAAAGGGTTTCTTCACCCCGGGAAGTGAAATAAATACCATTTGGAGGCATTTAATGTTCGAGCAAAAACGGCTGATTTTCGACAAAAGAGATAACACCCCCCCATTACGTCATGCTTCAGAAATGTGGAAAATGGTCCGTTTTCAAATGTTTTATTTTTGAACGTCAGTTCACATTTGTAGGTGGATCATCAGTGTTAGAGCTAAAATTAGCATGTTTAAAGTGATTTTCATGCTTCCAGGGGCTCGGGAAGTTAATTAAATACCATTTGGAGGCATTTAATGTTCGAGCAAAAACGGCTGATTTTCGACAAAAGAGATAACACCCCCCCATTACGTCATGCTTCAGAAATGTGGAAAATGGTCCGTTTTCAAATGTTTTATTTTTGAACGTCAGTTCACATTTGTAGGTGGATCATCAGTGTTAGAGCTAAAATTAGCATGTTTAAAGTGATTTTCATGCTTCCAGGGGCCCAAAACACAAGATTTATGGAATGGTTAAAAGTGCATGAAAATGGCCAATTTACTCACTCTGAGTTCTCAAAAAGGGTTTCTTCACCCCGGGAAGTGAAATAAATACCATTTGGAGGCATTTAATGTTCGAGCAAAAACGGCTGATTTTCGACTAAAGAGATAACACCCCCCCATTACGTCATGCTTCAGAAATGTGGAAAATGGTCCGTTTTCAAATGTTTTATTTTTGAACGTCAGTTCACATTTGTAGGTGGATCATCAGTGTTAGAGCTAAAATTAGCATGTTTAAAGTGATTTTCATGCTTCCAGGGGCTCGGGAAGTTAATTAAATACCATTTGGAGGCATTTAATGTTCGAGCAAAAACGGCTGATTTTCGACAAAAGAGATAACACCCCCCCATTACGTCATGCTTCAGAAATGTGGAAAATGGTCCGTTTTCAAATGTTTTATTTTCGAACGTCAGTTCACATTTGTAGGTGGATCATCAGTGTTAGAGCTAAAATTAGCATGTTTAAAGTGATTTTCATGCTTCCAGGGGCTCGGGAAGTTAATTAAATACCACTTGGAGGCATTTAATGTTCAAGCAAAAACGGCTGATTTTCGACAAAAGAGATAACACCCCCCCATTACGTCATGCTTCAGAAATGTGGAAAATGGTCCGTTTTCAAATGTTTTATTTTTGAACGTCAGTTCGCATTTGTAGGTGGATCATCAGTGTTAGAGCTAAAATTAGCATGTTTAAAGTGATTTTCATGCTTCCAGGGGCCCAAAACACAAGATTAATGGAATGGTTAAAAGTGCATGTAAATGGCCAATTTACTCACTCTGAGTTCTCAAAAAAGGTTTCTTCACCCCGGGAAGTGAAATAAATACCATTTGGAGGCATTTAATGTTCGAGCAAAAACGGCTGATTTTCGACAAAAGAGATAACACCCCCCCATTACGTCATGCTTCAGAAATGTGGAAAATGGTCCGTTTTCAAATGTTTTATTTTTGAACGTCAGTTCACATTTGTAGGTGGATCATCAGTGTTAGAGCTAAAATTAGCATGTTTAAAGTGATTTTCATGCTTCCAGGGGCTCGGGAAGTTAATTAAATACCATTTGGAGGCATTTAATGTTCGAGCAAAAACGGCTGATTTTCGACAAAAGAGATAACACCCCCCCCCATTACGTCATGCTTCAGAAATGTGGAAAATGGTCCGTTTTCAAATGTTTTATTTTTGAACGTCAGTTCACATTTGTAGGTGGATCATCAGTGTTAGAGCTAAAATTAGCATGTTTAAAGTGATTTTCATGCTTCCAGGGGCCCAAAACACAAGATTTATGGAATGGTTAAAAGTGCATGAAAATGGCCAATTTACTCACTCTGAGTTCTCAAAAAGGGTTTCTTCACCCCGGGAAGTCAATTAAATACCATTTGGAGGCATTTAATGTTCCGAGCAAAAACGGCTGATTTTCGACAACAGAGATAACACCCCCCCATTACGTCATGCTTCAGAAATGTGGAAAATGGTCCGTTTTCAAATGTTTTATTTTTGAACGTCAGTTCACATTTGTAGGTGGATCATCAGTGTTAGAGCTAAAATTAGCATGTTTAAAGTGATTTTCATGCTTCCAGGGGCTCGGGAAGTTAATTAAATACCATTTGGAGGCATTTAATGTTCGAGCAAAAACGGCTGATTTTCGACAAAAGAGATAACACCCCCCCATTACGTCATGCTTCAGAAATGTGGAAAATGGTCAGTTTTCAAATGTTTTATTTTTGAACGTCAGTTCACATTTGTAGGTGGATCATCAGTGTTAGAGCTAAAATTAGCATGTTTAAAGTGATTTTCATGCTTCCAGGGGCCCAAAACACAAGATTTATGGAATGGTTAAAAGTGCATGAAAATGGCCAATTTACTCACTCTGAGTTCTCAAAAAGGGTTTCTTCACCCCGGGAAGTTAATTAAATACCATTTGGAGGCATTTAATGTTCGAGCAAAAACGGCTGATTTTTGACAAAAGAGATAACACCCCCCATTACGTCATGCTTCAGAAATGTGGAAAATGGTCCGTTTTCAAATGTTTCATTTTTGAACGTCAGTTCACATTTGTAGGTGGATCATCAGTGTTAGAGCTAAAATTAGCATGTTTAAAGTGATTTTCATGCTTCCAGGGGCTCGGGAAGTTAATTAAATACCATTTGGAGGCATTTAATGTTCGAGCAAAAACGGCTGATTTTCGACAAAAGAGATAACACCCCCCCATTACGTCATGCTTCAGAAATGTGGAAAATGGTCCGTTTTCAAATGTTTTATTTTTGAACGTCAGTTCACATTTGTAGGTGGATCATCAGTGTTAGAGCTAAAATTAGCATGTTTAAAGTGTTTTTCATGCTTCCAGGGGCCCGGGAAGTTAATTAAATACCATTTGGAGGCATTTAATGTTCGAGCAAAAACGGCTGATTTTCGACAAAAGAGATAACACCCCCCCATTACGTCATGCTTCAGAAATGTGGAAAATGGTCCGTTTTCAAATGTTTTATTTTTGAACGTCAGTTCACATTTGTAGGTGGATCATCAGTGTTAGAGCTAAAATTAGCATGTTTAAAGTGATTTTCATGCTTCCAGGGGCCCAAAACACAAGATGTATGGAATGGTTAAAAGTGCATGAAAATGGCCAATTTACTCACTCTGAGTTCTCAAAAAGGGTTTCTTCACCCCGGGAAGTTAATTAAATACCATTTGGAGGCATTTAATGTTCGAGCAAAAACTGCTGATTTTCGACAAAAGAGATAACACCCCCCCATTACGTCATGCTTCAGAAATGTGGAAAATGGTCCGTTTTCAAATGTTTTATTTTTGAACGTCAGTTCACATTTGTAGGTGGATCATCAGTGTTAGAGCTAAAATTAGCATGTTTAAAGTGATTTTCATGCTTCCAGGGGCTCGGGAAGTGAAATAAATACCATTTGGAGGCATTTAATGTTCGAGCAAAAACGGCTGATTTTCGACAAAAGAGATAACACCCCCCCATTACGTCATGCTTCAGAAATGTGGAAAATGGTCCGTTTTCAAATGTTTTATTTTTGAACGTCAGTTCACATTTGTAGGTGGATCATCAGTGTTAGAGCTAAAATTAGCATGTTTAAAGTGATTTTCATGCTTCCAGGGGCTCGGGAAGTTAATTAAATCCCATTTGGAGGCATTTAATGTTCGAGCAAAAACGGCTGATTTTCGACAAAAGAGATAACACCCCCCCATTACGTCATGCTTCAGAAATGTGGAAAATGGTCCGTTTTCAAATGTTTTATTTTTGAACGTCAGTTCACATTTGTAGGTGGATCATCAGTGTTAGAGCTAAAATTAGCATGTTTAAAGTGATTTTCATGCTTCCAGGGGCCCAAAACACAAGATTTATGGAATGGTTAAAAGTGCATGAAAATGGCCAATTTACTCACTCTGAGTTCTCAAAAAGGGTTTCTTCACCCCGGGAAGTTAATTAAATACCATTTGGAGGCATTTAATGTTCGAGCAAAAACGGCTGATTTTCGACAAAAGAGATAACACCCCCCCATTACGTCATGCTTCAGAAATGTGGAAAATGGTCCGTTTTCAAATGTTTTATTTTTGAACGTCAGTTCACATTTGTAGGTGGATCATCAGTGTTAGAGCTAAAATTAGCATGTTTAAAGTGATTTTCATGCTTCCAGGGGCTCGGGAAGTGAAATAAATACCATTTGGAGGCATTTAATGTTCGAGCAAAAACGGCTGATTTTCGACAAAAGAGATAACACCCCCCCCATTACGTCATGCTTCAGAAATGTGGAAAATGGTCCGTTTTCAAATGTTTTATTTTTGAACGTCAGTTCACATTTGTAGGTGGATCATCAGTGTTAGAGCTAAAATTAGCATGTTTAAAGTGATTTTCATGCTTCCAGGGGCTTGGGAAGTTAATTAAATACCATTTGGAGGCATTTAATGTTCGAGCAAAAACGGCTGATTTTCGACAAAAGAGATAACACCCCCCCATTACGTCATGCTTCAGAAATGTGGAAAATGGTCCGTTTTCAAAAGTTTTATTTTTGAACGTCAGTTCACATTTGCAGGTGGATCATCAGTGTTAGAGCTAAAATTAGCATGTTTAAAGTGATTTTCATGCTTCCAGGGGCCCAAAACACAAGATTAATGGAATGGTTAAAAGTGCATGCAAATGGCCAATTTACTCACTCTGAGTTCTCAAAAAGGGTTTCTTCACCCCGGGAAGTGAAATAAATACCATTTGGAGGCATTTAATGTTCGAGCAAAAACGGCTGATTTTCGACAAAAGAGATAACACCCCCCCATTACGTCATGCTTCAGAAATGTGGAAAATGGTCCGTTTTCAAATGTTTTATTTTTGAACGTCAGTTCACATTTGTAGGTGGATCATCAGTGTTAGAGCTAAAATTAGCATGTTTAAAGTGATTTTCATGCTTCCAGGGGCTCGGGAAGTTAATTAAATACCATTTGGAGGCATTTAATGTTCGAGCAAAAACGGCTGATTTTCGACAAAAGAGATAACACCCCCCCATTACGTCATGCTTCAGAAATGTGGAAAATGGTCCGTTTTCAAATGTTTTATTTTTGAACGTCAGTTCACATTTGTAGGTGGATCATCAGTGTTAGAGCTAAAATTAGCATGTTTAAAGTGATTTTCATGCTTCCAGGGGCCCAAAACACAAGATTTATGGAATGGTTAAAAGTGAATGAAAATGGCCAATTTACTCACTCTGAGTTCTCAAAAAGGGTTTCTTCACCCCGGGAAGTTAATTAAATACCATTTGGAGGCATTTAATGTTCGAGCAAAAACGGCTGATTTTCGACAAAAGAGATAACACCCCCCCATTACGTCATGCTTCAGAAATGTGGAAAATGGTCCGTTTTCAAATGTTTTATTTTTGAACGTCAGTTCACATTTGTAGGTGGATCATCAGTGTTAGAGCTAAAATTAGCATGTTTAAAGTGATTTTCATGCTTCCAGGGGCTCGGGAAGTTAATTAAATACCATTTGGAGGCATTTAATGTTCGAGCAAAAACGGCTGATTTTCGACAAAAGAGATAACACCCCCCCATTACGTCATGCTTCAGAAATGTGGAAAATGGTCCGTTTTCAAATGTTTTATTTTTGAACGTCAGTTCACATTTGTAGGTGGATCATCAGTGTTAGAGCTAAAATTAGCATGTTTAAAGTGATTTTCATGCTTCCAGGGGCCCAAAACACAAGATTTATGGAATGGTTAAAAGTGCATGAAAATGGCCAATTTACTCACTCTGAGTTCTCAAAAAGGGTTTCTTCACCCCGGGAAGTTAATTAAATACCATTTGGAGGCATTTAATGTTCGAGCAAAAACGGCTGATTTTTGCAAAAGAGATAACACCCCCCCATTACGTCATGCTTCAGAAATGTGGAAAATGGTCCGTTTTCAAATGTTTTATTTTTGAACGTCAGTTCACATTTGTAGGTGGATCATCAGTGTTAGAGCTAAAATTAGCATGTTTAAAGTGATTTTCATGCTTCCAGGGGCTCGGGAAGTTAATTAAATACCATTTGGAGGCATTTAATGTTCGAGCAAAAACGGCTGATTTTCGACAAAAGAGATAACACCCCCCCATTACGTCATGCTTCAGAAATGTGGAAAATGGTCCGTTTTCAAATGTTTTATTTTTGAACGTCAGTTCACATTTGTAGGTGGATCATCAGTGTTAGAGCTAAAATTAGCATGTTTAAAGTGATTTTCATGCTTCCAGGGGCCCAAAACACAAGATTTATGGAATGGTTAAAAGTGCATGAAAATGGCCAATTTACTCACTCTGAGTTCTCAAAAAGGGTTTCTTCACCCCGGGAAGTTAATTAAATACCATTTGGAGGCATTTAATGTTCGAGCAAAAACGGCTGATTTTCGACAAAAGAGATAACACCCCCCCATTACGTCATGCTTCAGAAATGTGGAAAATGGTCCGTTTTCAAATGTTTTATTTTTGAACGTCAGTTCACATTTGTAGGTGGATCATCAGTGTTAGAGCTAAAATTAGCATGTTTAAAGTGATTTTCATGCTTCCAGGGGCTCGGGAAGTTAATTAAATACCATTTGGAGGCATTTAATGTTCGAGCAAAAACGGCTGATTTTCGACAAAAGAGATAACACCCCCCCATTACGTCATGCTTCAGAAATGTGGAAAATGGTCCGTTTTCAAATGTTTTATTTTTGAACGTCAGTTCACATTTGTAGGTGGATCATCAGTGTTAGAGCTAAAATTAGCATGTTTAAAGTGATTTTCATGCTTCCAGGGGCCCAAAACACAAGATTTATGGAATGGTTAAAAGTGCATGAAAATGGCCAATTTACTCACTCTGAGTTCTCAAAAAGGGTTTCTTCACCCCGGGAAGTTAATTAAATACCATTTGGAGGCATTTAATGTTCGAGCAAAAACGGCTGATTTTTGACAAAAGAGATAACACCCCCCCATTCCGTCATGCTTCAGAAATGTGGAAAATGGTCCGTTTTCAAATGTTTTATTTTTGAACGTCAGTTCACATTTGTAGGTGGATCATCAGTGTTAGAGCTAAAATTAGCATGTTTAAAGCGATTTTCATGCTTCCAGGGGCTCGGGAAGTTAATTAAATACCATTTGGAGGCATTTAATGTTCGAGCAAAAACAGCTGATTTTCGACAAAAGAGATAACACCCCCCCATTACGTCATGCTTCAGAAATGTGGAAAATGGTCCGTTTTCAAATGTTTTATTTTTGAACGTCAGTTCACATTTGTAGGTGGATCATCAGTATTAGAGCTAAAATTAGCATGTTTAAAGTGATTTTCATGCTTCCAGGGGCTCGGGAAGTTAATTAAATACCATTTGGAGGCATTTAATGTTCGAGCAAAAACGGCTGATTTTCGACAAAAGAGATAACACCCCCCCATTACGTCATGCTTCAGAAATGTGGAAAATGGTCCGTTTTCAAATGTTTTATTTTTGAACGTCAGTTCACATTTGTAGGTGGATCATCAGTGTTAGAGCTAAAATTAGCATGTTTAAAGTGATTTTCATGCTTCCAGGGGCCCAAAACACAAGATTTATGGAATGGTTAAAAGTGCATGAAAATGGCCAATTTACTCACTCTGAGTTCTCAAAAAGGGTTTCTTCACCCCGGGAAGTTAATTAAATACCATTTGGAGGCATTTAATGTTCGAGCAAAAACGGCTGATTTTCGACAAAAGAGATAACACCCCCCCATTACGTCATGCTTCAGAAATGTGGAAAATGGTCCGTTTTCAAATGTTTTATTTTTGAACGTCAGTTCACATTTGTAGGTGGATCATCAGTGTTAGAGCTAAAATTAGCATGTTTAAAGTGATTTTCATGCTTCCAGGGGCTCGGGAAGTTAATTAAATACCATTTGGAGGCATTTAATGTTCGAGCAAAAACGGCTTATTTTCGACAAAAGAGATAACACCCCCCCATTACGTCATGCTTCAGAAATGTGGAAAATGGTCCGTTTTCAAATGTTTTATTTTTGAACGTCAGTTCACATTTGTAGGTGGATCATCAGTGTTAGAGCTAAAATTAGCATGTTTAAAGTGATTTTCATGCTTCCAGGGGCCCAAAACACAAGATTTATGGAATGGTTAAAAGTGCATGAAAATGGCCAATTTACTCACTCTGAGTTCTCAAAAAGGGTTTCTTCACCCCGGGAAGTTAATTAAATACCATTTGGAGGCATTTAATGTTCGAGCAAAAACGGCTGATTTTTGACAAAAGAGATAACACCCCCCCATTACGTCATGCTTCAGAAATGTGGAAAATGGTCCGTTTTCAAATGTTTTATTTTTGAACGTCAGTTCACATTTGTAGGTGGATCATCAGTGTTAGAGCTAAAATTAGCATGTTTAAAGTGATTTTCATGCTTCCAGGGGCTCGGGAAGTTAATTAAATACCATTTGGAGGCATTTAATGTTCGAGCAAAAACGGCTGATTTTCGACAAAAGAGATAACACCCCCCATTACGTCATGCTTCAGAAATGTGGAAAATGGTCCGTTTTCAAATGTTTTATTTTTGAACGTCAGTTCACATTTGTAGGTGGATCATCAGTGTTAGAGCTAAAATTAGCATGTTTAAAGTGATTTTCATGCTTCCAGGGGCCCAAAACACAAGATTTATGGAATGGTTAAAAGTGCATGAAAATGGCCAATTTACTCACTCTGAGTTCTCAAAAAGGGTTTCTTCACCCTGGGAAGTGAAATAAATACCATTTGGAGGCATTTAATGTTCGAGCAAAAACGGCTGATTTTCGACAAAAGAGATAACACCCCCCCATTACGTCATGCTTCAGAAATGTGGAAAATGGTCCGTTTTCAAATGTTTTATTTTTGAACGTCAGTTCACATTTGTAGGTGGATCATCAGTGTTAGAGCTAAAATTAGCATGTTTAAAGTGATTTTCATGCTTCCAGGGGCTCGGGAAGTTAATTAAATACCATTTGGAGGCATTTAATGTTCGAGCAAAAACGGCTGATTTTCGACAAAAGAGATAACACCCCCCCATTACGTCATGCTTCAGAAATGTGGAAAATGGTCCGTTTTCAAATGTTTTATTTTTGAACGTCAGTTCACATTTGTAGGTGGATCATCAGTGTTAGAGCTAAAATTAGCATGTTTAAAGTGATTTTCATGCTTCCAGGGGCCCAAAACACAAGATTAATGGAATGGTTAAAAGTGCATGAAAATGGCCAATTTACTCACTCTGAGTTCTCAAAAAGGGTTTCTTCACCCCGGGAAGTGAAATAAATACCATTTGGAGGCATTTAATGTTCGAGCAAAAACAGCTGATTTTCGACAAAAGAGATAACACCCCCCCATTACGTCATGCTTCAGAAATGTGGAAAATGGTCCGTTTTCAAATGTTTTATTTTTGAACGTCAGTTCACATTTGTAGGTGGATCATCAGTGTTAGAGCTAAAATTAGCATGTTTAAAGTGATTTTCATGCTTCCAGGGGCTCGGGAAGTTAATTAAATACCATTTGGAGGCATTTAATGTTCGAGCAAAAACGGCTGATTTTCGACAAAAGAGATAACACCCCCCCCCCATTACGTCATGCTTCAGAAATGTGGAAAATGGTCCGTTTTCAAATGTTTTATTTTTGAACGTCAGTTCACATTTGTAGGTGGATCATCAGTGTTAGAGCTAAAATTAGAATGTTTAAAGTGATTTTCATGCTTCCAGGGGCTCGGGAAGTTAATTAAATACCATTTGGAGGCATTTAATGTTCGAGCAAAAACGGCTGATTTTCGACAAAAGAGATAACACCCCCCCATTACGTCATGCTTCAGAAATGTGGAAAATGGTCCGTTTTCAAATGTTTTATTTTTGAACGTCAGTTCACATTTGTAGGTGGATCATCAGTGTTAGAGCTAAAATTAGCATGTTTAAAGTGATTTTCATGCTTCCAGGGGCTCGGGAAGTGAAATAAATACCATTTGGAGGCATTTAATGTTCGAGCAAAAACGGCTGATTTTCGACAAAAGAGATAACACCCCCCCCATTACGTCATGCTTCAGAAATGTGGAAAATGGTCCGTTTTCAAATGTTTTATTTTTGAACGTCAGTTCACATTTGTAGGTGGATCATCAGTGTTAGAGCTAAAATTAGCATGTTTAAAGTGATTTTCATGCTTCCAGGGGCTCGGGAAGTTAATTAAATACCATTTGGAGGCATTTAATGTTCGAGCAAAAACGGCTGATTTTCGACAAAAGAGATAACACCCCCCCATTACGTCATGCTTCAGAAATGTGGAAAATGGTCCGTTTTCAAATGTTTTATTTTTGAACGTCAGTTCACATTTGTAGGTGGATCATCAGTGTTAGAGCTAAAATTAGCATGTTTAAAGTGATTTTCATGCTTCCAGGGGCTCGGGAAGTTAATTAAATACCATTTGGAGGCATTTAATGTTCGAGCAAAAACGGCTGATTTTCGACAAAAGAGATAACACCCCCCCATTACGTCATGCTTCAGAAATGTGGAAAATGGTCCGTTTTCAAATGTTTTATTTTTGAACGTCAGTTCACATTTGTAGGTGGATCATCAGTGTTAGAGCTAAAATTAGCATGTTTAAAGTGATTTTCATGCTTCCAGGGGCTCGGGAAGTTAATTAAATACCATTTGGAGGCATTTAATGTTCAAGCAAAAACGGCTGATTTTCGACAAAAGAGATAACACCCCCCCATTACGTCATGCTTCAGAAATGTGGAAAATGGTCCGTTTTCAAATGTTTTATTTTTGAACGTCAGTTCACATTTGTAGGTGGATCATCAGTGTTAGAGCTAAAATTAGCATGTTTAAAGTGATTTTCATGCTTCCAGGGGCCCAAAACACAAGATTAATGGAATGGTTAAAAGTGCATGAAAATGGCCAATTTACTCACTCTGAGTTCTCAAAAAAGGTTTCTTCACCCCGGGAAGTGAAATAAATACCATTTGGAGGCATTTAATGTTCGAGCAAAAACGGCTGATTTTCGACAAAAGAGATAACACCCCCCCATTACGTCATGCTTCAGAAATGTGGAAAATGGTCCGTTTTCAAATGTTTTATTTTTGAACGTCAGTTCACATTTGTAGGTGGATCATCAGTGTTAGAGCTAAAATTAGCATGTTTAAAGTGATTTTCATGCTTCCAGGGGCTCGGGAAGTTAATTAAATACCATTTGGAGGCATTTAATGTTCGAGCAAAAACGGCTGATTTTCGATAAAAGAGATAACACCCCCCCATTACGCCATGCTTCAGAAATGTGGAAAATGGTCCGTTTTCAAATGTTTTATTTTTGAACGTCAGTTCACATTTGTAGGTGGGTCATCAGTGTTAGAGCTAAAATTAGCATGTTTAAAGTGATTTTCATGCTTCCAGGGGCCCAAAACACAAGATTAATGGAATGGTTAAAAGTGCATGAAAATGGCCAATTTACTCACTCTGAGTTCTCAAAAAGGGTTTCTTCACCCCGGGAAGTGAAATAAATACCATTTGGAGGCATTTAATGTTCGAGCAAAAACGGCTGATTTTCGACAAAAGAGATAACACCCCCCCATTACGTAATGCTTCAGAAATGTGGAAAATGGTCCGTTTTCAAATGTTTTATTTGTGAACGTCAGTTCACATTTGTAGGTGGATCATCAGTGTTAGAGCTAAAATTAGCATGTTTAAAGTGATTTTCATGCTTCCAGGGGCTCGGGAAGTTGATTAAATACCATTTGGAGGCATTTAATGTTCGAGCAAAAACGGCTGATTTTCGACAAAAGAGATAACACCCCCCCCCATTACGTCATGCTTCAGAAATGTGGAAAATGGTCCGTTTTCAAATGTTTTATTTTTGAACGTCAGTTCACATTTGTAGGTGGATCATCAGTGTTAGAGCTAAAATTAGCATGTTTAAAGTGATTTTCATGCTTCCAGGGGCCCAAAACACAAGATTAATGGAATGGTTAAAAGTGCATGAAAATGGCCAATTTACTCACTCTGAGTTCTCAAAAAGGGTTTCTTCACCCCGGGAAGTGAAATAAATACCATTTGGAGGCATTTAATGTTCGAGCAAAAACGGCTGATTTTCGACAAAAGAGATAACACCCCCCCATTACGTCATGCTTCAGAAATGTGGAAAATGGTCCGTTTTCAAATGTTTTATTTTTGAACGTCAGTTCACATTTGTAGGTGGATCATCAGTGTTAGAGCTAAAATTAGCATGTTTAAAGTGATTTTCATGCTTCCAGGGGCTCGGGAAGTTAATTAAATACCATTTGGAGGCATTTAATGTTCGAGCAAAAACGGCTGATTTTCGACAAAAGAGATAACACCCCCCCATTACGTCATGCTTCAGAAATGTGGAAAATGGTCCGTTTTCAAATGTTTTATTTTTGAACGTCAGTTCACATTTGTAGGTGGATCATCAGTGTTAGAGCTAAAATTAGCATGTTTAAAGTGATTTTCATGCTTCCAGGGGCCCAAAACACAAGATTTATGGAATGGTTAAAAGTGCATGAAAATGGCCAATTTACTCACTCTGAGTTCTCAAAAAGGGTTTCTTCACCCCGGGAAGTGAAATAAATACCATTTGGAGGCATTTAATGTTCGAGCAAAAACGGCTGATTTTCGACTAAAGAGATAACACCCCCCCATTACGTCATGCTTCAGAAATGTGGAAAATGGTCCGTTTTCAAATGTTTTATTTTTGAACGTCAGTTCGCATTTGTAGGTGGATCATCAGTGTTAGAGCTAAAATTAGCATGTTTAAAGTGATTTTCATGCTTCCAGGGGCCCAAAACACAAGATTAATGGAATGGTTAAAAGTGCATGTAAATGGCCAATTTACTCACTCTGAGTTCTCAAAAAAGGTTTCTTCACCCCGGGAAGTGAAATAAATACCATTTGGAGGCATTTAATGTTCGAGCAAAAACGGCTGATTTTCGACAAAAGAGATAACACCCCCCCATTACGTCATGCTTCAGAAATGTGGAAAATGGTCCGTTTTCAAATGTTTTATTTTTGAACGTCAGTTCACATTTGTAGGTGGATCATCAGTGTTAGAGCTAAAATTAGCATGTTTAAAGTGATTTTCATGCTTCCAGGGGCCCAAAACACAAGATTAATGGAATGGTTAAAAGTGCATGAAAATGGCCAATTTACTCACTCTGAGTTCTCAAAAAAGGTTTCTTCACCCCGGGAAGTGAAATAAATACCATTTGGAGGCATTTAATGTTCGAGGAAAAACGGCTGATTTTCGACAAAAGAGATAACACCCCCCCATTACGTCATGCTTCAGAAATGTGGAAAATGGTCCGTTTTCAAATGTTTTATTTTTGAACGTCAGTTCACATTTGTAGGTGGATCATCAGTGTTAGAGCTAAAATTAGCATGTTTAAAGTGATTTTCATGCTTCCAGGGGCTCGGGAAGTTAATTAAATACCATTTGGAGGCATTTAATGTTCGAGCAAAAACGGCTGATTTTCGATAAAAGAGATAACACCCCCCCATTACGCCATGCTTCAGAAATGTGGAAAATGGTCCGTTTTCAAATGTTTTATTTTTGAACGTCAGTTCACATTTGTAGGTGGGTCATCAGTGTTAGAGCTAAAATTAGCATGTTTAAAGTGATTTTCATGCTTCCAGGGGCCCAAAACACAAGATTAATGGAATGGTTAAAAGTGCATGAAAATGGCCAATTTACTCACTCTGAGTTCTCAAAAAGGGTTTCTTCACCCCGGGAAGTGAAATAAATACCATTTGGAGGCATTTAATGTTCGAGCAAAAACGGCTGATTTTCGACAAAAGAGATAACACCCCCCCATTACGTAATGCTTCAGAAATGTGGAAAATGGTCCGTTTTCAAATGTTTTATTTGTGAACGTCAGTTCACATTTGTAGGTGGATCATCAGTGTTAGAGCTAAAATTAGCATGTTTAAAGTGATTTTCATGCTTCCAGGGGCTCGGGAAGTTGATTAAATACCATTTGGAGGCATTTAATGTTCGAGCAAAAACGGCTGATTTTCGACAAAAGAGATAACACCCCCCCCATTACGTCATGCTTCAGAAATGTGGAAAATGGTCCGTTTTCAAATGTTTTATTTTTGAACGTCAGTTCACATTTGTAGGTGGATCATCAGTGTTAGAGCTAAAATTAGCATGTTTAAAGTGATTTTCATGCTTCCAGGGGCCCAAAACACAAGATTAATGGAATGGTTAAAAGTGCATGAAAATGGCCAATTTACTCACTCTGAGTTCTCAAAAAGGGTTTCTTCACCCCGGGAAGTGAAATAAATACCATTTGGAGGCATTTAATGTTCGAGCAAAAACGGCTGATTTTCGACAAAAGAGATAACACCCCCCCATTACGTCATGCTTCAGAAATGTGGAAAATGGTCCGTTTTCAAATGTTTTATTTTTGAACGTCAGTTCACATTTGTAGGTGGATCATCAGTGTTAGAGCTAAAATTAGCATGTTTAAAGTGATTTTCATGCTTCCAGGGGCTCGGGAAGTTAATTAAATACCATTTGGAGGCATTTAATGTTCGAGCAAAAACGGCTGATTTTCGACAAAAGAGATAACACCCCCCCATTACGTCATGCTTCAGAAATGTGGAAAATGGTCAGTTTTCAAATGTTTTATTTTTGAACGTCAGTTCACATTTGTAGGTGGATCATCAGTGTTAGAGCTAAAATTAGCATGTTTAAAGTGATTTTCATGCTTCCAGGGGCCCAAAACACAAGATTTATGGAATGGTTAAAAGTGCATGAAAATGGCCAATTTACTCACTCTGAGTTCTCAAAAAGGGTTTCTTCACCCCGGGAAGTGAAATAAATACCATTTGGAGGCATTTAATGTTCGAGCAAAAACGGCTGATTTTCGACTAAAGAGATAACACCCCCCCATTACGTCATGCTTCAGAAATGTGGAAAATGGTCCGTTTTCAAATGTTTTATTTTTGAACGTCAGTTCACATTTGTAGGTGGATCATCAGTGTTAGAGCTAAAATTAGCATGTTTAAAGTGATTTTCATGCTTCCAGGGGCTCGGGAAGTTAATTAAATACCATTTGGAGGCATTTAATGTTCGAGCAAAAACGGCTGATTTTCGACAAAAGAGATAACACCCCCCCATTACGTCATGCTTCAGAAATGTGGAAAATGGTCCGTTTTCAAATGTTTTATTTTCGAACGTCAGTTCACATTTGTAGGTGGATCATCAGTGTTAGAGCTAAAATTAGCATGTTTAAAGTGATTTTCATGCTTCCAGGGGCTCGGGAAGTTAATTAAATACCACTTGGAGGCATTTAATGTTCAAGCAAAAACGGCTGATTTTCGACAAAAGAGATAACACCCCCCCATTACGTCATGCTTCAGAAATGTGGAAAATGGTCCGTTTTCAAATGTTTTATTTTTGAACGTCAGTTCGCATTTGTAGGTGGATCATCAGTGTTAGAGCTAAAATTAGCATGTTTAAAGTGATTTTCATGCTTCCAGGGGCCCAAAACACAAGATTAATGGAATGGTTAAAAGTGCATGTAAATGGCCAATTTACTCACTCTGAGTTCTCAAAAAAGGTTTCTTCACCCCGGGAAGTGAAATAAATACCATTTGGAGGCATTTAATGTTCGAGCAAAAACGGCTGATTTTCGACAACAGAGATAACACCCCCCCCATTACGTCATGCTTCAGAAATGTGGAAAATGGTCCGTTTTCAAATGTTTTATTTTTGAACGTCAGTTCACATTTGTAGGTGGATCATCAGTGTTAGAGCTAAAATTAGCATGTTTAAAGTGATTTTCATGCTTCCAGGGGCTCGGGAAGTTAATTAAATACCATTTGGAGGCATTTAATGTTCGAGCAAAAACGGCTGATTTTCGACAAAAGAGATAACACCCCCCCATTACGTCATGCTTCAGAAATGTGGAAAATGGTCAGTTTTCAAATGTTTTATTTTTGAACGTCAGTTCACATTTGTAGGTGGATCATCAGTGTTAGAGCTAAAATTAGCATGTTTAAAGTGATTTTCATGCTTCCAGGGGCCCAAAACACAAGATTTATGGAATGGTTAAAAGTGCATGAAAATGGCCAATTTACTCACTCTGAGTTCTCAAAAAGGGTTTCTTCACCCCGGGAAGTTAATTAAATACCATTTGGAGGCATTTAATGTTCGAGCAAAAACGGCTGATTTTTGACAAAAGAGATAACACCCCCCATTACGTCATGCTTCAGAAATGTGGAAAATGGTCCGTTTTCAAATGTTTCATTTTTGAACGTCAGTTCACATTTGTAGGTGGATCATCAGTGTTAGAGCTAAAATTAGCATGTTTAAAGTGATTTTCATGCTTCCAGGGGCTCGGGAAGTTAATTAAATACCATTTGGAGGCATTTAATGTTCGAGCAAAAACGGCTGATTTTCGACAAAAGAGATAACACCCCCCCATTACGTCATGCTTCAGAAATGTGGAAAATGGTCCGTTTTCAAATGTTTTATTTTTGAACGTCAGTTCACATTTGTAGGTGGATCATCAGTGTTAGAGCTAAAATTAGCATGTTTAAAGTGTTTTTCATGCTTCCTGGGGCCCGGGAAGTTAATTAAATACCATTTGGAGGCATTTAATGTTCGAGCAAAAACGGCTGATTTTCGACAAAAGAGATAACACCCCCCCATTACGTCATGCTTCAGAAATGTGGAAAATGGTCCGTTTTCAAATGTTTTATTTTTGAACGTCAGTTCACATTTGTAGGTGGATCATCAGTGTTAGAGCTAAAATTAGCATGTTTAAAGTGATTTTCATGCTTCCAGGGGCCCAAAACACAAGATGTATGGAATGGTTAAAAGTGCATGAAAATGGCCAATTTACTCACTCTGAGTTCTCAAAAAGGGTTTCTTCACCCCGGGAAGTTAATTAAATACCATTTGGAGGCATTTAATGTTCGAGCAAAAACTGCTGATTTTCGACAAAAGAGATAACACCCCCCCATTACGTCATGCTTCAGAAATGTGGAAAATGGTCCGTTTTCAAATGTTTTATTTTTGAACGTCAGTTCACATTTGTAGGTGGATCATCAGTGTTAGAGCTAAAATTAGCATGTTTAAAGTGATTTTCATGCTTCCAGGGGCTCGGGAAGTTAATTAAATCCCATTTGGAGGCATTTAATGTTCGAGCAAAAACGGCTGATTTTCGACAAAAGAGATAACACCCCCCCATTACGTCATGCTTCAGAAATGTGGAAAATGGTCCGTTTTCAAATGTTTTATTTTTGAACGTCAGTTCACATTTGTAGGTGGATCATCAGTGTTAGAGCTAAAATTAGCATGTTTAAAGTGATTTTCATGCTTCCAGGGGCCCAAAACACAAGATTTATGGAATGGTTAAAAGTGCATGAAAATGGCCAATTTACTCACTCTGAGTTTTCAAAAAGGGTTTCTTCACCCCGGGAAGTTAATTAAATACCATTTGGAGGCATTTAATGTTCGAGCAAAAACGGCTGATTTTCGACAAAAGAGATAACACCCCCCCATTACGTCATGCTTCAGAAATGTGGAAAATGGTCCGTTTTCAAATGTTTTATTTTTGAACGTCAGTTCACATTTGTAGGTGGATCATCAGTGTTAGAGCTAAAATTAGCATGTTTAAAGTGATTTTCATGCTTCCAGGGGCTCGGGAAGTGAAATAAATACCATTTGGAGGCATTTAATGTTCGAGCAAAAACGGCTGATTTTCGACAAAAGAGATAACACCCCCCCCATTACGTCATGCTTCAGAAATGTGGAAAATGGTCCGTTTTCAAATGTTTTATTTTTGAACGTCAGTTCACATTTGTAGGTGGATCATCAGTGTTAGAGCTAAAATTAGCATGTTTAAAGTGATTTTCATGCTTCCAGGGGCTTGGGAAGTTAATTAAATACCATTTGGAGGCATTTAATGTTCGAGCAAAAACGGCTGATTTTCGACAAAAGAGATAACACCCCCCCATTACGTCATGCTTCAGAAATGTGGAAAATGGTCCGTTTTCAAAAGTTTTATTTTTGAACGTCAGTTCACATTTGCAGGTGGATCATCAGTGTTAGAGCTAAAATTAGCATGTTTAAAGTGATTTTCATGCTTCCAGGGGCCCAAAACACAAGATTAATGGAATGGTTAAAAGTGCATGCAAATGGCCAATTTACTCACTCTGAGTTCTCAAAAAGGGTTTCTTCACCCCGGGAAGTGAAATAAATACCATTTGGAGGCATTTAATGTTCGAGCAAAAACGGCTGATTTTCGACAAAAGAGATAACACCCCCCCATTACGTCATGCTTCAGAAATGTGGAAAATGGTCCGTTTTCAAATGTTTTATTTTTGAACGTCAGTTCACATTTGTAGGTGGATCATCAGTGTTAGAGCTAAAATTAGCATGTTTAAAGTGATTTTCATGCTTCCAGGGGCTCGGGAAGTTAATTAAATACCATTTGGAGGCATTTAATGTTCGAGCAAAAACGGCTGATTTTCGACAAAAGAGATAACACCCCCCCATTACGTCATGCTTCAGAAATGTGGAAAATGGTCCGTTTTCAAATGTTTTATTTTTGAACGTCAGTTCACATTTGTAGGTGGATCATCAGTGTTAGAGCTAAAATTAGCATGTTTAAAGTGATTTTCATGCTTCCAGGGGCCCAAAACACAAGATTTATGGAATGGTTAAAAGTGAATGAAAATGGCCAATTTACTCACTCTGAGTTCTCAAAAAGGGTTTCTTCACCCCGGGAAGTTAATTAAATACCATTTGGAGGCATTTAATGTTCGAGCAAAAACGGCTGATTTTCGACAAAAGAGATAACACCCCCCCATTACGTCATGCTTCAGAAATGTGGAAAATGGTCCGTTTTCAAATGTTTTATTTTTGAACGTCAGTTCACATTTGTAGGTGGATCATCAGTGTTAGAGCTAAAATTAGCATGTTTAAAGTGATTTTCATGCTTCCAGGGGCTCGGGAAGTTAATTAAATACCATTTGGAGGCATTTAATGTTCGAGCAAAAACGGCTGATTTTCGACAAAAGAGATAACACCCCCCCATTACGTCATGCTTCAGAAATGTGGAAAATGGTCCGTTTTCAAATGTTTTATTTTTGAACGTCAGTTCACATTTGTAGGTGGATCATCAGTGTTAGAGCTAAAATTAGCATGTTTAAAGTGATTTTCATGCTTCCAGGGGCCCAAAACACAAGATTTATGGAATGGTTAAAAGTGCATGAAAATGGCCAATTTACTCACTCTGAGTTCTCAAAAAGGGTTTCTTCACCCCGGGAAGTTAATTAAATACCATTTGGAGGCATTTAATGTTCGAGCAAAAACGGCTGATTTTTGACAAAAGAGATAACACCCCCCCATTACGTCATGCTTCAGAAATGTGGAAAATGGTCCGTTTTCAAATGTTTTATTTTTGAACGTCAGTTCACATTTGTAGGTGGATCATCAGTGTTAGAGCTAAAATTAGCATGTTTAAAGTGATTTTCATGCTTCCAGGGGCTCGGGAAGTTAATTAAATCCCATTTGGAGGCATTTAATGTTCGAGCAAAAACGGCTGATTTTCGACAAAAGAGATAACACCCCCCCATTACGTCATGCTTCAGAAATGTGGAAAATGGTCCGTTTTCAAATGTTTTATTTTTGAACGTCAGTTCACATTTGTAGGTGGATCATCAGTGTTAGAGCTAAAATTAGCATGTTTAAAGTGATTTTCATGCTTCCAGGGGCCCAAAACACAAGATTTATGGAATGGTTAAAAGTGCATGAAAATGGCCAATTTACTCACTCTGAGTTCTCAAAAAGGGTTTCTTCACCCCGGGAAGTTAATTAAATACCATTTGGAGGCATTTAATGTTCGAGCAAAAACGGCTGATTTTCGACAAAAGAGATAACACCCCCCCATTACGTCATGCTTCAGAAATGTGGAAAATGGTCCGTTTTCAAATGTTTTATTTTTGAACGTCAGTTCACATTTGTAGGTGGATCATCAGTGTTAGAGCTAAAATTAGCATGTTTAAAGTGATTTTCATGCTTCCAGGGGCTCGGGAAGTTAATTAAATACCATTTGGAGGCATTTAATGTTCGAGCAAAAACGGCTGATTTTCGACAAAAGAGATAACACCCCCCCATTACGTCATGCTTCAGAAATGTGGAAAATGGTCCGTTTTCAAATGTTTTATTTTTGAACGTCAGTTCACATTTGTAGGTGGATCATCAGTGTTAGAGCTAAAATTAGCATGTTTAAAGTGATTTTCATGCTTCCAGGGGCCCAAAACACAAGATTTATGGAATGGTTAAAAGTGCATGAAAATGGCCAATTTACTCACTCTGAGTTCTCAAAAAGGGTTTCTTCACCCCGGGAAGTTAATTAAATACCATTTGGAGGCATTTAATGTTCGAGCAAAAACGGCTGATTTTTGACAAAAGAGATAACACCCCCCCATTCCGTCATGCTTCAGAAATGTGGAAAATGGTCCGTTTTCAAATGTTTTATTTTTGAACGTCAGTTCACATTTGTAGGTGGATCATCAGTGTTAGAGCTAAAATTAGCATGTTTAAAGCGATTTTCATGCTTCCAGGGGCTCGGGAAGTTAATTAAATACCATTTGGAGGCATTTAATGTTCGAGCAAAAACGGCTGATTTTCGACAAAAGAGATAACACCCCCCATTACGTCATGCTTCAGAAATGTGGAAAATGGTCCGTTTTCAAATGTTTTATTTTTGAACGTCAGTTCACATTTGTAGGTGGATCATCAGTATTAGAGCTAAAATTAGCATGTTTAAAGTGATTTTCATGCTTCCAGGGGCTCGGGAAGTTAATTAAATACCATTTGGAGGCATTTAATGTTCGAGCAAAAACGGCTGATTTTCGACAAAAGAGATAACACCCCCCCATTACGTCATGCTTCAGAAATGTGGAAAATGGTCCGTTTTCAAATGTTTTATTTTTGAACGTCAGTTCACATTTGTAGGTGGATCATCAGTGTTAGAGCTAAAATTAGCATGTTTAAAGTGATTTTCATGCTTCCAGGGGCCCAAAACACAAGATTTATGGAATGGTTAAAAGTGCATGAAAATGGCCAATTTACTCACTCTGAGTTCTCAAAAAGGGTTTCTTCACCCCGGGAAGTTAATTAAATACCATTTGGAGGCATTTAATGTTCGAGCAAAAACGGCTGATTTTCGACAAAAGAGATAACACCCCCCCATTACGTCATGCTTCAGAAATGTGGAAAATGGTCCGTTTTCAAATGTTTTATTTTTGAACGTCAGTTCACATTTGTAGGTGGATCATCAGTGTTAGAGCTAAAATTAGCATGTTTAAAGTGATTTTCATGCTTCCAGGGGCTCGGGAAGTTAATTAAATACCATTTGGAGGCATTTAATGTTCGAGCAAAAACGGCTTATTTTCGACAAAAGAGATAACACCCCCCCATTACGTCATGCTTCAGAAATGTGGAAAATGGTCCGTTTTCAAATGTTTTATTTTTGAACGTCAGTTCACATTTGTAGGTGGATCATCAGTGTTAGAGCTAAAATTAGCATGTTTAAAGTGATTTTCATGCTTCCAGGGGCCCAAAACACAAGATTTATGGAATGGTTAAAAGTGCATGAAAATGGCCAATTTACTCACTCTGAGTTCTCAAAAAGGGTTTCTTCACCCCGGGAAGTTAATTAAATACCATTTGGAGGCATTTAATGTTCGAGCAAAAACGGCTGATTTTTGACAAAAGAGATAACACCCCCCCATTACGTCATGCTTCAGAAATGTGGAAAATGGTCCGTTTTCAAATGTTTTATTTTTGAACGTCAGTTTACATTTGTAGGTGGATCATCAGTGTTAGAGCTAAAATTAGCATGTTTAAAGTGATTTTCATGCTTCCAGGGGCTCGGGAAGTTAATTAAATACCATTTGGAGGCATTTAATGTTCGAGCAAAAACGGCTGATTTTCGACAAAAGAGATAACACCCCCCATTACGTCATGCTTCAGAAATGTGGAAAATGGTCCGTTTTCAAATGTTTTATTTTTGAACGTCAGTTCACATTTGTAGGTGGATCATCAGTGTTAGAGCTAAAATTAGCATGTTTAAAGTGATTTTCATGCTTCCAGGGGCCCAAAACACAAGATTTATGGAATGGTTAAAAGTGCATGAAAATGGCCAATTTACTCACTCTGAGTTCTCAAAAAGGGTTTCTTCACCCTGGGAAGTTAATTAAATACCATTTGGAGGCATTTAATGTTCGAGCAAAAACGGCTGATTTTCGACAAAAGAGATAACACCCCCCCATTACGTCATGCTTCAGAAATGTGGAAAATGGTCCGTTTTCAAATGTTTTATTTTTGAACGTCAGTTCACATTTGTAGGTGGATCATCAGTGTTAGAGCTAAAATTAGCATGTTTAAAGTGATTTTCATGCTTCCAGGGGCTCGGGAAGTTAATTAAATACCATTTGGAGGCATTTAATGTTCGAGCAAAAACGGCTGATTTTCGACAAAAGAGATAACACCCCCCCATTACGTCATGCTTCAGAAATGTGGAAAATGGTCCGTTTTCAAATGTTTTATTTTTGAACGTCAGTTCACATTTGTAGGTGGATCATCAGTGTTAGAGCTATAATTAGCATGTTTAAAGTGATTTTCATGCTTCCAGGGGCCCAAAACACAAGATTTATGGAATGGTTAAAAGTGCATGAAAATGGCCAATTTACTCACTCTGAGTTCTCAAAAAGGGTTTCTTCACCCCGGGAAGTTAATTAAATACCATTTGGAGGCATTTAATGTTCGAGCAAAAACGGCTGATTTTTGACAAAAGAGATAACACCCCCCCATTACGTCATGCTTCAGAAATGTGGAAAATGGTCCGTTTTCAAATGTTTTATTTTTGAACGTCAGTTCACATTTGTAGGTGGATCATCAGTGTTAGAGCTAAAATTAGCATGTTTAAAGTGATTTTCATGCTTCCAGGGGCTCGGGAAGTTAATTAAATACCATTTGGAGGCATTTAATGTTCGAGCAAAAACGGCTGATTTTTGACAAAAGAGATAACACCCCCCCATTACGTCATGCTTCAGAAATGTGGAAAATGGTCCGTTTTCAAATGTTTTATTTTTGAACGTCAGTTCACATTTGTAGGTGGATCATCAGTGTTAGAGCTAAAATTAGCATGTTTAAAGTGATTTTCATGCTTCCAGGGGCTCGGGAAGTTAATTAAATACCATTTGGAGGCATTTAATGTTCGAGCAAAAACGGCTGATTTTCGACAAAAGAGATAACACCCCCCCATTACGTCATGCTTCAGAAATGTGGAAAATGGTCCGTTTTCAAATGTTTTATTTTTGAACGTCAGTTCACATTTGTAGGTGGATCATCAGTGTTAGAGCTAAAATTAGCATGTTTAAAGTGATTTTCATGCTTCCAGGGGCCCAAAACACAAGATTTATGGAATGGTTAAAAGTGCATGAAAATGGCCAATTTACTCACTCTGAGTTCTCAAAAAGGGTTTCTTCACCCCGGGAAGTTAATTAAATACCATTTGGAGGCATTTAATGTTCGAGCAAAAACGGCTGATTTTCGACAAAAGAGATAACACCCCCCCCATTACGTCATGCTTCAGAAATGTGGAAAATGGTCCGTTTTCAAATGTTTTATTTTTGAACGTCAGTTCACATTTGTAGGTGGATCATCAGTGTTAGAGCTAAAATTAGCATGTTTAAAGTGATTTTCATGCTTCCAGGGGCTCGGGAAGTTAATTAAATACCATTTGGAGGCATTTAATGTTCGAGCAAAAACGGCTGATTTTCGACAAAAGAGATAACACCCCCCCATTACGTCATGCTTCAGAAATGTGGAAAATGGTCCGTTTTCAAATGTTTTATTTTTGAACGTCAGTTCACATTTGTAGGTGGATCATCAGTGTTAGAGCTAAAATTAGCATGTTTAAAGTGATTTTCATGCTTCCAGGGGCCCAAAACACAAGATTTATGGAATGGTTAAAAGTGCATGAAAATGGCCAATTTACTCACTCTGAGTTCTCAAAAAGGGTTTCTTCACCCCGGGAAGTTGATTAAATACCATTTGGAGGCATTTTATGTTCGAGCAAAAACGGCCGATTTTCGACAAAAGAGATAACACCCCCCCATTACGTCATGCTTCAGAAATGTGGAAAATGGTCCGTTTTCAAATGTTTTATTTTTGAACGTCAGTTCACATTTGTAGGTGGATCATCAGTGTTAGAGCTAAAATTAGCATGTTTAAAGTGATTTTCATGCTTCCAGGGGCTCGGGAAGTTAATTAAATACCATTTGGAGGCATTTAATGTTCGAGCAAAAACGGCTGATTTTCGACAAAAGAGATAACACCCCCCCCATTACGTCATGCTTCAGAAATGTGGAAAATGGTCCGTTTTCAAATGTTTTATTTTTGAACGTCAGTTCACATTTGTAGGTGGATCATCAGTGTTAGAGCTAAAATTAGCATGTTTAAAGTGATTTTCATGCTTCCAGGGGCCCAAAACACAAGATTTATGGAATGGTTAAAAGTGCATGAAAATGGCCAATTTACTCACTCTGAGTTCTCAAAAAGGGTTTCTTCATCCCGGGAAGTTAATTAAATACCATTTGGAGGCATTTAATGTTCGAGCAAAAACGGCTGATTTTCGACAACAGAGATAACACCCCCCCATTACGTCATGCTTCAGAAATGTGGAAAATGTTCCGTTTTCAAATGTTTTATTTTTGAACGTCAGTTCACATTTGTAGGTGGATCATCAGTGTTAGAGCTAAAATTAGCATGTTTAAAGTGATTTTCATGCTTCCAGGGGCTCGGGAAGTTAATTAAATACCATTTGGAGGCATTTAATGTTCGAGCAAAAACGGCTGATTTTCGACAAAAGAGATAACACCCCCCCATTACGTCATGCTTCAGAAATGTGGAAAATGGTCAGTTTTCAAATGTTTTATTTTTGAACGTCAGTTCACATTTGTAGGTGGATCATCAGTGTTAGAGCTAAAATTAGCATGTTTAAAGTGATTTTCATGCTTCCAGGGGCCCAAAACACAAGATTTATGGAATGGTTAAAAGTGCATGAAAATGGCCAATTTACTCACTCTGAGTTCTCAAAAAGGGTTTCTTCACCCCGGGAAGTTAATTAAATACCATTTGGAGGCATTTAATGTTCGAGCAAAAACGGCTGATTTTTGACAAAAGAGATAACACCCCCCCATTACGTCATGCTTCAGAAATGTGGAAAATGGTCCGTTTTCAAATGTTTCATTTTTGAACGTCAGTTCACATTTGTAGGTGGATCATCAGTGTTAGAGCTAAAATTAGCATGTTTAAAGTGATTTTCATGCTTCCAGGGGCTCGGGAAGTTAATTAAATACCATTTGGAGGCATTTAATGTTCGAGCAAAAACGGCTGATTTTCGACAAAAGAGATAACACCCCCCCATTACGTCATGCTTCAGAAATGTGGAAAATGGTCCGTTTTCAAATGTTTTATTTTTGAACGTCAGTTCACATTTGTAGGTGGATCATCAGTGTTAGAGCTAAAATTAGCATGTTTAAAGTGTTTTTCATGCTTCCAGGGGCCCGGGAAGTTAATTAAATACCATTTGGAGGCATTTAATGTTCGAGCAAAAACGGCTGATTTTCGACAAAAGAGATAACACCCCCCCATTACGTCATGCTTCAGAAATGTGGAAAATGGTCCGTTTTCAAATGTTTTATTTTTGAACGTCAGTTCACATTTGTAGGTGGATCATCAGTGTTAGAGCTAAAATTAGCATGTTTAAAGTGATTTTCATGCTTCCAGGGGCCCAAAACACAAGATGTATGGAATGGTTAAAAGTGCATGAAAATGGCCAATTTACTCACTCTGAGTTCTCAAAAAGGGTTTCTTCACCCCGGGAAGTTAATTAAATACCATTTGGAGGCATTTAATGTTCGAGCAAAAACTGCTGATTTTCGACAAAAGAGATAACACCCCCCCATTACGTCATGCTTCAGAAATGTGGAAAATGGTCCGTTTTCAAATGTTTTATTTTTGAACGTCAGTTCACATTTGTAGGTGGATCATCAGTGTTAGAGCTAAAATTAGCATGTTTAAAGTGATTTTCATGCTTCCAGGGGCTCGGGAAGTGAAATAAATACCATTTGGAGGCATTTAATGTTCGAGCAAAAACGGCTGATTTTCGACAAAAGAGATAACACCCCCCATTACGTCATGCTTCAGAAATGTGGAAAATGGTCCGTTTTCAAATGTTTTATTTTTGAACGTCAGTTCACATTTGTAGGTGGATCATCAGTGTTAGAGCTAAAATTAGCATGTTTAAAGTGATTTTCATGCTTCCAGGGGCTCGGGAAGTTAATTAAATACCATTTGGAGGCATTTAATGTTCGAGCAAAAACGGCTGATTTTCGACAAAAGAGATAACACCCCCCCATTACGTCATGCTTCAGAAATGTGGAAAATGGTCCGTTTTCAAATGTTTTATTTTTGAACGTCAGTTCACATTTGTAGGTGGATCATCAGTGTTAGAGCTAAAATTAGCATGTTTAAAGTGATTTTCATGCTTCCAAGGGCTCGGGAAGTGAAATAAATACGATTTGGAGGCATTTAATGTTCGAGCAAAAACGGCTGATTTTCGACAAAAGAGATAACACCCCCCCCATTACGTCATGCTTCAGAAATGTGGAAAATGGTCGGTTTTCAAATGTTTTATTTTTGAACGTCAGTTCACATTTGTAGGTGGATCATCAGTGTTAGAGCTAAAATTAGCATGTTTAAAGTGATTTTCATGCTTCCAGGGGCTTGGGAAGTTAATTAAATACCATTTGGAGGCATTTAATGTTCGAGCAAAAACGGCTGATTTTCGACAAAAGAGATAACACCCCCCCATTACGTCATGCTTCAGAAATGTGGAAAATGGTCCGTTTTCAAAAGTTTTATTTTTGAACGTCAGTTCACATTTGCAGGTGGATCATCAGTGTTAGAGCTAAAATTAGCATGTTTAAAGTGATTTTCATGCTTCCAGGGGCCCAAAACACAAGATTAATGGAATGGTTAAAAGTGCATGCAAATGGCCAATTTACTCACTCTGAGTTCTCAAAAAGGGTTTCTTCACCCCGGGAAGTGAAATAAATACCATTTGGAGGCATTTAATGTTCGAGCAAAAACGGCTGATTTTCGACAAAAGAGATAACACCCCCCCATTACGTCATGCTTCAGAAATGTGGAAAATGGTCCGTTTTCAAATGTTTTATTTTTGAACGTCAGTTCACATTTGTAGGTGGATCATCAGTGTTAGAGCTAAAATTAGCATGTTTAAAGTGATTTTCATGCTTCCAGGGGCTCGGGAAGTTAATTAAATACCATTTGGAGGCATTTAATGTTCGAGCAAAAACGGCTGATTTTCGACAAAAGAGATAACACCCCCCCATTACGTCATGCTTCAGAAATGTGGAAAATGGTCCGTTTTCAAATGTTTTATTTTTGAACGTCAGTTCACATTTGTAGGTGGATCATCAGTGTTAGAGCTAAAATTAGCATGTTTAAAGTGATTTTCATGCTTCCAGGGGCCCAAAACACAAGATTTATGGAATGGTTAAAAGTGAATGAAAATGGCCAATTTACTCACTCTGAGTTCTCAAAAAGGGTTTCTTCACCCCGGGAAGTTAATTAAATACCATTTGGAGGCATTTAATGTTCGAGCAAAAACGGCTGATTTTCGACAAAAGAGATAACACCCCCCCATTACGTCATGCTTCAGAAATGTGGAAAATGGTCCGTTTTCAAATGTTTTATTTTTGAACGTCAGTTCACATTTGTAGGTGGATCATCAGTGTTAGAGCTAAAATTAGCATGTTTAAAGTGATTTTCATGCTTCCAGGGGCTCGGGAAGTTAATTAAATACCATTTGGAGGCATTTAATGTTCGAGCAAAAACGGCTGATTTTCGACAAAAGAGATAACACCCCCCCATTACGTCATGCTTCAGAAATGTGGAAAATGGTCCGTTTTCAAATGTTTTATTTTTGAACGTCAGTTCACATTTGTAGGTGGATCATCAGTGTTAGAGCTAAAATTAGCATGTTTAAAGTGATTTTCATGCTTCCAGGGGCCCAAAACACAAGATTTATGGAATGGTTAAAAGTGCATGAAAATGGCCAATTTACTCACTCTGAGTTCTCAAAAAGGGTTTCTTCACCCCGGGAAGTTAATTAAATACCATTTGGAGGCATTTAATGTTCGAGCAAAAACGGCTGATTTTTGACAAAAGAGATAACACCCCCCCATTACGTCATGCTTCAGAAATGTGGAAAATGGTCCGTTTTCAAATGTTTTATTTTTGAACGTCAGTTCACATTTGTAGGTGGATCATCAGTGTTAGAGCTAAAATTAGCATGTTTAAAGTGATTTTCATGCTTCCAGGGGCCCAAAACACAAGATTTATGGAATGGTTAAAAGTGCATGAAAATGGCCAATTTACTCACTCTGAGTTCTCAAAAAGGGTTTCTTCACCCCGGGAAGTTAATTAAATACCATTTGGAGGCATTTAATGTTCGAGCAAAAACGGCTGATTTTCGACAAAAGAGATAACACCCCCCCATTACGTCATGCTTCAGAAATGTGGAAAATGGTCCGTTTTCAAATGTTTTATTTTTGAACGTCAGTTCACATTTGTAGGTGGATCATCAGTGTTAGAGCTAAAATTAGCATGTTTAAAGTGATTTTCATGCTTCCAGGGGCTCGGGAAGTTAATTAAATACCATTTGGAGGCATTTAATGTTCGAGCAAAAACGGCTGATTTTCGACAAAAGAGATAACACCCCCCCATTACGTCATGCTTCAGAAATGTGGAAAATGGTCCGTTTTCAAATGTTTTATTTTTGAACGTCAGTTCACATTTGTAGGTGGATCATCAGTGTTAGAGCTAAAATTAGCATGTTTAAAGTGATTTTCATGCTTCCAGGGGCCCAAAACACAAGATTTATGGAATGGTTAAAAGTGCATGAAAATGGCCAATTTACTCACTCTGAGTTCTCAAAAAGGGTTTCTTCACCCCGGGAAGTTAATTAAATACCATTTGGAGGCATTTAATGTTCGAGCAAAAACGGCTGATTTTTGACAAAAGAGATAACACCCCCCCATTCCGTCATGCTTCAGAAATGTGGAAAATGGTCCGTTTTCAAATGTTTTATTTTTGAACGTCAGTTCACATTTGTAGGTGGATCATCAGTGTTAGCGCTAAAATTAGCATGTTTAAAGCGATTTTCATGCTTCCAGGGGCTCGGGAAGTTAATTAAATACCATTTGGAGGCATTTAATGTTCGAGCAAAAACGGCTGATTTTCGACAAAAGAGATAACACCCCCCCATTACGTCATGCTTCAGAAATGTGGAAAATGGTCCGTTTTCAAATGTTTTATTTTTGAACGTCAGTTCACATTTGTAGGTGGATCATCAGTATTAGAGCTAAAATTAGCATGTTTAAAGTGATTTTCATGCTTCCAGGGGCTCGGGAAGTTAATTAAATACCATTTGGAGGCATTTAATGTTCGAGCAAAAACGGCTGATTTTCGACAAAAGAGATAACACCCCCCCATTACGTCATGCTTCAGAAATGTGGAAAATGGTCCGTTTTCAAATGTTTTATTTTTGAACGTCAGTTCACATTTGTAGGTGGATCATCAGTGTTAGAGCTAAAATTAGCATGTTTAAAGTGATTTTCATGCTTCCAGGGGCCCAAAACACAAGATTTATGGAATGGTTAAAAGTGCATGAAAATGGCCAATTTACTCACTCTGAGTTCTCAAAAAGGGTTTCTTCACCCCGGGAAGTTAATTAAATACCATTTGGAGGCATTTAATGTTCGAGCAAAAACGGCTGATTTTCGACAAAAGAGATAACACCCCCCCATTACGTCATGCTTCAGAAATGTGGAAAATGGTCCGTTTTCAAATGTTTTATTTTTGAACGTCAGTTCACATTTGTAGGTGGATCATCAGTGTTAGAGCTAAAATTAGCATGTTTAAAGTGATTTTCATGCTTCCAGGGGCCCAAAACACAAGATTTATGGAATGGTTAAAAGTGCATGAAAATGGCCAATTTACTCACTCTGAGTTCTCAAAAAGGGTTTCTTCACCCTGGGAAGTTAATTAAATACCATTTGGAGGCATTTAATGTTCGAGCAAAAACGGCTGATTTTCGACAAAAGAGATAACACCCCCCATTACGTCATGCTTCAGAAATGTGGAAAATGGTCCGTTTTCAAATGTTTTATTTTTGAACGTCAGTTCACATTTGTAGGTGGATCATCAGTGTTAGAGCTAAAATTAGCATGTTTAAAGTGATTTTCATGCTTCCAGGGGCTCGGGAAGTTAATTAAATACCATTTGGAGGCATTTAATGTTCGAGCAAAAACGGCTGATTTTCGACAAAAGAGATAACACCCCCCCATTACGTCATGCTTCAGAAATGTGGAAAATGGTCCGTTTTCAAATGTTTTATTTTTGAACGTCAGTTCACATTTGTAGGTGGATCATCAGTGTTAGAGCTAAAATTAGCATGTTTAAAGTGATTTTCATGCTTCCAGGGGCCCAAAACACAAGATTTATGGAATGGTTAAAAGTGCATGAAAATGGCCAATTTACTCACTCTGAGTTCTCAAAAAGGGTTTCTTCACCCCGGGAAGTTAATTAAATACCATTTGGAGGCATTTAATGTTCGAGCAAAAACGGCTGATTTTCGACAAAAGAGATAACACCCCCCCATTACGTCATGCTTCAGAAATGTGGAAAATGGTCCGTTTTCAAATGTTTTATTTTTGAACGTCAGTTCACATTTGTAGGTGGATCATCAGTGTTAGAGCTAAAATTAGCATGTTTAAAGTGATTTTCATGCTTCCAGGGGCTCGGGAAGTTAATTAAATACCATTTGGAGGCATTTAATGTTCGAGCAAAAACGGCTTATTTTCGACAAAAGAGATAACACCCCCCCATTACGTCATGCTTCAGAAATGTGGAAAATGGTCCGTTTTCAAATGTTTTATTTTTGAACGTCAGTTCACATTTGTAGGTGGATCATCAGTGTTAGAGCTAAAATTAGCATGTTTAAAGTGATTTTCATGCTTCCAGGGGCCCAAAACACAAGATTTATGGAATGGTTAAAAGTGCATGAAAATGGCCAATTTACTCACTCTGAGTTCTCAAAAAGGGTTTCTTCACCCCGGGAAGTTAATTAAATACCATTTGGAGGCATTTAATGTTCGAGCAAAAACGGCTGATTTTTGACAAAAGAGATAACACCCCCCCATTACGTCATGCTTCAGAAATGTGGAAAATGGTCCGTTTTCAAATGTTTTATTTTTGAACGTCAGTTCACATTTGTAGGTGGATCATCAGTGTTAGAGCTAAAATTAGCATGTTTAAAGTGATTTTCATGCTTCCAGGGGCTCGGGAAGTTAATTAAATACCATTTGGAGGCATTTAATGTTCGAGCAAAAACGGCTGATTTTCGATAAAAGAGATAACACCCCCCATTACGTCATGCTTCAGAAATGTGGAAAATGGTCCGTTTTCAAATGTTTTATTTTTGAACGTCAGTTCACATTTGTAGGTGGATCATCAGTGTTAGAGCTAAAATTAGCATGTTTAAAGTGATTTTCATGCTTCCAGGGGCCCAAAACACAAGATTTATGGAATGGTTAAAAGTGCATGAAAATGGCCAATTTACTCACTCTGAGTTCTCAAAAAGGGTTTCTTCACCCTGGGAAGTTAATTAAATACCATTTGGAGGCATTTAATGTTCGAGCAAAAACGGCTGATTTTCGACAAAAGAGATAACACCCCCCATTACGTCATGCTTCAGAAATGTGGAAAATGGTCCGTTTTCAAATGTTTTATTTTTGAACGTCAGTTCACATTTGTAGGTGGATCATCAGTGTTAGAGCTAAAATTAGCATGTTTAAAGTGATTTTCATGCTTCCAGGGGCTCGGGAAGTTAATTAAATACCATTTGGAGGCATTTAATGTTCGAGCAAAAACGGCTGATTTTCGACAAAAGAGATAACACCCCCCCATTACGTCATGCTTCAGAAATGTGGAAAATGGTCCGTTTTCAAATGTTTTATTTTTGAACGTCAGTTCACATTTGTAGGTGGATCATCAGTGTTAGAGCTATAATTAGCATGTTTAAAGTGATTTTCATGCTTCAAGGGGCCCAAAACACAAGATTTATGGAATGGTTAAAAGTGCATGAAAATGGCCAATTTACTCACTCTGAGTTCTCAAAAAGGGTTTCTTCACCCCGGGAAGTTAATTAAATACCATTTGGAGGCATTTAATGTTCGAGCAAAAACGGCTGATTTTTGACAAAAGAGATAACACCCCCCCATTACGTCATGCTTCAGAAATGTGGAAAATGGTCCGTTTTCAAATGTTTTATTTTTGAACGTCAGTTCACATTTGTAGGTGGATCATCAGTGTTAGAGCTAAAATTAGCATGTTTAAAGTGATTTTCATGCTTCCAGGGGCTCGGGAAGTTAATTAAATACCATTTGGAGGCATTTAATGTTCGAGCAAAAACGGCTGATTTTTGACAAAAGAGATAACACCCCCCCATTACGTCATGCTTCAGAAATGTGGAAAATGGTCCGTTTTCAAATGTTTTATTTTTGAACGTCAGTTCACATTTGTAGGTGGATCATCAGTGTTAGAGCTAAAATTAGCATGTTTAAAGTGATTTTCATGCTTCCAGGGGCTCGGGAAGTTAATTAAATACCATTTGGAGGCATTTAATGTTCGAGCAAAAACGGCTGATTTTCGACAAAAGAGATAACACCCCCCCATTACGTCATGCTTCAGAAATGTGGAAAATGGTCCGTTTTCAAATGTTTTATTTTTGAACGTCAGTTCACATTTGTAGGTGGATCATCAGTGTTAGAGCTAAAATTAGCATGTTTAAAGTGATTTTCATGCTTCCAGGGGCCCAAAACACAAGATTTATGGAATGGTTAAAAGTGCATGAAAATGGCCAATTTACTCACTCTGAGTTCTCAAAAAGGGTTTCTTCACCCCGGGAAGTTAATTAAATACCATTTGGAGGCATTTAATGTTCGAGCAAAAACGGCTGATTTTCGACAAAAGAGATAACACCCCCCCCATTACGTCATGCTTCAGAAATGTGGAAAATGGTCCGTTTTCTAATGTTTTATTTTTGAACGTCAGTTCACATTTGTAGGTGGATCATCAGTGTTAGAGCTAAAATTAGCATGTTTAAAGTGATTTTCATGCTTCCAGGGGCTCGGGAAGTTAATTAAATACCATTTGGAGGCATTTAATGTTCGAGCAAAAACGGCTGATTTTCGACAAAAGAGATAACACCCCCCCATTACGTCATGCTTCAGAAATGTGGAAAATGGTCCGTTTTCAAATGTTTTATTTTTGAACGTCAGTTCACATTTGTAGGTGGATCATCAGTGTTAGAGCTAAAATTAGCATGTTTAAAGTGATTTTCATGCTTCCAGGGGCCCAAAACACAAGATTTATGGAATGGTTAAAAGTGCATGAAAATGGCCAATTTACTCACTCTGAGTTCTCAAAAAGGGTTTCTTCACCCCGGGAAGTTAATTAAATACCATTTGGAGGCATTTAATGTTCGAGCAAAAACGGCCGATTTTCGACAAAAGAGATAACACCCCCCCATTACGTCATGCTTCAGAAATGTGGAAAATGGTCCGTTTTCAAATGTTTTATTTTTGAACGTCAGTTCACATTTGTAGGTGGATCATCAGTGTTAGAGCTAAAATTAGCATGTTTAAAGTGATTTTCATGCTTCCAGGGGCTCGGGAAGTTAATTAAATACCATTTGGAGGCATTTAATGTTCGAGCAAAAACGGCTGATTTTCGACAAAAGAGATAACACCCCCCCATTACGTCATGCTTCAGAAATGTGGAAAATGGTCCGTTTTCAAATGTTTTATTTTTGAACGTCAGTTCACATTTGTAGGTGGATCATCAGTGTTAGAGCTAAAATTAGCATGTTTAAAGTGATTTTCATGCTTCCAGGGGCTCGAGAAGTTAATTAAATACCATTTGGAGGCATTTAATGTTCGAGCAAAAACGGCTGATTTTCGACAAAAGAGATAACACCCCCCCATTACGTCATGCTTCAGAAATGTGGAAAATGGTCCGTTTTCAAATGTTTTATTTTTCAACGTCAGTTCACATTTGTAGGTGGATCATCAGTGTTAGAGCTAAAATTAGCATGTTTAAAGTGATTTTCATGCTTCCAGGGGCTCGGGAAGTTAATTAAATACCATTTGGAGGCATTTAATGTTCGAGCAAAAACGGCTGATTTTCGACAAAAGAGATAACACCCCCCCATTACGTCATGCTTCAGAAATGTGGAAAATGGTCCGTTTTCAAATGTTTTATTTTTGAACGTCAGTTCACATTTATAGGTGGATCATCAGTGTTAGAGCTAAAATTAGCATGTTTAAAGTGATTTTCATGCTTCCAGGGGCTCGGGAAGTGAAATAAATACCATTTGGAGGCATTTAATGTTCGAGCAAAAACGGCTGATTTTCGACAAAAGAGATAACACCCCCCCATTACGTCATGCTTCAGAAATGTGGAAAATGGTCCGTTTTCAAATGTTTTATTTTTGAACGTCAGTTCACATTTGTAGGTGGATCATCAGTGTTAGAGCTAAAATTAGCATGTTTAAAGTGATTTTCATGCTTCCAGGGGCTCGGGAAGTTAATTAAATACCATTTGGAGGCATTTAATGTTCGAGCAAAAACGGCTGATTTTCGACAAAAGAGATAACACCCCCCCATTACGTCATGCTTCAGAAATGTGGAAAATGGTCCGTTTTCAAATGTTTTATTTTTCAACGTCAGTTCACATTTGTAGGTGGATCATCAGTGTTAGAGCTAAAATTAGCATGTTTAAAGTGATTTTCATGCTTCCAGGGGCTCGGGAAGTTAATTAAATACCATTTGGAGGCATTTAATGTTCGAGCAAAAACGGCTGATTTTCGACAAAAGAGATAACACCCCCCCATTACGTCATGCTTCAGAAATGTGGAAAATGGTCCGTTTTCAAATGTTTTATTTTTGAACGTCAGTTCACATTTGTAGGTGGATCATCAGTGTTAGAGCTAAAATTAGCATGTTTAAAGTGATTTTCATGCTTCCAGGGGCTCGGGAAGTGAAATAAATACCATTTGGAGGCATTTAATGTTCGAGCAAAAACGGCTGATTTTCGACAAAAGAGATAACACCCCCCCATTACGTCATGCTTCAGAAATGTGGAAAATGGTCCGTTTTCAAATGTTTTATTTTTGAACGTCAGTTCACATTTGTAGGTGGATCATCAGTGTTAGAGCTAAAATTAGCATGTTTAAAGTGATTTTCATGCTTCCAGGGGCTCGGGAAGTTAATTAAATACCATTTGGAGGCATTTAATGTTCGAGCAAAAACGGCTGATTTTCGACAAAAGAGATAACACCCCCCCATTACGTCATGCTTCAGAAATGTGGAAAATGGTCAGTTTTCAAATGTTTTATTTTTGAACGTCAGTTCACATTTGTAGGTGGATCATCAGTGTTAGAGCTAAAATTAGCATGTTTAAAGTGATTTTCATGCTTCCAGGGGCCCAAAACACAAGATTAATGGAATGGTTAAAAGTGCATGAAAATGGCCAATTTACTCACTCTGAGTTCTCAAAAAGGGTTTCTTCACCCCGGGAAGTTAATTAAATACCATTTGGAGGCATTTAATGTTCGAGCAAAAACGGCTGATTTTCGACAAAAGAGATAACACCCCCCCATTACGTCATGCTTCAGAAATGTGGAAAATGGTCCGTTTTCAAATGTTTTATTTTTGAACGTCAGTTCACATTTGTAGGTGGATCATCAGTGTTAGAGCTAAAATTAGCATGTTTAAAGTGATTTTCATGCTTCCAGGGGCTCGGGAAGTTAATTAAATACCATTTGGAGGCATTTAATGTTCGAGCAAAAACGGCTTATTTTCGACAAAAGAGATAACACCCCCCCATTACGTCATGCTTCAGAAATGTGGAAAATGGTCCGTTTTCAAATGTTTTATTTTTGAACGTCAGTTCACATTTGTAGGTGGATCATCAGTGTTAGAGCTAAAATTAGCATGTTTAAAGTGATTTTCATGCTTCCAGGGGCCCAAAACACAAGATTTATGGAATGGTTAAAAGTGCATGAAAATGGCCAATTTACTCACTCTGAGTTCTCAAAAAGGGTTTCTTCACCCCGGGAAGTTAATTAAATACCATTTGGAGGCATTTAATGTTCGAGCAAAAACGGCTGATTTTTGACAAAAGAGATAACACCCCCCCCATTACGTCATGCTTCAGAAATGTGGAAAATGGTCCGTTTTCAAATGTTTTATTTTTGAACGTCAGTTCACATTTGTAGGTGGATCATCAGTGTTAGAGCTAAAATTAGCATGTTTAAAGTGATTTTCATGCTTCCAGGGGCTCGGGAAGTTAATTAAATACCATTTGGAGGCATTTAATGTTCGAGCAAAAACGGCTGATTTTCGACAAAAGAGATAACACCCCCCATTACGTCATGCTTCAGAAATGTGGAAAATGGTCCGTTTTCAAATGTTTTATTTTTGAACGTCAGTTCACATTTGTAGGTGGATCATCAATGTTAGAGCTAAAATTAGCATGTTTAAAGTGATTTTCATGCTTCCAGGGGCCCAAAACACAAGATTTATGGAATGGTTAAAAGTGCATGAAAATGGCCAATTTACTCACTCTGAGTTCTCAAAAAGGGTTTCTTCACCCTGGGAAGTTAATTAAATACCATTTGGAGGCATTTAATGTTCGAGCAAAAACGGCTGATTTTCGACAAAAGAGATAACACCCCCCCATTACGTCATGCTTCAGAAATGTGGAAAATGGTCCGTTTTCAAATGTTTTATTTTTGAACGTCAGTTCACATTTGTAGGTGGATCATCAGTGTTAGAGCTAAAATTAGCATGTTTAAAGTGATTTTCATGCTTCCAGGGGCTCGGGAAGTTAATTAAATACCATTTGGAGGCATTTAATGTTCGAGCAAAAACGGCTGATTTTCGACAAAAGAGATAACACCCCCCCATTACGTCATGCTTCAGAAATGTGGAAAATGGTCCGTTTTCAAATGTTTTATTTTTGAACGTCAGTTCACATTTGTAGGTGGATCATCAGTGTTAGAGCTATAATTAGCATGTTTAAAGTGATTTTCATGCTTCCAGGGGCCCAAAACACAAGATTTATGGAATGGTTAAAAGTGCATGAAAATGGCCAATTTACTCACTCTGAGTTCACAAAAAGGGTTTCTTCACCCCCGGAAGTTAATTAAATACCATTTGGAGGCATTTAATGTTCGAGCAAAAACGGCTGATTTTCGACAAAAGAGATAACACCCCCCCATTACGTCATGCTTCAGAAATGTGGAAAATGGTCCGTTTTCAAATGTTTTATTTTTGAACGTCAGTTCACATTTGTAGGTGGATCATCAGTGTTAGAGCTAAAATTAGCATGTTTAAAGTGATTTTCATGCTTCCAGGGGCTCGGGAAGTGAAATAAATACCATTTGGAGGCATTTAATGTTCGAGCAAAAACGGCTGATTTTTGACAAAAGAGATAACACCCCCCCATTACGTCATGCTTCAGAAATGTGGAAAATGGTCCGTTTTCAAATGTTTTATTTTTGAACGTCAGTTCACATTTGTAGGTGGATCATCAGTGTTAGAGCTAAAATTAGCATGTTTAAAGTGATTTTCATGCTTCCAGGGGCTCGGGAAGTTAATTAAATACCATTTGGAGGCATTTAATGTTCGAGCAAAAACGGCTGATTTTTGACAAAAGAGATAACACCCCCCCATTACGTCATGCTTCAGAAATGTGGAAAATGGTCCGTTTTCAAATGTTTTATTTTTGAACGTCAGTTCACATTTGTAGGTGGATCATCAGTGTTAGAGCTAAAATTAGCATGTTTAAAGTGATTTTCATGCTTCCAGGGGCTCGGGAAGTTAATTAAATACCATTTGGAGGCATTTAATGTTCGAGCAAAAACGGCTGATTTTCGACAAAAGAGATAACACCCCCCCATTACGTCATGCTTCAGAAATGTGGAAAATGGTCCGTTTTCAAATGTTTTATTTTTGAACGTCAGTTCACATTTGTAGGTGGATCATCAGTGTTAGAGCTAAAATTAGCATGTTTAAAGTGATTTTCATGCTTCCAGGGGCCCAAAACACAAGATTTATGGAATGGTTAAAAGTGCATGAAAATGGCCAATTTACTCACTCTGAGTTCTCAAAAAGGGTTTCTTCACCCCGGGAAGTTAATTAAATACCATTTGGAGGCATTTAATGTTCGAGCAAAAACGGCTGATTTTCGACAAAAGAGATAACACCCCCCCCCCATTACGTCATGCTTCAGAAATGTGGAAAATGGTCCGTTTTCTAATGTTTTATTTTTGAACGTCAGTTCACATTTGTAGGTGGATCATCAGTGTTAGAGCTAAAATTAGCATGTTTAAAGTGATTTTCATGCTTCCAGGGGCTCGGGAAGTTAATTAAATACCATTTGGAGGCATTTAATGTTCGAGCAAAAACGGCTGATTTTCGACAAAAGAGATAACACCCCCCCATTACGTCATGCTTCAGAAATGTGGAAAATGGTCCGTTTTCAAATGTTTTATTTTTGAACGTCAGTTCACATTTGTAGGTGGATCATCAGTGTTAGAGCTAAAATTAGCATGTTTAAAGTGATTTTCATGCTTCCAGGGGCCCAAAACACAAGATTTATGGAATGGTTAAAAGTGCATGAAAATGGCCAATTTACTCACTCTGAGTTCTCAAAAAGGGTTTCTTCACCCCGGGAAGTTAATTAAATACCATTTGGAGGCATTTAATGTTCGAGCAAAAACGGCCGATTTTCGACAAAAGAGATAACTCCCCCCCATTACGTCATGCTTCAGAAATGTGGAAAATGGTCCGTTTTCAAATGTTTTATTTTTGAACGTCAGTTCACATTTGTAGGTGGATCATCAGTGTTAGAGCTAAAATTAGCATGTTTAAAGTGATGTTCATGCTTCCAGGGGCTCGGGAAGTTAATTAAATACCATTTGGAGGCATTTAATGTTCGAGCAAAAACGGCTGATTTTCGACAAAAGAGATAACACCCCCCCATTACGTCATGCTTCAGAAATGTGGAAAATGGTCCGTTTTCAAATGTTTTATTTTTGAACGTCAGTTCACATTTGTAGGTGGATCATCAGTGTTAGAGCTAAAATTAGCATGTTTAAAGTGATTTTCATGCTTCCAGGGGCTCGGGAAGTTAATTAAATACCATTTGGAGGCATTTAATGTTCGAGCAAAAACGGCTGATTTTCGACAAAAGAGATAACACCCCCCCATTACGTCATGCTTCAGAAATGTGGAAAATGGTCCGTTTTCAAATGTTTTATTTTTCAACGTCAGTTCACATTTGTAGGTGGATCATCAGTGTTAGAGCTAAAATTAGCATGTTTAAAGTGATTTTCATGCTTCCAGGGGCTCGGGAAGTTAATTAAATACCATTTGGAGGCATTTAATGTTCGAGCAAAAACGGCTGATTTTCGACAAAAGAGATAACACCCCCCCATTACGTCATGCTTCAGAAATGTGGAAAATGGTCCGTTTTCAAATGTTTTATTTTTGAACGTCAGTTCACATTTATAGGTGGATCTTCAGTGTTAGAGCTAAAATTAGCATGTTTAAAGTGATTTTCATGCTTCCAGGGGCTCGGGAAGTGAAATAAATACCATTTGGAGGCATTTAATGTTCGAGCAAAAACGGCTGATTTTCGACAAAAGAGATAACACCCCCCCATTACGTCATGCTTCAGAAATGTGGAAAATGGTCCGTTTTCAAATGTTTTATTTTTGAACGTCAGTTCACATTTGTAGGTGGATCATCAGTGTTAGAGCTAAAATTAGCATGTTTAAAGTGATTTTCATGCTTCCAGGGGCTCGGGAAGTTAATTAAATACCATTTGGAGGCATTTAATGTTCGAGCAAAAACGGCTGATTTTCGACAAAAGAGATAACACCCCCCCATTACGTCATGCTTCAGAAATGTGGAAAATGGTCCGTTTTCAAATGTTTTATTTTTGAACGTCAGTTCACATTTGTAGGTGGATCACCAGTGTTAGAGCTAAAATTAGCATGTTTAAAGTGATTTTCATGCTTCCAGGGGCCCAAAACACAAGATTAATGGAATGGTTAAAAGTGCATGAAAATGGCCAATTTACTCACTCTGAGTTCTCAAAAAGGGTTTCTTCACCCCGGGAAGTTAATTAAATACCATTTGGAGGCATTTAATGTTCGAGCAAAAACGGCTGATTTTCGACAAAAGAGATAACACCCCCCCATTACGTCATGCTTCAGAAATGTGGAAAATGGTCCGTTTTCAAATGTTTTATTTTTGAACGTCAGTTCACATTTGTAGGTGGATCATCAGTGTTAGAGCTAAAATTAGCATGTTTAAAGTGATTTTCATGCTTCCAGGGGCTCGGGAAGTTAATTAAATACCATTTGGAGGCATTTAATGTTCGAGCAAAAACGGCTGATTTTCGACAAAAGAGATAACACCCCCCCATTACGTCATGCTTCAGAAATGTGGAAAATGGTCCGTTTTCAAATGTTTTATTTTTCAACGTCAGTTCACATTTGTAGGTGGATCATCAGTGTTAGAGCTAAAATTAGCATGTTTAAAGTGATTTTCATGCTTCCAGGGGCTCGGGAAGTTAATTAAATACCATTTGGAGGCATTTAATGTTCGAGCAAAAACGGCTGATTTTCGACAAAAGAGATAACACCCCCCCATTACGTCATGCTTCAGAAATGTGGAAAATGGTCCGTTTTCAAATGTTTTATTTTTGAACGTCAGTTCACATTTGTAGGTGGATCATCAGTGTTAGAGCTAAAATTAGCATGTTTAAAGTGATTTTCATGCTTCCAGGGGCTCGGGAAGTGAAATAAATACCATTTGGAGGCATTTAATGTTCGAGCAAAAACGGCTGATTTTCGACAAAAGAGATAACACCCCCCCATTACGTCATGCTTCAGAAATGTGGAAAATGGTCCGTTTTCAAATGTTTTATTTTTGAACGTCAGTTCACATTTGTAGGTGGATCATCAGTGTTAGAGCTAAAATTAGCATGTTTAAAGTGATTTTCATGCTTCCAGGGGCTCGGGAAGTTAATTAAATACCATTTGGAGGCATTTAATGTTCGAGCAAAAACGGCTGATTTTCGACAAAAGAGATAACACCCCCCCATTACGTCATGCTTCAGAAATGTGGAAAATGGTCAGTTTTCAAATGTTTTATTTTTGAACGTCAGTTCACATTTGTAGGTGGATCATCAGTGTTAGAGCTAAAATTAGCATGTTTAAAGTGATTTTCATGCTTCCAGGGGCCCAAAACACAAGATTAATGGAATGGTTAAAAGTGCATGAAAATGGCCAATTTACTCACTCTGAGTTCTCAAAAAGGGTTTCTTCACCCCGGGAAGTTAATTAAATACCATTTGGAGGCATTTAATGTTCGAGCAAAAACGGCTGATTTTCGACAAAAGAGATAACACCCCCCCATTACGTCATGCTTCAGAAATGTGGAAAATGGTCCGTTTTCAAATGTTTTATTTTTGAACGTCAGTTCACATTTGTAGGGGGATCATCAGTGTTAGAGCTAAAATTAGCATGTTTAAAGTGATTTTCATGCTTCCAGGGGCTCGGGAAGTTAATTAAATACCATTTGGAGGCATTTAATGTTCGAGCAAAAACGGCTGATTTTCGACAAAAGAGATAACACCCCCCCATTACGTCATGCTTCAGAAATGTGGAAAATGGTCCGTTTTCAAATGTTTTATTTTTGAACGTCAGTTCACATTTGTAGGTGGATCATCAGTGTTAGAGCTAAAATTAGCATGTTTAAAGTGATTTTCATGCTTCCAGGGGCTCGGGAAGTTAATTAAATACCATTTGGAGGCATTTAATGTTCGAGCAAAAACGGCTGATTTTCGACAAAAGAGATAACACCCCCCCATTACGTCATGCTTCAGAAATGTGGAAAATGGTCCGTTTTCAAATGTTTTATTTTTGAACGTCAGTTCACATTTGTAGGTGGATCATCAGTGTTAGAGCTAAAATTAGCATGTTTAAAGTGATTTTCATGCTTCCAGGGGCCCATAACACAAGATTTATGGAATGGTTAAAAGTGCATGAAAATGGCCAATTTACTCACTCTGAGTTCTCAAAAAGGGTTTCTTCACCCCGGGAAGTTAATTAAATACCATTTGGAGGCATTTAATGTTCGAGCAAAAACGGCTGATTTTCGACAAAAGAGATAACACCCCCCCATTACGTCATGCTTCAGAAATGTGGAAAATGGTCCGTTTTCAAATGTTTTATTTTTGAACGTCAGTTCACATTTGTAGGTGGATCATCAGTATTAGAGCTAAAATTAGCATGTTTAAAGTGATTTTCATGCTTCCAGGGGCTCGGGAAGTTAATTAAATACCATTTGGAGGCATTTAATGTTCGAGCAAAAACGGCTGATTTTCGACAAAAGAGATAACACCCCCCCATTACGTCATGCTTCAGAAATGTGGAAAATGGTCCGTTTTCAAATGTTTTATTTTTGAACGTCAGTTCACATTTGTAGGTGGATCATCAGTGTTAGAGCTAAAATTAGCATGTTTAAAGTGATTTTCATGCTTCCAGGGGCCCAAAACACAAGATTTATGGAATGGTTAAAAGTGCATGAAAATGGCCAATTTACTCACTCTGAGTTCTCAAAAAGGGTTTCTTCACCCCGGGAAGTTAATTAAATACCATTTGGAGGCATTTAATGTTCGAGCAAAAACGGCTGATTTTCGACAAAAGAGATAACACCCCCCCATTACGTCATGCTTCAGAAATGTGGAAAATGGTCCGTTTTCAAATGTTTTATTTTTGAACGTCAGTTCACATTTGTAGGTGGATCATCAGTGTTAGAGCTAAAATTAGCATGTTTAAAGTGATTTTCATGCTTCCAGGGGCTCGGGAAGTTAATTAAATACCATTTGGAGGCATTTAATGTTCGAGCAAAAACGGCTTATTTTCGACAAAAGAGATAACACCCCCCCATTACGTCATGCTTCAGAAATGTGGAAAATGGTCCGTTTTCAAATGTTTTATTTTTGAACGTCAGTTCACATTTGTAGGTGGATCATCAGTGTTAGAGCTAAAATTAGCATGTTTAAAGTGATTTTCATGCTTCCAGGGGCCCAAAACACAAGATTTATGGAATGGTTAAAAGTGCATGAAAATGGCCAATTTACTCACTCTGAGTTCTCAAAAAGGGTTTCTTCACCCCGGGAAGTTAATTAAATACCATTTGGAGGCATTTAATGTTCGAGCAAAAACGGCTGATTTTTGACAAAAGAGATAACACCCCCCCATTACGTCATGCTTCAGAAATGTGGAAAATGGTCCGTTTTCAAATGTTTTATTTTTGAACGTCAGTTCACATTTGTAGGTGGATCATCAGTGTTAGAGCTAAAATTAGCATGTTTAAAGTGATTTTCATGCTTCCAGGGGCTCGGGAAGTTAATTAAATACCATTTGGAGGCATTTAATGTTCGAGCAAAAACGGCTGATTTTCGACAAAAGAGATAACACCCCCCATTACGTCATGCTTCAGAAATGTGGAAAATGGTCCGTTTTCAAATGTTTTATTTTTGAACGTCAGTTCACATTTGTAGGTGGATCATCAGTGTTAGAGCTAAAATTAGCATGTTTAAAGTGATTTTCATGCTTCCAGGGGCCCAAAACACAAGATTTATGGAATGGTTAAAAGTGCATGAAAATGGCCAATTTACTCACTCTGAGTTCTCAAAAAGGGTTTCTTCACCCTGGGAAGTGAAATAAATACCATTTGGAGGCATTTAATGTTCGAGCAAAAACGGCTGATTTTCGACAAAAGAGATAACACCCCCCCATTACGTCATGCTTCAGAAATGTGGAAAATGGTCCGTTTTCAAATGTTTTATTTTTGAACGTCAGTTCACATTTGTAGGTGGATCATCAGTGTTAGAGCTAAAATTAGCATGTTTAAAGTGATTTTCATGCTTCCAGGGGCTCGGGAAGTTAATTAAATACCATTTGGAGGCATTTAATGTTCGAGCAAAAACGGCTGATTTTCGACAAAAGAGATAACACCCCCCCATTACGTCATGCTTCAGAAATGTGGAAAATGGTCCGTTTTCAAATGTTTTATTTTTGAACGTCAGTTCACATTTGTAGGTGGATCATCAGTGTTAGAGCTAAAATTAGCATGTTTAAAGTGATTTTCATGCTTCCAGGGGCCCAAAACACAAGATTAATGGAATGGTTAAAAGTGCATGAAAATGGCCAATTTACTCACTCTGAGTTCTCAAAAAGGGTTTCTTCACCCCGGGAAGTGAAATAAATACCATTTGGAGGCATTTAATGTTCGAGCAAAAACAGCTGATTTTCGACAAAAGAGATAACACCCCCCCATTACGTCATGCTTCAGAAATGTGGAAAATGGTCCGTTTTCAAATGTTTTATTTTTGAACGTCAGTTCACATTTGTAGGTGGATCATCAGTGTTAGAGCTAAAATTAGCATGTTTAAAGTGATTTTCATGCTTCCAGGGGCTCGGGAAGTTAATTAAATACCATTTGGAGGCATTTAATGTTCGAGCAAAAACGGCTGATTTTCGACAAAAGAGATAACACCCCCCCCCCCATTACGTCATGCTTCAGAAATGTGGAAAATGGTCCGTTTTCAAATGTTTTATTTTTGAACGTCAGTTCACATTTGTAGGTGGATCATCAGTGTTAGAGCTAAAATTAGAATGTTTAAAGTGATTTTCATGCTTCCAGGGGCTCGGGAAGTTAATTAAATACCATTTGGAGGCATTTAATGTTCGAGCAAAAACGGCTGATTTTCGACAAAAGAGATAACACCCCCCCATTACGTCATGCTTCAGAAATGTGGAAAATGGTCCGTTTTCAAATGTTTTATTTTTGAACGTCAGTTCACATTTGTAGGTGGATCATCAGTGTTAGAGCTAAAATTAGCATGTTTAAAGTGATTTTCATGCTTCCAGGGGCTCGGGAAGTGAAATAAATACCATTTGGAGGCATTTAATGTTCGAGCAAAAACGGCTGATTTTCGACAAAAGAGATAACACCCCCCCCATTACGTCATGCTTCAGAAATGTGGAAAATGGTCCGTTTTCAAATGTTTTATTTTTGAACGTCAGTTCACATTTGTAGGTGGATCATCAGTGTTAGAGCTAAAATTAGCATGTTTAAAGTGATTTTCATGCTTCCAGGGGCTCGGGAAGTTAATTAAATACCATTTGGAGGCATTTAATGTTCGAGCAAAAACGGCTGATTTTCGACAAAAGAGATAACACCCCCCCATTACGTCATGCTTCAGAAATGTGGAAAATGGTCCGTTTTCAAATGTTTTATTTTTGAACGTCAGTTCACATTTGTAGGTGGATCATCAGTGTTAGAGCTAAAATTAGCATGTTTAAAGTGATTTTCATGCTTCCAGGGGCTCGGGAAGTTAATTAAATACCATTTGGAGGCATTTAATGTTCGAGCAAAAACGGCTGATTTTCGACAAAAGAGATAACACCCCCCCATTACGTCATGCTTCAGAAATGTGGAAAATGGTCCGTTTTCAAATGTTTTATTTTTGAACGTCAGTTCACATTTGTAGGTGGATCATCAGTGTTAGAGCTAAAATTAGCATGTTTAAAGTGATTTTCATGCTTCCAGGGGCTCGGGAAGTTAATTAAATACCATTTGGAGGCATTTAATGTTCAAGCAAAAACGGCTGATTTTCGACAAAAGAGATAACACCCCCCCATTACGTCATGCTTCAGAAATGTGGAAAATGGTCCGTTTTCAAATGTTTTATTTTTGAACGTCAGTTCACATTTGTAGGTGGATCATCAGTGTTAGAGCTAAAATTAGCATGTTTAAAGTGATTTTCATGCTTCCAGGGGCCCAAAACACAAGATTAATGGAATGGTTAAAAGTGCATGAAAATGGCCAATTTACTCACTCTGAGTTCTCAAAAAAGGTTTCTTCACCCCGGGAAGTGAAATAAATACCATTTGGAGGCATTTAATGTTCGAGCAAAAACGGCTGATTTTCGACAAAAGAGATAACACCCCCCCATTACGTCATGCTTCAGAAATGTGGAAAATGGTCCGTTTTCAAATGTTTTATTTTTGAACGTCAGTTCACATTTGTAGGTGGATCATCAGTGTTAGAGCTAAAATTAGCATGTTTAAAGTGATTTTCATGCTTCCAGGGGCTCGGGAAGTTAATTAAATACCATTTGGAGGCATTTAATGTTCGAGCAAAAACGGCTGATTTTCGATAAAAGAGATAACACCCCCCCATTACGCCATGCTTCAGAAATGTGGAAAATGGTCCGTTTTCAAATGTTTTATTTTTGAACGTCAGTTCACATTTGTAGGTGGGTCATCAGTGTTAGAGCTAAAATTAGCATGTTTAAAGTGATTTTCATGCTTCCAGGGGCCCAAAACACAAGATTAATGGAATGGTTAAAAGTGCATGAAAATGGCCAATTTACTCACTCTGAGTTCTCAAAAAGGGTTTCTTCACCCCGGGAAGTGAAATAAATACCATTTGGAGGCATTTAATGTTCGAGCAAAAACGGCTGATTTTCGACAAAAGAGATAACACCCCCCCATTACGTAATGCTTCAGAAATGTGGAAAATGGTCCGTTTTCAAATGTTTTATTTGTGAACGTCAGTTCACATTTGTAGGTGGATCATCAGTGTTAGAGCTAAAATTAGCATGTTTAAAGTGATTTTCATGCTTCCAGGGGCTCGGGAAGTTGATTAAATACCATTTGGAGGCATTTAATGTTCGAGCAAAAACGGCTGATTTTCGACAAAAGAGATAACACCCCCCCCATTACGTCATGCTTCAGAAATGTGGAAAATGGTCCGTTTTCAAATGTTTTATTTTTGAACGTCAGTTCACATTTGTAGGTGGATCATCAGTGTTAGAGCTAAAATTAGCATGTTTAAAGTGATTTTCATGCTTCCAGGGGCCCAAAACACAAGATTAATGGAATGGTTAAAAGTGCATGAAAATGGCCAATTTACTCACTCTGAGTTCTCAAAAAGGGTTTCTTCACCCCGGGAAGTGAAATAAATACCATTTGGAGGCATTTAATGTTCGAGCAAAAACGGCTGATTTTCGACAAAAGAGATAACACCCCCCCATTACGTCATGCTTCAGAAATGTGGAAAATGGTCCGTTTTCAAATGTTTTATTTTTGAACGTCAGTTCACATTTGTAGGTGGATCATCAGTGTTAGAGCTAAAATTAGCATGTTTAAAGTGATTTTCATGCTTCCAGGGGCTCGGGAAGTTAATTAAATACCATTTGGAGGCATTTAATGTTCGAGCAAAAACGGCTGATTTTCGACAAAAGAGATAACACCCCCCCATTACGTCATGCTTCAGAAATGTGGAAAATGGTCCGTTTTCAAATGTTTTATTTTTGAACGTCAGTTCACATTTGTAGGTGGATCATCAGTGTTAGAGCTAAAATTAGCATGTTTAAAGTGATTTTCATGCTTCCAGGGGCCCAAAACACAAGATTTATGGAATGGTTAAAAGTGCATGAAAATGGCCAATTTACTCACTCTGAGTTCTCAAAAAGGGTTTCTTCACCCCGGGAAGTGAAATAAATACCATTTGGAGGCATTTAATGTTCGAGCAAAAACGGCTGATTTTCGACTAAAGAGATAACACCCCCCCATTACGTCATGCTTCAGAAATGTGGAAAATGGTCCGTTTTCAAATGTTTTATTTTTGAACGTCAGTTCGCATTTGTAGGTGGATCATCAGTGTTAGAGCTAAAATTAGCATGTTTAAAGTGATTTTCATGCTTCCAGGGGCCCAAAACACAAGATTAATGGAATGGTTAAAAGTGCATGTAAATGGCCAATTTACTCACTCTGAGTTCTCAAAAAAGGTTTCTTCACCCCGGGAAGTGAAATAAATACCATTTGGAGGCATTTAATGTTCGAGCAAAAACGGCTGATTTTCGACAAAAGAGATAACACCCCCCCATTACGTCATGCTTCAGAAATGTGGAAAATGGTCCGTTTTCAAATGTTTTATTTTTGAACGTCAGTTCACATTTGTAGGTGGATCATCAGTGTTAGAGCTAAAATTAGCATGTTTAAAGTGATTTTCATGCTTCCAGGGGCCCAAAACACAAGATTAATGGAATGGTTAAAAGTGCATGAAAATGGCCAATTTACTCACTCTGAGTTCTCAAAAAAGGTTTCTTCACCCCGGGAAGTGAAATAAATACCATTTGGAGGCATTTAATGTTCGAGCAAAAACGGCTGATTTTCGACAAAAGAGATAACACCCCCCCATTACGTCATGCTTCAGAAATGTGGAAAATGGTCCGTTTTCAAATGTTTTATTTTTGAACGTCAGTTCACATTTGTAGGTGGATCATCAGTGTTAGAGCTAAAATTAGCATGTTTAAAGTGATTTTCATGCTTCCAGGGGCTCGGGAAGTTAATTAAATACCATTTGGAGGCATTTAATGTTCGAGCAAAAACGGCTGATTTTCGATAAAAGAGATAACACCCCCCCATTACGCCATGCTTCAGAAATGTGGAAAATGGTCCGTTTTCAAATGTTTTATTTTTGAACGTCAGTTCACATTTGTAGGTGGGTCATCAGTGTTAGAGCTAAAATTAGCATGTTTAAAGTGATTTTCATGCTTCCAGGGGCCCAAAACACAAGATTAATGGAATGGTTAAAAGTGCATGAAAATGGCCAATTTACTCACTCTGAGTTCTCAAAAAGGGTTTCTTCACCCCGGGAAGTGAAATAAATACCATTTGGAGGCATTTAATGTTCGAGCAAAAACGGCTGATTTTCGACAAAAGAGATAACACCCCCCCATTACGTAATGCTTCAGAAATGTGGAAAATGGTCCGTTTTCAAATGTTTTATTTGTGAACGTCAGTTCACATTTGTAGGTGGATCATCAGTGTTAGAGCTAAAATTAGCATGTTTAAAGTGATTTTCATGCTTCCAGGGGCTCGGGAAGTTGATTAAATACCATTTGGAGGCATTTAATGTTCGAGCAAAAACGGCTGATTTTCGACAAAAGAGATAACACCCCCCCCATTACGTCATGCTTCAGAAATGTGGAAAATGGTCCGTTTTCAAATGTTTTATTTTTGAACGTCAGTTCACATTTGTAGGTGGATCATCAGTGTTAGAGCTAAAATTAGCATGTTTAAAGTGATTTTCATGCTTCCAGGGGCCCAAAACACAAGATTAATGGAATGGTTAAAAGTGCATGAAAATGGCCAATTTACTCACTCTGAGTTCTCAAAAAGGGTTTCTTCACCCCGGGAAGTGAAATAAATACCATTTGGAGGCATTTAATGTTCGAGCAAAAACGGCTGATTTTCGACAAAAGAGATAACACCCCCCCATTACGTCATGCTTCAGAAATGTGGAAAATGGTCCGTTTTCAAATGTTTTATTTTTGAACGTCAGTTCACATTTGTAGGTGGATCATCAGTGTTAGAGCTAAAATTAGCATGTTTAAAGTGATTTTCATGCTTCCAGGGGCTCGGGAAGTTAATTAAATACCATTTGGAGGCATTTAATGTTCGAGCAAAAACGGCTGATTTTCGACAAAAGAGATAACACCCCCCCATTACGTCATGCTTCAGAAATGTGGAAAATGGTCAGTTTTCAAATGTTTTATTTTTGAACGTCAGTTCACATTTGTAGGTGGATCATCAGTGTTAGAGCTAAAATTAGCATGTTTAAAGTGATTTTCATGCTTCCAGGGGCCCAAAACACAAGATTTATGGAATGGTTAAAAGTGCATGAAAATGGCCAATTTACTCACTCTGAGTTCTCAAAAAGGGTTTCTTCACCCCGGGAAGTGAAATAAATACCATTTGGAGGCATTTAATGTTCGAGCAAAAACGGCTGATTTTCGACTAAAGAGATAACACCCCCCCATTACGTCATGCTTCAGAAATGTGGAAAATGGTCCGTTTTCAAATGTTTTATTTTTGAACGTCAGTTCACATTTGTAGGTGGATCATCAGTGTTAGAGCTAAAATTAGCATGTTTAAAGTGATTTTCATGCTTCCAGGGGCTCGGGAAGTTAATTAAATACCATTTGGAGGCATTTAATGTTCGAGCAAAAACGGCTGATTTTCGACAAAAGAGATAACACCCCCCCATTACGTCATGCTTCAGAAATGTGGAAAATGGTCCGTTTTCAAATGTTTTATTTTCGAACGTCAGTTCACATTTGTAGGTGGATCATCAGTGTTAGAGCTAAAATTAGCATGTTTAAAGTGATTTTCATGCTTCCAGGGGCTCGGGAAGTTAATTAAATACCACTTGGAGGCATTTAATGTTCAAGCAAAAACGGCTGATTTTCGACAAAAGAGATAACACCCCCCCATTACGTCATGCTTCAGAAATGTGGAAAATGGTCCGTTTTCAAATGTTTTATTTTTGAACGTCAGTTCGCATTTGTAGGTGGATCATCAGTGTTAGAGCTAAAATTAGCATGTTTAAAGTGATTTTCATGCTTCCAGGGGCCCAAAACACAAGATTAATGGAATGGTTAAAAGTGCATGTAAATGGCCAATTTACTCACTCTGAGTTCTCAAAAAAGGTTTCTTCACCCCGGGAAGTGAAATAAATACCATTTGGAGGCATTTAATGTTCGAGCAAAAACGGCTGATTTTCGACAACAGAGATAACACCCCCCCCATTACGTCATGCTTCAGAAATGTGGAAAATGGTCCGTTTTCAAATGTTTTATTTTTGAACGTCAGTTCACATTTGTAGGTGGATCATCAGTGTTAGAGCTAAAATTAGCATGTTTAAAGTGATTTTCATGCTTCCAGGGGCTCGGGAAGTTAATTAAATACCATTTGGAGGCATTTAATGTTCGAGCAAAAACGGCTGATTTTCGACAAAAGAGATAACACCCCCCCATTACGTCATGCTTCAGAAATGTGGAAAATGGTCAGTTTTCAAATGTTTTATTTTTGAACGTCAGTTCACATTTGTAGGTGGATCATCAGTGTTAGAGCTAAAATTAGCATGTTTAAAGTGATTTTCATGCTTCCAGGGGCCCAAAACACAAGATTTATGGAATGGTTAAAAGTGCATGAAAATGGCCAATTTACTCACTCTGAGTTCTCAAAAAGGGTTTCTTCACCCCGGGAAGTTAATTAAATACCATTTGGAGGCATTTAATGTTCGAGCAAAAACGGCTGATTTTTGACAAAAGAGATAACACCCCCCATTACGTCATGCTTCAGAAATGTGGAAAATGGTCCGTTTTCAAATGTTTCATTTTTGAACGTCAGTTCACATTTGTAGGTGGATCATCAGTGTTAGAGCTAAAATTAGCATGTTTAAAGTGATTTTCATGCTTCCAGGGGCTCGGGAAGTTAATTAAATACCATTTGGAGGCATTTAATGTTCGAGCAAAAACGGCTGATTTTCGACAAAAGAGATAACACCCCCCCATTACGTCATGCTTCAGAAATGTGGAAAATGGTCCGTTTTCAAATGTTTTATTTTTGAACGTCAGTTCACATTTGTAGGTGGATCATCAGTGTTAGAGCTAAAATTAGCATGTTTAAAGTGTTTTTCATGCTTCCAGGGGCCCGGGAAGTTAATTAAATACCATTTGGAGGCATTTAATGTTCGAGCAAAAACGGCTGATTTTCGACAAAAGAGATAACACCCCCCCATTACGTCATGCTTCAGAAATGTGGAAAATGGTCCGTTTTCAAATGTTTTATTTTTGAACGTCAGTTCACATTTGTAGGTGGATCATCAGTGTTAGAGCTAAAATTAGCATGTTTAAAGTGATTTTCATGCTTCCAGGGGCCCAAAACACAAGATGTATGGAATGGTTAAAAGTGCATGAAAATGGCCAATTTACTCACTCTGAGTTCTCAAAAAGGGTTTCTTCACCCCGGGAAGTTAATTAAATACCATTTGGAGGCATTTAATGTTCGAGCAAAAACTGCTGATTTTCGACAAAAGAGATAACACCCCCCCATTACGTCATGCTTCAGAAATGTGGAAAATGGTCCGTTTTCAAATGTTTTATTTTTGAACGTCAGTTCACATTTGTAGGTGGATCATCAGTGTTAGAGCTAAAATTAGCATGTTTAAAGTGATTTTCATGCTTCCAGGGGCTCGGGAAGTGAAATAAATACCATTTGGAGGCATTTAATGTTCGAGCAAAAACGGCTGATTTTCGACAAAAGAGATAACACCCCCCCATTACGTCATGCTTCAGAAATGTGGAAAATGGTCCGTTTTCAAATGTTTTATTTTTGAACGTCAGTTCACATTTGTAGGTGGATCATCAGTGTTAGAGCTAAAATTAGCATGTTTAAAGTGATTTTCATGCTTCCAGGGGCTCGGGAAGTTAATTAAATCCCATTTGGAGGCATTTAATGTTCGAGCAAAAACGGCTGATTTTCGACAAAAGAGATAACACCCCCCCATTACGTCATGCTTCAGAAATGTGGAAAATGGTCCGTTTTCAAATGTTTTATTTTTGAACGTCAGTTCACATTTGTAGGTGGATCATCAGTGTTAGAGCTAAAATTAGCATGTTTAAAGTGATTTTCATGCTTCCAGGGGCCCAAAACACAAGATTTATGGAATGGTTAAAAGTGCATGAAAATGGCCAATTTACTCACTCTGAGTTTTCAAAAAGGGTTTCTTCACCCCGGGAAGTTAATTAAATACCATTTGGAGGCATTTAATGTTCGAGCAAAAACGGCTGATTTTCGACAAAAGAGATAACACCCCCCCATTACGTCATGCTTCAGAAATGTGGAAAATGGTCCGTTTTCAAATGTTTTATTTTTGAACGTCAGTTCACATTTGTAGGTGGATCATCAGTGTTAGAGCTAAAATTAGCATGTTTAAAGTGATTTTCATGCTTCCAGGGGCTCGGGAAGTGAAATAAATACCATTTGGAGGCATTTAATGTTCGAGCAAAAACGGCTGATTTTCGACAAAAGAGATAACACCCCCCCCATTACGTCATGCTTCAGAAATGTGGAAAATGGTCCGTTTTCAAATGTTTTATTTTTGAACGTCAGTTCACATTTGTAGGTGGATCATCAGTGTTAGAGCTAAAATTAGCATGTTTAAAGTGATTTTCATGCTTCCAGGGGCTTGGGAAGTTAATTAAATACCATTTGGAGGCATTTAATGTTCGAGCAAAAACGGCTGATTTTCGACAAAAGAGATAACACCCCCCCATTACGTCATGCTTCAGAAATGTGGAAAATGGTCCGTTTTCAAAAGTTTTATTTTTGAACGTCAGTTCACATTTGCAGGTGGATCATCAGTGTTAGAGCTAAAATTAGCATGTTTAAAGTGATTTTCATGCTTCCAGGGGCCCAAAACACAAGATTAATGGAATGGTTAAAAGTGCATGCAAATGGCCAATTTACTCACTCTGAGTTCTCAAAAAGGGTTTCTTCACCCCGGGAAGTGAAATAAATACCATTTGGAGGCATTTAATGTTCGAGCAAAAACGGCTGATTTTCGACAAAAGAGATAACACCCCCCCATTACGTCATGCTTCAGAAATGTGGAAAATGGTCCGTTTTCAAATGTTTTATTTTTGAACGTCAGTTCACATTTGTAGGTGGATCATCAGTGTTAGAGCTAAAATTAGCATGTTTAAAGTGATTTTCATGCTTCCAGGGGCTCGGGAAGTTAATTAAATACCATTTGGAGGCATTTAATGTTCGAGCAAAAACGGCTGATTTTCGACAAAAGAGATAACACCCCCCCATTACGTCATGCTTCAGAAATGTGGAAAATGGTCCGTTTTCAAATGTTTTATTTTTGAACGTCAGTTCACATTTGTAGGTGGATCATCAGTGTTAGAGCTAAAATTAGCATGTTTAAAGTGATTTTCATGCTTCCAGGGGCCCAAAACACAAGATTTATGGAATGGTTAAAAGTGAATGAAAATGGCCAATTTACTCACTCTGAGTTCTCAAAAAGGGTTTCTTCACCCCGGGAAGTTAATTAAATACCATTTGGAGGCATTTAATGTTCGAGCAAAAACGGCTGATTTTCGACAAAAGAGATAACACCCCCCCATTACGTCATGCTTCAGAAATGTGGAAAATGGTCCGTTTTCAAATGTTTTATTTTTGAACGTCAGTTCACATTTGTAGGTGGATCATCAGTGTTAGAGCTAAAATTAGCATGTTTAAAGTGATTTTCATGCTTCCAGGGGCTCGGGAAGTTAATTAAATACCATTTGGAGGCATTTAATGTTCGAGCAAAAACGGCTGATTTTCGACAAAAGAGATAACACCCCCCCATTACGTCATGCTTCAGAAATGTGGAAAATGGTCCGTTTTCAAATGTTTTATTTTTGAACGTCAGTTCACATTTGTAGGTGGATCATCAGTGTTAGAGCTAAAATTAGCATGTTTAAAGTGATTTTCATGCTTCCAGGGGCCCAAAACACAAGATTTATGGAATGGTTAAAAGTGCATGAAAATGGCCAATTTACTCACTCTGAGTTCTCAAAAAGGGTTTCTTCACCCCGGGAAGTTAATTAAATACCATTTGGAGGCATTTAATGTTCGAGCAAAAACGGCTGATTTTTGACAAAAGAGATAACACCCCCCCATTACGTCATGCTTCAGAAATGTGGAAAATGGTCCGTTTTCAAATGTTTTATTTTTGAACGTCAGTTCACATTTGTAGGTGGATCATCAGTGTTAGAGCTAAAATTAGCATGTTTAAAGTGATTTTCATGCTTCCAGGGGCTCGGGAAGTTAATTAAATCCCATTTGGAGGCATTTAATGTTCGAGCAAAAACGGCTGATTTTCGACAAAAGAGATAACACCCCCCCATTACGTCATGCTTCAGAAATGTGGAAAATGGTCCGTTTTCAAATGTTTTATTTTTGAACGTCAGTTCACATTTGTAGGTGGATCATCAGTGTTAGAGCTAAAATTAGCATGTTTAAAGTGATTTTCATGCTTCCAGGGGCCCAAAACACAAGATTTATGGAATGGTTAAAAGTGCATGAAAATGGCCAATTTACTCACTCTGAGTTCTCAAAAAGGGTTTCTTCACCCCGGGAAGTTAATTAAATACCATTTGGAGGCATTTAATGTTCGAGCAAAAACGGCTGATTTTCGACAAAAGAGATAACACCCCCCCATTACGTCATGCTTCAGAAATGTGGAAAATGGTCCGTTTTCAAATGTTTTATTTTTGAACGTCAGTTCACATTTGTAGGTGGATCATCAGTGTTAGAGCTAAAATTAGCATGTTTAAAGTGATTTTCATGCTTCCAGGGGCTCGGGAAGTTAATTAAATACCATTTGGAGGCATTTAATGTTCGAGCAAAAACGGCTGATTTTCGACAAAAGAGATAACACCCCCCCATTACGTCATGCTTCAGAAATGTGGAAAATGGTCCGTTTTCAAATGTTTTATTTTTGAACGTCAGTTCACATTTGTAGGTGGATCATCAGTGTTAGAGCTAAAATTAGCATGTTTAAAGTGATTTTCATGCTTCCAGGGGCCCAAAACACAAGATTTATGGAATGGTTAAAAGTGCATGAAAATGGCCAATTTACTCACTCTGAGTTCTCAAAAAGGGTTTCTTCACCCCGGGAAGTTAATTAAATACCATTTGGAGGCATTTAATGTTCGAGCAAAAACGGCTGATTTTTGACAAAAGAGATAACACCCCCCCATTCCGTCATGCTTCAGAAATGTGGAAAATGGTCCGTTTTCAAATGTTTTATTTTTGAACGTCAGTTCACATTTGTAGGTGGATCATCAGTGTTAGAGCTAAAATTAGCATGTTTAAAGCGATTTTCATGCTTCCAGGGGCTCGGGAAGTTAATTAAATACCATTTGGAGGCATTTAATGTTCGAGCAAAAACGGCTGATTTTCGACAAAAGAGATAACACCCCCCATTACGTCATGCTTCAGAAATGTGGAAAATGGTCCGTTTTCAAATGTTTTATTTTTGAACGTCAGTTCACATTTGTAGGTGGATCATCAGTATTAGAGCTAAAATTAGCATGTTTAAAGTGATTTTCATGCTTCCAGGGGCTCGGGAAGTTAATTAAATACCATTTGGAGGCATTTAATGTTCGAGCAAAAACGGCTGATTTTCGACAAAAGAGATAACACCCCCCCATTACGTCATGCTTCAGAAATGTGGAAAATGGTCCGTTTTCAAATGTTTTATTTTTGAACGTCAGTTCACATTTGTAGGTGGATCATCAGTGTTAGAGCTAAAATTAGCATGTTTAAAGTGATTTTCATGCTTCCAGGGGCCCAAAACACAAGATTTATGGAATGGTTAAAAGTGCATGAAAATGGCCAATTTACTCACTCTGAGTTCTCAAAAAGGGTTTCTTCACCCCGGGAAGTTAATTAAATACCATTTGGAGGCATTTAATGTTCGAGCAAAAACGGCTGATTTTCGACAAAAGAGATAACACCCCCCCATTACGTCATGCTTCAGAAATGTGGAAAATGGTCCGTTTTCAAATGTTTTATTTTTGAACGTCAGTTCACATTTGTAGGTGGATCATCAGTGTTAGAGCTAAAATTAGCATGTTTAAAGTGATTTTCATGCTTCCAGGGGCTCGGGAAGTTAATTAAATACCATTTGGAGGCATTTAATGTTCGAGCAAAAACGGCTTATTTTCGACAAAAGAGATAACACCCCCCCATTACGTCATGCTTCAGAAATGTGGAAAATGGTCCGTTTTCAAATGTTTTATTTTTGAACGTCAGTTCACATTTGTAGGTGGATCATCAGTGTTAGAGCTAAAATTAGCATGTTTAAAGTGATTTTCATGCTTCCAGGGGCCCAAAACACAAGATTTATGGAATGGTTAAAAGTGCATGAAAATGGCCAATTTACTCACTCTGAGTTCTCAAAAAGGGTTTCTTCACCCCGGGAAGTTAATTAAATACCATTTGGAGGCATTTAATGTTCGAGCAAAAACGGCTGATTTTTGACAAAAGAGATAACACCCCCCCATTACGTCATGCTTCAGAAATGTGGAAAATGGTCCGTTTTCAAATGTTTTATTTTTGAACGTCAGTTCACATTTGTAGGTGGATCATCAGTGTTAGAGCTAAAATTAGCATGTTTAAAGTGATTTTCATGCTTCCAGGGGCTCGGGAAGTTAATTAAATACCATTTGGAGGCATTTAATGTTCGAGCAAAAACGGCTGATTTTCGACAAAAGAGATAACACCCCCCATTACGTCATGCTTCAGAAATGTGGAAAATGGTCCGTTTTCAAATGTTTTATTTTTGAACGTCAGTTCACATTTGTAGGTGGATCATCAGTGTTAGAGCTAAAATTAGCATGTTTAAAGTGATTTTCATGCTTCCAGGGGCCCAAAACACAAGATTTATGGAATGGTTAAAAGTGCATGAAAATGGCCAATTTACTCACTCTGAGTTCTCAAAAAGGGTTTCTTCACCCTGGGAAGTTAATTAAATACCATTTGGAGGCATTTAATGTTCGAGCAAAAACGGCTGATTTTCGACAAAAGAGATAACACCCCCCCATTACGTCATGCTTCAGAAATGTGGAAAATGGTCCGTTTTCAAATGTTTTATTTTTGAACGTCAGTTCACATTTGTAGGTGGATCATCAGTGTTAGAGCTAAAATTAGCATGTTTAAAGTGATTTTCATGCTTCCAGGGGCTCGGGAAGTTAATTAAATACCATTTGGAGGCATTTAATGTTCGAGCAAAAACGGCTGATTTTCGACAAAAGAGATAACACCCCCCCATTACGTCATGCTTCAGAAATGTGGAAAATGGTCCGTTTTCAAATGTTTTATTTTTGAACGTCAGTTCACATTTGTAGGTGGATCATCAGTGTTAGAGCTATAATTAGCATGTTTAAAGTGATTTTCATGCTTCCAGGGGCCCAAAACACAAGATTTATGGAATGGTTAAAAGTGCATGAAAATGGCCAATTTACTCACTCTGAGTTCTCAAAAAGGGTTTCTTCACCCCGGGAAGTTAATTAAATACCATTTGGAGGCATTTAATGTTCGAGCAAAAACGGCTGATTTTTGACAAAAGAGATAACACCCCCCCATTACGTCATGCTTCAGAAATGTGGAAAATGGTCCGTTTTCAAATGTTTTATTTTTGAACGTCAGTTCACATTTGTAGGTGGATCATCAGTGTTAGAGCTAAAATTAGCATGTTTAAAGTGATTTTCATGCTTCCAGGGGCTCGGGAAGTTAATTAAATACCATTTGGAGGCATTTAATGTTCGAGCAAAAACGGCTGATTTTTGACAAAAGAGATAACACCCCCCCATTACGTCATGCTTCAGAAATGTGGAAAATGGTCCGTTTTCAAATGTTTTATTTTTGAACGTCAGTTCACATTTGTAGGTGGATCATCAGTGTTAGAGCTAAAATTAGCATGTTTAAAGTGATTTTCATGCTTCCAGGGGCTCGGGAAGTTAATTAAATACCATTTGGAGGCATTTAATGTTCGAGCAAAAACGGCTGATTTTCGACAAAAGAGATAACACCCCCCCATTACGTCATGCTTCAGAAATGTGGAAAATGGTCCGTTTTCAAATGTTTTATTTTTGAACGTCAGTTCACATTTGTAGGTGGATCATCAGTGTTAGAGCTAAAATTAGCATGTTTAAAGTGATTTTCATGCTTCCAGGGGCCCAAAACACAAGATTTATGGAATGGTTAAAAGTGCATGAAAATGGCCAATTTACTCACTCTGAGTTCTCAAAAAGGGTTTCTTCACCCCGGGAAGTTAATTAAATACCATTTGGAGGCATTTAATGTTCGAGCAAAAACGGCTGATTTTCGACAAAAGAGATAACACCCCCCCCATTACGTCATGCTTCAGAAATGTGGAAAATGGTCCGTTTTCAAATGTTTTATTTTTGAACGTCAGTTCACATTTGTAGGTGGATCATCAGTGTTAGAGCTAAAATTAGCATGTTTAAAGTGATTTTCATGCTTCCAGGGGCTCGGGAAGTTAATTAAATACCATTTGGAGGCATTTAATGTTCGAGCAAAAACGGCTGATTTTCGACAAAAGAGATAACACCCCCCCATTACGTCATGCTTCAGAAATGTGGAAAATGGTCCGTTTTCAAATGTTTTATTTTTGAACGTCAGTTCACATTTGTAGGTGGATCATCAGTGTTAGAGCTAAAATTAGCATGTTTAAAGTGATTTTCATGCTTCCAGGGGCCCAAAACACAAGATTTATGGAATGGTTAAAAGTGCATGAAAATGGCCAATTTACTCACTCTGAGTTCTCAAAAAGGGTTTCTTCACCCCGGGAAGTTGATTAAATACCATTTGGAGGCATTTATGTTCGAGCAAAAACGGCCGATTTTCGACAAAAGAGATAACACCCCCCCATTACGTCATGCTTCAGAAATGTGGAAAATGGTCCGTTTTCAAATGTTTTATTTTTGAACGTCAGTTCACATTTGTAGGTGGATCATCAGTGTTAGAGCTAAAATTAGCATGTTTAAAGTGATTTTCATGCTTCCAGGGGCTCGGGAAGTTAATTAAATACCATTTGGAGGCATTTAATGTTCGAGCAAAAACGGCTGATTTTCGACAAAAGAGATAACACCCCCCCCATTACGTCATGCTTCAGAAATGTGGAAAATGGTCCGTTTTCAAATGTTTTATTTTTGAACGTCAGTTCACATTTGTAGGTGGATCATCAGTGTTAGAGCTAAAATTAGCATGTTTAAAGTGATTTTCATGCTTCCAGGGGCCCAAAACACAAGATTTATGGAATGGTTAAAAGTGCATGAAAATGGCCAATTTACTCACTCTGAGTTCTCAAAAAGGGTTTCTTCATCCCGGGAAGTTAATTAAATACCATTTGGAGGCATTTAATGTTCGAGCAAAAACGGCTGATTTTCGACAACAGAGATAACACCCCCCCATTACGTCATGCTTCAGAAATGTGGAAAATGTTCCGTTTTCAAATGTTTTATTTTTGAACGTCAGTTCACATTTGTAGGTGGATCATCAGTGTTAGAGCTAAAATTAGCATGTTTAAAGTGATTTTCATGCTTCCAGGGGCTCGGGAAGTTAATTAAATACCATTTGGAGGCATTTAATGTTCGAGCAAAAACGGCTGATTTTCGACAAAAGAGATAACACCCCCCCATTACGTCATGCTTCAGAAATGTGGAAAATGGTCAGTTTTCAAATGTTTTATTTTTGAACGTCAGTTCACATTTGTAGGTGGATCATCAGTGTTAGAGCTAAAATTAGCATGTTTAAAGTGATTTTCATGCTTCCAGGGGCCCAAAACACAAGATTTATGGAATGGTTAAAAGTGCATGAAAATGGCCAATTTACTCACTCTGAGTTCTCAAAAAGGGTTTCTTCACCCCGGGAAGTTAATTAAATACCATTTGGAGGCATTTAATGTTCGAGCAAAAACGGCTGATTTTTGACAAAAGAGATAACACCCCCCCATTACGTCATGCTTCAGAAATGTGGAAAATGGTCCGTTTTCAAATGTTTCATTTTTGAACGTCAGTTCACATTTGTAGGTGGATCATCAGTGTTAGAGCTAAAATTAGCATGTTTAAAGTGATTTTCATGCTTCCAGGGGCTCGGGAAGTTAATTAAATACCATTTGGAGGCATTTAATGTTCGAGCAAAAACGGCTGATTTTCGACAAAAGAGATAACACCCCCCCATTACGTCATGCTTCAGAAATGTGGAAAATGGTCCGTTTTCAAATGTTTTATTTTTGAACGTCAGTTCACATTTGTAGGTGGATCATCAGTGTTAGAGCTAAAATTAGCATGTTTAAAGTGTTTTTCATGCTTCCAGGGGCCCGGGAAGTTAATTAAATACCATTTGGAGGCATTTAATGTTCGAGCAAAAACGGCTGATTTTCGACAAAAGAGATAACACCCCCCCATTACGTCATGCTTCAGAAATGTGGAAAATGGTCCGTTTTCAAATGTTTTATTTTTGAACGTCAGTTCACATTTGTAGGTGGATCATCAGTGTTAGAGCTAAAATTAGCATGTTTAAAGTGATTTTCATGCTTCCAGGGGCCCAAAACACAAGATGTATGGAATGGTTAAAAGTGCATGAAAATGGCCAATTTACTCACTCTGAGTTCTCAAAAAGGGTTTCTTCACCCCGGGAAGTTAATTAAATACCATTTGGAGGCATTTAATGTTCGAGCAAAAACTGCTGATTTTCGACAAAAGAGATAACACCCCCCCATTACGTCATGCTTCAGAAATGTGGAAAATGGTCCGTTTTCAAATGTTTTATTTTTGAACGTCAGTTCACATTTGTAGGTGGATCATCAGTGTTAGAGCTAAAATTAGCATGTTTAAAGTGATTTTCATGCTTCCAGGGGCTCGGGAAGTGAAATAAATACCATTTGGAGGCATTTAATGTTCGAGCAAAAACGGCTGATTTTCGACAAAAGAGATAACACCCCCCATTACGTCATGCTTCAGAAATGTGGAAAATGGTCCGTTTTCAAATGTTTTATTTTTGAACGTCAGTTCACATTTGTAGGTGGATCATCAGTGTTAGAGCTAAAATTAGCATGTTTAAAGTGATTTTCATGCTTCCAGGGGCTCGGGAAGTTAATTAAATACCATTTGGAGGCATTTAATGTTCGAGCAAAAACGGCTGATTTTCGACAAAAGAGATAACACCCCCCCATTACGTCATGCTTCAGAAATGTGGAAAATGGTCCGTTTTCAAATGTTTTATTTTTGAACGTCAGTTCACATTTGTAGGTGGATCATCAGTGTTAGAGCTAAAATTAGCATGTTTAAAGTGATTTTCATGCTTCCAAGGGCTCGGGAAGTGAAATAAATACGATTTGGAGGCATTTAATGTTCGAGCAAAAACGGCTGATTTTCGACAAAAGAGATAACACCCCCCCCATTACGTCATGCTTCAGAAATGTGGAAAATGGTCGGTTTTCAAATGTTTTATTTTTGAACGTCAGTTCACATTTGTAGGTGGATCATCAGTGTTAGAGCTAAAATTAGCATGTTTAAAGTGATTTTCATGCTTCCAGGGGCTTGGGAAGTTAATTAAATACCATTTGGAGGCATTTAATGTTCGAGCAAAAACGGCTGATTTTCGACAAAAGAGATAACACCCCCCCATTACGTCATGCTTCAGAAATGTGGAAAATGGTCCGTTTTCAAAAGTTTTATTTTTGAACGTCAGTTCACATTTGCAGGTGGATCATCAGTGTTAGAGCTAAAATTAGCATGTTTAAAGTGATTTTCATGCTTCCAGGGGCCCAAAACACAAGATTAATGGAATGGTTAAAAGTGCATGCAAATGGCCAATTTACTCACTCTGAGTTCTCAAAAAGGGTTTCTTCACCCCGGGAAGTGAAATAAATACCATTTGGAGGCATTTAATGTTCGAGCAAAAACGGCTGATTTTCGACAAAAGAGATAACACCCCCCCATTACGTCATGCTTCAGAAATGTGGAAAATGGTCCGTTTTCAAATGTTTTATTTTTGAACGTCAGTTCACATTTGTAGGTGGATCATCAGTGTTAGAGCTAAAATTAGCATGTTTAAAGTGATTTTCATGCTTCCAGGGGCTCGGGAAGTTAATTAAATACCATTTGGAGGCATTTAATGTTCGAGCAAAAACGGCTGATTTTCGACAAAAGAGATAACACCCCCCCATTACGTCATGCTTCAGAAATGTGGAAAATGGTCCGTTTTCAAATGTTTTATTTTTGAACGTCAGTTCACATTTGTAGGTGGATCATCAGTGTTAGAGCTAAAATTAGCATGTTTAAAGTGATTTTCATGCTTCCAGGGGCCCAAAACACAAGATTTATGGAATGGTTAAAAGTGAATGAAAATGGCCAATTTACTCACTCTGAGTTCTCAAAAAGGGTTTCTTCACCCCGGGAAGTTAATTAAATACCATTTGGAGGCATTTAATGTTCGAGCAAAAACGGCTGATTTTCGACAAAAGAGATAACACCCCCCCATTACGTCATGCTTCAGAAATGTGGAAAATGGTCCGTTTTCAAATGTTTTATTTTTGAACGTCAGTTCACATTTGTAGGTGGATCATCAGTGTTAGAGCTAAAATTAGCATGTTTAAAGTGATTTTCATGCTTCCAGGGGCTCGGGAAGTTAATTAAATACCATTTGGAGGCATTTAATGTTCGAGCAAAAACGGCTGATTTTCGACAAAAGAGATAACACCCCCCCATTACGTCATGCTTCAGAAATGTGGAAAATGGTCCGTTTTCAAATGTTTTATTTTTGAACGTCAGTTCACATTTGTAGGTGGATCATCAGTGTTAGAGCTAAAATTAGCATGTTTAAAGTGATTTTCATGCTTCCAGGGGCCCAAAACACAAGATTTATGGAATGGTTAAAAGTGCATGAAAATGGCCAATTTACTCACTCTGAGTTCTCAAAAAGGGTTTCTTCACCCCGGGAAGTTAATTAAATACCATTTGGAGGCATTTAATGTTCGAGCAAAAACGGCTGATTTTTGACAAAAGAGATAACACCCCCCCATTACGTCATGCTTCAGAAATGTGGAAAATGGTCCGTTTTCAAATGTTTTATTTTTGAACGTCAGTTCACATTTGTAGGTGGATCATCAGTGTTAGAGCTAAAATTAGCATGTTTAAAGTGATTTTCATGCTTCCAGGGGCCCAAAACACAAGATTTATGGAATGGTTAAAAGTGCATGAAAATGGCCAATTTACTCACTCTGAGTTCTCAAAAAGGGTTTCTTCACCCCGGGAAGTTAATTAAATACCATTTGGAGGCATTTAATGTTCGAGCAAAAACGGCTGATTTTCGACAAAAGAGATAACACCCCCCCATTACGTCATGCTTCAGAAATGTGGAAAATGGTCCGTTTTCAAATGTTTTATTTTTGAACGTCAGTTCACATTTGTAGGTGGATCATCAGTGTTAGAGCTAAAATTAGCATGTTTAAAGTGATTTTCATGCTTCCAGGGGCTCGGGAAGTTAATTAAATACCATTTGGAGGCATTTAATGTTCGAGCAAAAACGGCTGATTTTCGACAAAAGAGATAACACCCCCCCATTACGTCATGCTTCAGAAATGTGGAAAATGGTCCGTTTTCAAATGTTTTATTTTTGAACGTCAGTTCACATTTGTAGGTGGATCATCAGTGTTAGAGCTAAAATTAGCATGTTTAAAGTGATTTTCATGCTTCCAGGGGCCCAAAACACAAGATTTATGGAATGGTTAAAAGTGCATGAAAATGGCCAATTTACTCACTCTGAGTTCTCAAAAAGGGTTTCTTCACCCCGGGAAGTTAATTAAATACCATTTGGAGGCATTTAATGTTCGAGCAAAAACGGCTGATTTTTGACAAAAGAGATAACACCCCCCCATTCCGTCATGCTTCAGAAATGTGGAAAATGGTCCGTTTTCAAATGTTTTATTTTTGAACGTCAGTTCACATTTGTAGGTGGATCATCAGTGTTAGCGCTAAAATTAGCATGTTTAAAGCGATTTTCATGCTTCCAGGGGCTCGGGAAGTTAATTAAATACCATTTGGAGGCATTTAATGTTCGAGCAAAAACGGCTGATTTTCGACAAAAGAGATAACACCCCCCCATTACGTCATGCTTCAGAAATGTGGAAAATGGTCCGTTTTCAAATGTTTTATTTTTGAACGTCAGTTCACATTTGTAGGTGGATCATCAGTATTAGAGCTAAAATTAGCATGTTTAAAGTGATTTTCATGCTTCCAGGGGCTCGGGAAGTTAATTAAATACCATTTGGAGGCATTTAATGTTCGAGCAAAAACGGCTGATTTTCGACAAAAGAGATAACACCCCCCCATTACGTCATGCTTCAGAAATGTGGAAAATGGTCCGTTTTCAAATGTTTTATTTTTGAACGTCAGTTCACATTTGTAGGTGGATCATCAGTGTTAGAGCTAAAATTAGCATGTTTAAAGTGATTTTCATGCTTCCAGGGGCCCAAAACACAAGATTTATGGAATGGTTAAAAGTGCATGAAAATGGCCAATTTACTCACTCTGAGTTCTCAAAAAGGGTTTCTTCACCCCGGGAAGTTAATTAAATACCATTTGGAGGCATTTAATGTTCGAGCAAAAACGGCTGATTTTCGACAAAAGAGATAACACCCCCCCATTACGTCATGCTTCAGAAATGTGGAAAATGGTCCGTTTTCAAATGTTTTATTTTTGAACGTCAGTTCACATTTGTAGGTGGATCATCAGTGTTAGAGCTAAAATTAGCATGTTTAAAGTGATTTTCATGCTTCCAGGGGCCCAAAACACAAGATTTATGGAATGGTTAAAAGTGCATGAAAATGGCCAATTTACTCACTCTGAGTTCTCAAAAAGGGTTTCTTCACCCTGGGAAGTTAATTAAATACCATTTGGAGGCATTTAATGTTCGAGCAAAAACGGCTGATTTTCGACAAAAGAGATAACACCCCCCATTACGTCATGCTTCAGAAATGTGGAAAATGGTCCGTTTTCAAATGTTTTATTTTTGAACGTCAGTTCACATTTGTAGGTGGATCATCAGTGTTAGAGCTAAAATTAGCATGTTTAAAGTGATTTTCATGCTTCCAGGGGCTCGGGAAGTTAATTAAATACCATTTGGAGGCATTTAATGTTCGAGCAAAAACGGCTGATTTTCGACAAAAGAGATAACACCCCCCCATTACGTCATGCTTCAGAAATGTGGAAAATGGTCCGTTTTCAAATGTTTTATTTTTGAACGTCAGTTCACATTTGTAGGTGGATCATCAGTGTTAGAGCTAAAATTAGCATGTTTAAAGTGATTTTCATGCTTCCAGGGGCCCAAAACACAAGATTTATGGAATGGTTAAAAGTGCATGAAAATGGCCAATTTACTCACTCTGAGTTCTCAAAAAGGGTTTCTTCACCCCGGGAAGTTAATTAAATACCATTTGGAGGCATTTAATGTTCGAGCAAAAACGGCTGATTTTCGACAAAAGAGATAACACCCCCCCATTACGTCATGCTTCAGAAATGTGGAAAATGGTCCGTTTTCAAATGTTTTATTTTTGAACGTCAGTTCACATTTGTAGGTGGATCATCAGTGTTAGAGCTAAAATTAGCATGTTTAAAGTGATTTTCATGCTTCCAGGGGCTCGGGAAGTTAATTAAATACCATTTGGAGGCATTTAATGTTCGAGCAAAAACGGCTTATTTTCGACAAAAGAGATAACACCCCCCCATTACGTCATGCTTCAGAAATGTGGAAAATGGTCCGTTTTCAAATGTTTTATTTTTGAACGTCAGTTCACATTTGTAGGTGGATCATCAGTGTTAGAGCTAAAATTAGCATGTTTAAAGTGATTTTCATGCTTCCAGGGGCCCAAAACACAAGATTTATGGAATGGTTAAAAGTGCATGAAAATGGCCAATTTACTCACTCTGAGTTCTCAAAAAGGGTTTCTTCACCCCGGGAAGTTAATTAAATACCATTTGGAGGCATTTAATGTTCGAGCAAAAACGGCTGATTTTTGACAAAAGAGATAACACCCCCCCATTACGTCATGCTTCAGAAATGTGGAAAATGGTCCGTTTTCAAATGTTTTATTTTTGAACGTCAGTTCACATTTGTAGGTGGATCATCAGTGTTAGAGCTAAAATTAGCATGTTTAAAGTGATTTTCATGCTTCCAGGGGCTCGGGAAGTTAATTAAATACCATTTGGAGGCATTTAATGTTCGAGCAAAAACGGCTGATTTTCGATAAAAGAGATAACACCCCCCATTACGTCATGCTTCAGAAATGTGGAAAATGGTCCGTTTTCAAATGTTTTATTTTTGAACGTCAGTTCACATTTGTAGGTGGATCATCAGTGTTAGAGCTAAAATTAGCATGTTTAAAGTGATTTTCATGCTTCCAGGGGCCCAAAACACAAGATTTATGGAATGGTTAAAAGTGCATGAAAATGGCCAATTTACTCACTCTGAGTTCTCAAAAAGGGTTTCTTCACCCTGGGAAGTTAATTAAATACCATTTGGAGGCATTTAATGTTCGAGCAAAAACGGCTGATTTTCGACAAAAGAGATAACACCCCCCATTACGTCATGCTTCAGAAATGTGGAAAATGGTCCGTTTTCAAATGTTTTATTTTTGAACGTCAGTTCACATTTGTAGGTGGATCATCAGTGTTAGAGCTAAAATTAGCATGTTTAAAGTGATTTTCATGCTTCCAGGGGCTCGGGAAGTTAATTAAATACCATTTGGAGGCATTTAATGTTCGAGCAAAAACGGCTGATTTTCGACAAAAGAGATAACACCCCCCCATTACGTCATGCTTCAGAAATGTGGAAAATGGTCCGTTTTCAAATGTTTTATTTTTGAACGTCAGTTCACATTTGTAGGTGGATCATCAGTGTTAGAGCTATAATTAGCATGTTTAAAGTGATTTTCATGCTTCAAGGGGCCCAAAACACAAGATTTATGGAATGGTTAAAAGTGCATGAAAATGGCCAATTTACTCACTCTGAGTTCTCAAAAAGGGTTTCTTCACCCCGGGAAGTTAATTAAATACCATTTGGAGGCATTTAATGTTCGAGCAAAAACGGCTGATTTTTGACAAAAGAGATAACACCCCCCCATTACGTCATGCTTCAGAAATGTGGAAAATGGTCCGTTTTCAAATGTTTTATTTTTGAACGTCAGTTCACATTTGTAGGTGGATCATCAGTGTTAGAGCTAAAATTAGCATGTTTAAAGTGATTTTCATGCTTCCAGGGGCTCGGGAAGTTAATTAAATACCATTTGGAGGCATTTAATGTTCGAGCAAAAACGGCTGATTTTTGACAAAAGAGATAACACCCCCCCATTACGTCATGCTTCAGAAATGTGGAAAATGGTCCGTTTTCAAATGTTTTATTTTTGAACGTCAGTTCACATTTGTAGGTGGATCATCAGTGTTAGAGCTAAAATTAGCATGTTTAAAGTGATTTTCATGCTTCCAGGGGCTCGGGAAGTTAATTAAATACCATTTGGAGGCATTTAATGTTCGAGCAAAAACGGCTGATTTTCGACAAAAGAGATAACACCCCCCCATTACGTCATGCTTCAGAAATGTGGAAAATGGTCCGTTTTCAAATGTTTTATTTTTGAACGTCAGTTCACATTTGTAGGTGGATCATCAGTGTTAGAGCTAAAATTAGCATGTTTAAAGTGATTTTCATGCTTCCAGGGGCCCAAAACACAAGATTTATGGAATGGTTAAAAGTGCATGAAAATGGCCAATTTACTCACTCTGAGTTCTCAAAAAGGGTTTCTTCACCCCGGGAAGTTAATTAAATACCATTTGGAGGCATTTAATGTTCGAGCAAAAACGGCTGATTTTCGACAAAAGAGATAACACCCCCCCCATTACGTCATGCTTCAGAAATGTGGAAAATGGTCCGTTTTCTAATGTTTTATTTTTGAACGTCAGTTCACATTTGTAGGTGGATCATCAGTGTTAGAGCTAAAATTAGCATGTTTAAAGTGATTTTCATGCTTCCAGGGGCTCGGGAAGTTAATTAAATACCATTTGGAGGCATTTAATGTTCGAGCAAAAACGGCTGATTTTCGACAAAAGAGATAACACCCCCCCATTACGTCATGCTTCAGAAATGTGGAAAATGGTCCGTTTTCAAATGTTTTATTTTTGAACGTCAGTTCACATTTGTAGGTGGATCATCAGTGTTAGAGCTAAAATTAGCATGTTTAAAGTGATTTTCATGCTTCCAGGGGCCCAAAACACAAGATTTATGGAATGGTTAAAAGTGCATGAAAATGGCCAATTTACTCACTCTGAGTTCTCAAAAAGGGTTTCTTCACCCCGGGAAGTTAATTAAATACCATTTGGAGGCATTTAATGTTCGAGCAAAAACGGCCGATTTTCGACAAAAGAGATAACACCCCCCCATTACGTCATGCTTCAGAAATGTGGAAAATGGTCCGTTTTCAAATGTTTTATTTTTGAACGTCAGTTCACATTTGTAGGTGGATCATCAGTGTTAGAGCTAAAATTAGCATGTTTAAAGTGATTTTCATGCTTCCAGGGGCTCGGGAAGTTAATTAAATACCATTTGGAGGCATTTAATGTTCGAGCAAAAACGGCTGATTTTCGACAAAAGAGATAACACCCCCCCATTACGTCATGCTTCAGAAATGTGGAAAATGGTCCGTTTTCAAATGTTTTATTTTTGAACGTCAGTTCACATTTGTAGGTGGATCATCAGTGTTAGAGCTAAAATTAGCATGTTTAAAGTGATTTTCATGCTTCCAGGGGCTCGAGAAGTTAATTAAATACCATTTGGAGGCATTTAATGTTCGAGCAAAAACGGCTGATTTTCGACAAAAGAGATAACACCCCCCCATTACGTCATGCTTCAGAAATGTGGAAAATGGTCCGTTTTCAAATGTTTTATTTTTCAACGTCAGTTCACATTTGTAGGTGGATCATCAGTGTTAGAGCTAAAATTAGCATGTTTAAAGTGATTTTCATGCTTCCAGGGGCTCGGGAAGTTAATTAAATACCATTTGGAGGCATTTAATGTTCGAGCAAAAACGGCTGATTTTCGACAAAAGAGATAACACCCCCCCATTACGTCATGCTTCAGAAATGTGGAAAATGGTCCGTTTTCAAATGTTTTATTTTTGAACGTCAGTTCACATTTATAGGTGGATCATCAGTGTTAGAGCTAAAATTAGCATGTTTAAAGTGATTTTCATGCTTCCAGGGGCTCGGGAAGTGAAATAAATACCATTTGGAGGCATTTAATGTTCGAGCAAAAACGGCTGATTTTCGACAAAAGAGATAACACCCCCCCATTACGTCATGCTTCAGAAATGTGGAAAATGGTCCGTTTTCAAATGTTTTATTTTTGAACGTCAGTTCACATTTGTAGGTGGATCATCAGTGTTAGAGCTAAAATTAGCATGTTTAAAGTGATTTTCATGCTTCCAGGGGCTCGGGAAGTTAATTAAATACCATTTGGAGGCATTTAATGTTCGAGCAAAAACGGCTGATTTTCGACAAAAGAGATAACACCCCCCCATTACGTCATGCTTCAGAAATGTGGAAAATGGTCCGTTTTCAAATGTTTTATTTTTCAACGTCAGTTCACATTTGTAGGTGGATCATCAGTGTTAGAGCTAAAATTAGCATGTTTAAAGTGATTTTCATGCTTCCAGGGGCTCGGGAAGTTAATTAAATACCATTTGGAGGCATTTAATGTTCGAGCAAAAACGGCTGATTTTCGACAAAAGAGATAACACCCCCCCATTACGTCATGCTTCAGAAATGTGGAAAATGGTCCGTTTTCAAATGTTTTATTTTTGAACGTCAGTTCACATTTGTAGGTGGATCATCAGTGTTAGAGCTAAAATTAGCATGTTTAAAGTGATTTTCATGCTTCCAGGGGCTCGGGAAGTGAAATAAATACCATTTGGAGGCATTTAATGTTCGAGCAAAAACGGCTGATTTTCGACAAAAGAGATAACACCCCCCCATTACGTCATGCTTCAGAAATGTGGAAAATGGTCCGTTTTCAAATGTTTTATTTTTGAACGTCAGTTCACATTTGTAGGTGGATCATCAGTGTTAGAGCTAAAATTAGCATGTTTAAAGTGATTTTCATGCTTCCAGGGGCTCGGGAAGTTAATTAAATACCATTTGGAGGCATTTAATGTTCGAGCAAAAACGGCTGATTTTCGACAAAAGAGATAACACCCCCCCATTACGTCATGCTTCAGAAATGTGGAAAATGGTCAGTTTTCAAATGTTTTATTTTTGAACGTCAGTTCACATTTGTAGGTGGATCATCAGTGTTAGAGCTAAAATTAGCATGTTTAAAGTGATTTTCATGCTTCCAGGGGCCCAAAACACAAGATTAATGGAATGGTTAAAAGTGCATGAAAATGGCCAATTTACTCACTCTGAGTTCTCAAAAAGGGTTTCTTCACCCCGGGAAGTTAATTAAATACCATTTGGAGGCATTTAATGTTCGAGCAAAAACGGCTGATTTTCGACAAAAGAGATAACACCCCCCCATTACGTCATGCTTCAGAAATGTGGAAAATGGTCCGTTTTCAAATGTTTTATTTTTGAACGTCAGTTCACATTTGTAGGTGGATCATCAGTGTTAGAGCTAAAATTAGCATGTTTAAAGTGATTTTCATGCTTCCAGGGGCTCGGGAAGTTAATTAAATACCATTTGGAGGCATTTAATGTTCGAGCAAAAACGGCTTATTTTCGACAAAAGAGATAACACCCCCCCATTACGTCATGCTTCAGAAATGTGGAAAATGGTCCGTTTTCAAATGTTTTATTTTTGAACGTCAGTTCACATTTGTAGGTGGATCATCAGTGTTAGAGCTAAAATTAGCATGTTTAAAGTGATTTTCATGCTTCCAGGGGCCCAAAACACAAGATTTATGGAATGGTTAAAAGTGCATGAAAATGGCCAATTTACTCACTCTGAGTTCTCAAAAAGGGTTTCTTCACCCCGGGAAGTTAATTAAATACCATTTGGAGGCATTTAATGTTCGAGCAAAAACGGCTGATTTTTGACAAAAGAGATAACACCCCCCCCATTACGTCATGCTTCAGAAATGTGGAAAATGGTCCGTTTTCAAATGTTTTATTTTTGAACGTCAGTTCACATTTGTAGGTGGATCATCAGTGTTAGAGCTAAAATTAGCATGTTTAAAGTGATTTTCATGCTTCCAGGGGCTCGGGAAGTTAATTAAATACCATTTGGAGGCATTTAATGTTCGAGCAAAAACGGCTGATTTTCGACAAAAGAGATAACACCCCCCATTACGTCATGCTTCAGAAATGTGGAAAATGGTCCGTTTTCAAATGTTTTATTTTTGAACGTCAGTTCACATTTGTAGGTGGATCATCAATGTTAGAGCTAAAATTAGCATGTTTAAAGTGATTTTCATGCTTCCAGGGGCCCAAAACACAAGATTTATGGAATGGTTAAAAGTGCATGAAAATGGCCAATTTACTCACTCTGAGTTCTCAAAAAGGGTTTCTTCACCCTGGGAAGTTAATTAAATACCATTTGGAGGCATTTAATGTTCGAGCAAAAACGGCTGATTTTCGACAAAAGAGATAACACCCCCCCATTACGTCATGCTTCAGAAATGTGGAAAATGGTCCGTTTTCAAATGTTTTATTTTTGAACGTCAGTTCACATTTGTAGGTGGATCATCAGTGTTAGAGCTAAAATTAGCATGTTTAAAGTGATTTTCATGCTTCCAGGGGCTCGGGAAGTTAATTAAATACCATTTGGAGGCATTTAATGTTCGAGCAAAAACGGCTGATTTTCGACAAAAGAGATAACACCCCCCCATTACGTCATGCTTCAGAAATGTGGAAAATGGTCCGTTTTCAAATGTTTTATTTTTGAACGTCAGTTCACATTTGTAGGTGGATCATCAGTGTTAGAGCTATAATTAGCATGTTTAAAGTGATTTTCATGCTTCCAGGGGCCCAAAACACAAGATTTATGGAATGGTTAAAAGTGCATGAAAATGGCCAATTTACTCACTCTGAGTTCACAAAAAGGGTTTCTTCACCCCCGGAAGTTAATTAAATACCATTTGGAGGCATTTAATGTTCGAGCAAAAACGGCTGATTTTCGACAAAAGAGATAACACCCCCCCATTACGTCATGCTTCAGAAATGTGGAAAATGGTCCGTTTTCAAATGTTTTATTTTTGAACGTCAGTTCACATTTGTAGGTGGATCATCAGTGTTAGAGCTAAAATTAGCATGTTTAAAGTGATTTTCATGCTTCCAGGGGCTCGGGAAGTGAAATAAATACCATTTGGAGGCATTTAATGTTCGAGCAAAAACGGCTGATTTTTGACAAAAGAGATAACACCCCCCCATTACGTCATGCTTCAGAAATGTGGAAAATGGTCCGTTTTCAAATGTTTTATTTTTGAACGTCAGTTCACATTTGTAGGTGGATCATCAGTGTTAGAGCTAAAATTAGCATGTTTAAAGTGATTTTCATGCTTCCAGGGGCTCGGGAAGTTAATTAAATACCATTTGGAGGCATTTAATGTTCGAGCAAAAACGGCTGATTTTTGACAAAAGAGATAACACCCCCCCATTACGTCATGCTTCAGAAATGTGGAAAATGGTCCGTTTTCAAATGTTTTATTTTTGAACGTCAGTTCACATTTGTAGGTGGATCATCAGTGTTAGAGCTAAAATTAGCATGTTTAAAGTGATTTTCATGCTTCCAGGGGCTCGGGAAGTTAATTAAATACCATTTGGAGGCATTTAATGTTCGAGCAAAAACGGCTGATTTTCGACAAAAGAGATAACACCCCCCCATTACGTCATGCTTCAGAAATGTGGAAAATGGTCCGTTTTCAAATGTTTTATTTTTGAACGTCAGTTCACATTTGTAGGTGGATCATCAGTGTTAGAGCTAAAATTAGCATGTTTAAAGTGATTTTCATGCTTCCAGGGGCCCAAAACACAAGATTTATGGAATGGTTAAAAGTGCATGAAAATGGCCAATTTACTCACTCTGAGTTCTCAAAAAGGGTTTCTTCACCCCGGGAAGTTAATTAAATACCATTTGGAGGCATTTAATGTTCGAGCAAAAACGGCTGATTTTCGACAAAAGAGATAACACCCCCCCCCCATTACGTCATGCTTCAGAAATGTGGAAAATGGTCCGTTTTCTAATGTTTTATTTTTGAACGTCAGTTCACATTTGTAGGTGGATCATCAGTGTTAGAGCTAAAATTAGCATGTTTAAAGTGATTTTCATGCTTCCAGGGGCTCGGGAAGTTAATTAAATACCATTTGGAGGCATTTAATGTTCGAGCAAAAACGGCTGATTTTCGACAAAAGAGATAACACCCCCCCATTACGTCATGCTTCAGAAATGTGGAAAATGGTCCGTTTTCAAATGTTTTATTTTTGAACGTCAGTTCACATTTGTAGGTGGATCATCAGTGTTAGAGCTAAAATTAGCATGTTTAAAGTGATTTTCATGCTTCCAGGGGCCCAAAACACAAGATTTATGGAATGGTTAAAAGTGCATGAAAATGGCCAATTTACTCACTCTGAGTTCTCAAAAAGGGTTTCTTCACCCCGGGAAGTTAATTAAATACCATTTGGAGGCATTTAATGTTCGAGCAAAAACGGCCGATTTTCGACAAAAGAGATAACTCCCCCCCATTACGTCATGCTTCAGAAATGTGGAAAATGGTCCGTTTTCAAATGTTTTATTTTTGAACGTCAGTTCACATTTGTAGGTGGATCATCAGTGTTAGAGCTAAAATTAGCATGTTTAAAGTGATGTTCATGCTTCCAGGGGCTCGGGAAGTTAATTAAATACCATTTGGAGGCATTTAATGTTCGAGCAAAAACGGCTGATTTTCGACAAAAGAGATAACACCCCCCCATTACGTCATGCTTCAGAAATGTGGAAAATGGTCCGTTTTCAAATGTTTTATTTTTGAACGTCAGTTCACATTTGTAGGTGGATCATCAGTGTTAGAGCTAAAATTAGCATGTTTAAAGTGATTTTCATGCTTCCAGGGGCTCGGGAAGTTAATTAAATACCATTTGGAGGCATTTAATGTTCGAGCAAAAACGGCTGATTTTCGACAAAAGAGATAACACCCCCCCATTACGTCATGCTTCAGAAATGTGGAAAATGGTCCGTTTTCAAATGTTTTATTTTTCAACGTCAGTTCACATTTGTAGGTGGATCATCAGTGTTAGAGCTAAAATTAGCATGTTTAAAGTGATTTTCATGCTTCCAGGGGCTCGGGAAGTTAATTAAATACCATTTGGAGGCATTTAATGTTCGAGCAAAAACGGCTGATTTTCGACAAAAGAGATAACACCCCCCCATTACGTCATGCTTCAGAAATGTGGAAAATGGTCCGTTTTCAAATGTTTTATTTTTGAACGTCAGTTCACATTTATAGGTGGATCTTCAGTGTTAGAGCTAAAATTAGCATGTTTAAAGTGATTTTCATGCTTCCAGGGGCTCGGGAAGTGAAATAAATACCATTTGGAGGCATTTAATGTTCGAGCAAAAACGGCTGATTTTCGACAAAAGAGATAACACCCCCCCATTACGTCATGCTTCAGAAATGTGGAAAATGGTCCGTTTTCAAATGTTTTATTTTTGAACGTCAGTTCACATTTGTAGGTGGATCATCAGTGTTAGAGCTAAAATTAGCATGTTTAAAGTGATTTTCATGCTTCCAGGGGCTCGGGAAGTTAATTAAATACCATTTGGAGGCATTTAATGTTCGAGCAAAAACGGCTGATTTTCGACAAAAGAGATAACACCCCCCCATTACGTCATGCTTCAGAAATGTGGAAAATGGTCCGTTTTCAAATGTTTTATTTTTGAACGTCAGTTCACATTTGTAGGTGGATCACCAGTGTTAGAGCTAAAATTAGCATGTTTAAAGTGATTTTCATGCTTCCAGGGGCCCAAAACACAAGATTAATGGAATGGTTAAAAGTGCATGAAAATGGCCAATTTACTCACTCTGAGTTCTCAAAAAGGGTTTCTTCACCCCGGGAAGTTAATTAAATACCATTTGGAGGCATTTAATGTTCGAGCAAAAACGGCTGATTTTCGACAAAAGAGATAACACCCCCCCATTACGTCATGCTTCAGAAATGTGGAAAATGGTCCGTTTTCAAATGTTTTATTTTTGAACGTCAGTTCACATTTGTAGGTGGATCATCAGTGTTAGAGCTAAAATTAGCATGTTTAAAGTGATTTTCATGCTTCCAGGGGCTCGGGAAGTTAATTAAATACCATTTGGAGGCATTTAATGTTCGAGCAAAAACGGCTGATTTTCGACAAAAGAGATAACACCCCCCCATTACGTCATGCTTCAGAAATGTGGAAAATGGTCCGTTTTCAAATGTTTTATTTTTCAACGTCAGTTCACATTTGTAGGTGGATCATCAGTGTTAGAGCTAAAATTAGCATGTTTAAAGTGATTTTCATGCTTCCAGGGGCTCGGGAAGTTAATTAAATACCATTTGGAGGCATTTAATGTTCGAGCAAAAACGGCTGATTTTCGACAAAAGAGATAACACCCCCCCATTACGTCATGCTTCAGAAATGTGGAAAATGGTCCGTTTTCAAATGTTTTATTTTTGAACGTCAGTTCACATTTGTAGGTGGATCATCAGTGTTAGAGCTAAAATTAGCATGTTTAAAGTGATTTTCATGCTTCCAGGGGCTCGGGAAGTGAAATAAATACCATTTGGAGGCATTTAATGTTCGAGCAAAAACGGCTGATTTTCGACAAAAGAGATAACACCCCCCCATTACGTCATGCTTCAGAAATGTGGAAAATGGTCCGTTTTCAAATGTTTTATTTTTGAACGTCAGTTCACATTTGTAGGTGGATCATCAGTGTTAGAGCTAAAATTAGCATGTTTAAAGTGATTTTCATGCTTCCAGGGGCTCGGGAAGTTAATTAAATACCATTTGGAGGCATTTAATGTTCGAGCAAAAACGGCTGATTTTCGACAAAAGAGATAACACCCCCCCATTACGTCATGCTTCAGAAATGTGGAAAATGGTCAGTTTTCAAATGTTTTATTTTTGAACGTCAGTTCACATTTGTAGGTGGATCATCAGTGTTAGAGCTAAAATTAGCATGTTTAAAGTGATTTTCATGCTTCCAGGGGCCCAAAACACAAGATTAATGGAATGGTTAAAAGTGCATGAAAATGGCCAATTTACTCACTCTGAGTTCTCAAAAAGGGTTTCTTCACCCCGGGAAGTTAATTAAATACCATTTGGAGGCATTTAATGTTCGAGCAAAAACGGCTGATTTTCGACAAAAGAGATAACACCCCCCCATTACGTCATGCTTCAGAAATGTGGAAAATGGTCCGTTTTCAAATGTTTTATTTTTGAACGTCAGTTCACATTTGTAGGGGGATCATCAGTGTTAGAGCTAAAATTAGCATGTTTAAAGTGATTTTCATGCTTCCAGGGGCTCGGGAAGTTAATTAAATACCATTTGGAGGCATTTAATGTTCGAGCAAAAACGGCTGATTTTCGACAAAAGAGATAACACCCCCCCATTACGTCATGCTTCAGAAATGTGGAAAATGGTCCGTTTTCAAATGTTTTATTTTTGAACGTCAGTTCACATTTGTAGGTGGATCATCAGTGTTAGAGCTAAAATTAGCATGTTTAAAGTGATTTTCATGCTTCCAGGGGCTCGGGAAGTTAATTAAATACCATTTGGAGGCATTTAATGTTCGAGCAAAAACGGCTGATTTTCGACAAAAGAGATAACACCCCCCCATTACGTCATGCTTCAGAAATGTGGAAAATGGTCCGTTTTCAAATGTTTTATTTTTGAACGTCAGTTCACATTTGTAGGTGGATCATCAGTGTTAGAGCTAAAATTAGCATGTTTAAAGTGATTTTCATGCTTCCAGGGGCCCATAACACAAGATTTATGGAATGGTTAAAAGTGCATGAAAATGGCCAATTTACTCACTCTGAGTTCTCAAAAAGGGTTTCTTCACCCCGGGAAGTTAATTAAATACCATTTGGAGGCATTTAATGTTCGAGCAAAAACGGCTGATTTTCGACAAAAGAGATAACACCCCCCCATTACGTCATGCTTCAGAAATGTGGAAAATGGTCCGTTTTCAAATGTTTTATTTTTGAACGTCAGTTCACATTTGTAGGTGGATCATCAGTGTTAGAGCTAAAATTAGCATGTTTAAAGTGATTTTCATGCTTCCAGGGGCTCGGGAAGTTAATTAAATACCATTTGGAGGCATTCAATGTTCGAGCAAAAACGGCTGATTTTCGACAAAAGAGATAACACCCCCCCATTACGTCATGCTTCAGAAATGTGGAAAATGGTCCGTTTTCAAATGTTTTATTTTTGAACGTCAGTTCACATTTGTAGGTGGATCATCAGTGTTAGAGCTAAAATTAGCATGTTTAAAGTGATATTCATGCTTCCAGGGGCTCGGGAAGTTAATTAAATACCATTTGGAGGCATTTAATGTTCGAGCAAATACGGCTGATTTTCGACAAAAGAGACAACACCCCCCCATTACGTCATGCTTCAGAAATGTGGAAAATGGTCCGTTTTCAAATGTTTTATTTTTGAACGTCAGTTCACATTTGTAGGTGGATCATCAGTGTTAGAGCTAAAATTAGCATGTTTAAAGTGATTTTCATGCTTCCAGGGGCCCAAAACACAAGATTTATGGAATGGTTAAAAGTGCATGAAAATGGCCAATTTACTCACTCTGAGTTCTCAAAAAGGGTTTCTTCACCCCGGGAAGTTAATTAAATACCATTTGGAGGCATTTAATGTTCGAGCAAAAACGGCTGATTTTCGACAAAAGAGATAATACCCCCCAATTACGTCATGCTTCAGAAATGTGGAAAATGGTCCGTTTTCAAATGTTTTATTTTTGAACGTCAGTTCACATTTGTAGGTGGATCATCAGTGTTAGAGCTAAAATTAGCATGTTTAAAGTGATTTTCATGCTTCAAGGGGCCCAAAACACAAGATTTATGGAATGGTTAAAAGTGCATGAAAATGGCCAATTTACTCACTCTGAGTTCTCAAAAAGGGTTTCTTCACCCCGGGAAGTTAATTAAATACCATTTGGAGGCATTTATTGTTCGAGCAAAAACGGCTGATTTTCGACAAAAGAGATAACACCCCCCCATTACGTCATGCTTCAGAAATGTGGAAAATGGTCCGTTTTCAAATGTTTTATTTTTGAACGTCAGTTCACATTTGTAGGTGGATCATCAGTGTTAGAGCTAAAATTAGCATGTTTAAAGTGATTTTCATGCTTCCAGGGGCTCGGGAAGTGAAATAAATACCATTTGGAGGCATTTAATGTTCGAGCAAAAACGGCTGATTTTCGACAAAAGAGATAACACCCCCCCATTACGTCATGCTTCAGAAATGTGGAAAATGGTCCGTTTTCAAATGTTTTATTTTTGAACGTCAGTTCACATTTGTAGGTGGATCATCAGTGTTAGAGCTAAAATTAGCATGTTTAAAGTGATTTTCATGCTTCCAGGGGCTCGGGAAGTTAATTAAATACCATTTGGAGGCATTTAATGTTCGAGCAAAAACGGCTGATTTTCGACAAAAGAGATAACACCCCCCCATTACGTCATGCTTCAGAAATGTGGAAAATGGTCCGTTTTCAAATGTTTTATTTTTGAACGTCAGTTCACATTTGTAGGTGGATCATCAGTGTTAGAGCTAAAATTAGCATGTTTAAAGTGTTTTTCATGCTTCCAGGGGCCCGGGAAGTTAATTAAATACCATTTGGAGGCATTTAATGTTCGAGCAAAAACGGCTGATTTTCGACAAAAGAGATAACACCCCCCCATTACGTCATGCTTCAGAAATGTGGAAAATGGTCCGTTTTCAAATGTTTTATTTTTGAACGTCAGTTCACATTTGTAGGTGGATCATCAGTGTTAGAGCTAAAATTAGCATGTTTAAAGTGATTTTCATGCTTCCAGGGGCCCAAAACACAAGATTTATGGAATGGTTAAAAGTGCATGAAAATGGCCAATTTACTCACTCTGAGTTCTCAAAAAGGGTTTCTTCACCCCGGGAAGTTAATTAAATACCATTTGGAGGCATTTAATGTTCGAGCAAAAACGGCTGATTTTCGACAAAAGAGATAACACCCCCCCATTACGTCATGCTTCAGAAATGTGGAAAATGGTCCGTTTTCAAATGTTTTATTTTTGAACGTCAGTTCACATTTGTAGGTGGATCATCAGTGTTAGAGCTAAAATTAGCATGTTTAAAGTGATTTTCATGCTTCCAGGGGCTCGGGAAGTGAAATAAATACCATTTGGAGGCATTTAATGTTCGAGCAAAAACGGCTGATTTTCGACAAAAGAGATAACACCCCCCCATTACGTCATGCTTCAGAAATGTGGAAAATGGTCCGTTTTCAAATGTTTTATTTTTGAACGTCAGTTCACATTTGTAGGTGGATCATCAGTGTTAGAGCTAAAATTAGCATGTTTAAAGTGATTTTCATGCTTCCAGGGGCTCGGGAAGTTAATTAAATACCATTTGGAGGCATTTAATGTTCGAGGAAAAACGGCTGATTTTCGACAAAAGAGATAACACCCCCCCATTACGTCATGCTTCAGAAATGTGGAAAATGGTCCGTTTTCAAATGTTTTATTTTTGAACGTCAGTTCACATTTGTAGGTGGATCATCAGTGTTAGAGCTAAAATTAGCATGTTTAAAGTGATTTTCATGCTTCCAGGGGCTCGGGAAGTTAATTAAATACCATTTGGAGGCATTTAATGTTCGAGCAAAAACGGCTGATTTTCGACAAAAGAGATAACACCCCCCATTACGTCATGCTTCAGAAATGTGGAAAATGGTCCGTTTTCAAATGTTTTATTTTTGAACGTCAGTTCACATTTGTAGGTGGATCATCAGTGTTAGAGCTAAAATTAGCATGTTTAAAGTGATTTTCATGCTTCCAGGGGCCCAAAACACAAGATTTATGGAATGGTTAAAAGTGCATGAAAATGGCCAATTTACTCACTCTGAGTTCTCAAAAAGGGTTTCTTCACCCCGGGAAGTTAATTAAATACCATTTGGAGGCCTTTAATGTTCGAGCAAAAACGGCTGATTTTCGACAAAAGAGATAACACCCCCCCATTACGTCATGCTTCAGAAATGTGGAAAATGGTCCGTTTTCAAATGTTTTATTTTTGAACGTCAGTTCACATTTGTAGGTGGATCATCAGTGTTAGAGCTAAAATTAGCATGTTTTAAGTGATTTTCATGCTTCCAGGGGCTCGGGAAGTTAATTAAATACCATTTGGAGGCATTTAATGTTCGAGCAAAAACGGCTGATTTTCGACAAAAGAGATAACACCCCCCCATTACGTCATGCTTCAGAAATGTGGAAAATGGTCCGTTTTCAAATGTTTTATTTTTGAACGTCAGTTCACATTTGTAGGTGGATCATCAGTGTTAGAGCTAAAATTAGCATGTTTAAAGTGATTTTCATGCTTCCAGGGGCTCGGGAAGTTAATTAAATACCATTTGGAGGCATTTAATGTTTGAGCAAAAACGGCTGATTTTCGACAAAAGAGATAACACCCCCCCATTACGTCATGCTTCAGAAATGTGGAAAATGGTCCGTTTTCAAATGTTTTATTTTTCAGCGTCAGTTCACATTTGTAGGTGGATCATCAGTGTTAGAGCTAAAATTAGCATGTTTAAAGTGATTTTCATGCTTCCAGGGGCTCGGGAAGTTAATTAAATACCATTTGAAGGCATTTAATGTTCGAGCAAAAACGGCTGATTTTCGACAAGAGATAACACCCCCCCATTACGTCATGCTTCAGAAATGTGGAAAATGGTCCGTTTTCAAATGTTTTATTTTTGAACGTCAGTTCACATTTATAGGTGGATCATCAGTGTTAGAGCTAAAATTAGCATGTTTAAAGTGATTTTCATGCTTCCAGGGGCTCGGGAAGTGAAATAAATACCATTTGGAGGCATTTAATGTTCGAGCAAAAACGGCTGATTTTCGACAAAAGAGATAACACCCCCACATTACGTCATGCTTCAGAAATGTGGAAAATGGTCCGTTTTCAAATGTTTTATTTTTGAACGTCAGTTCACATTTGTAGGTGGATCATCAGTGTTAGAGCTAAAATTAGCATGTTTAAAGTGATTTTCATGCTTCCAGGGGCTCGGGAAGTTAATTAAATACCATTTGGAGGCATTTAATGTTCGAGCAAAAACGGCTGATTTTCGACAAAAGAGATAACACCCCCCCATTACGTCATGCTTCAGAAATGTGGAAAATGGTCCGTTTTCAAATGTTTTATTTTTGAACGTCAGTTCACATTTGTAGGTGGATCATCAGTGTTAGAGCTAAAATTAGCATGTTTAAAGTGATTTTCATGCTTCCAGGGGCCCAAAACACAAGATTAATGGAATGGTTAAAAGTGCATGAAAATGGCCAATTTACTCACTCTGAGTTCTCAAAAAGGGTTTCTTCACCCCGGGAAGTTAATTAAATACCATTTGGAGGCATTTAATGTTCGAGCAAAAACGGCTGATTTTCGACAAAAGAGATAACACCCCCCCATTACGTCATGCTTCAGAAATGTGGAAAATGGTCCGTTTTCAAATGTTTTATTTTTGAACGTCAGTTCACATTTGTAGGTGGATCATCAGTGTTAGAGCTAAAATTAGCATGTTTAAAGTGATTTTCATGCTTCCAGGGGCTCGGGAAGTTAATTAAATACCATTTGGAGGCATTTAATGTTCGAGCAAAAACGGCTGATTTTCGACAAAAGAGATAACACCCCCCCATTACGTCATGCTTCAGAAATGTGGAAAATGGTCCGTTTTCAAATGTTTTATTTTTCAACGTCAGTTCACATTTGTAGGTGGATCATCAGTGTTAGAGCTAAAATTAGCATGTTTAAAGTGATTTTCATGCTTCCAGGGGCTCGGGAAGTTAATTAAATACCATTTGGAGGCATTTAATGTTCGAGCAAAAACGGCTGATTTTCGACAAAAGAGATAACACCCCCCCATTACGTCATGCTTCAGAAATGTGGAAAATGGTCCGTTTTCAAATGTTTTATTTTTGAACGTCAGTTCACATTTATAGGTGGATCTTCAGTGTTAGAGCTAAAATTAGCATGTTTAAAGTGATTTTCATGCTTCCAGGGGCTCGGGAAGTGAAATAAATACCATTTGGAGGCATTTAATGTTCGAGCAAAAACGGCTGATTTTCGACAAAAGAGATAACACCCCCCCCATTACGTCATGCTTCAGAAATGTGGAAAATGGTCCGTTTTCAAATGTTTTATTTTTGAACGTCAGTTCACATTTGTAGGTGGATCATCAGTGTTAGAGCTAAAATTAGCATGTTTAAAGTGATTTTCATGCTTCCAGGGGCTCGGGAAGTTAATTAAATACCATTTGGAGGCATTTAATGTTCGAGCAAAAACGGCTGATTTTCGACAAAAGAGATAACACCCCCCCATTACGTCATGCTTCAGAAATGTGGAAAATGGTCCGTTTTCAAATGTTTTATTTTTGAACGTCAGTTCACATTTGTAGGTGGATCACCAGTGTTAGAGCTAAAATTAGCATGTTTAAAGTGATTTTCATGCTTCCAGGGGCCCAAAACACAAGATTAATGGAATGGTTAAAAGTGCATGAAAATGGCCAATTTACTCACTCTGAGTTCTCAAAAAGGGTTTCTTCACCCCGGGAAGTTAATTAAATACCATTTGGAGGCATTTAATGTTCGAGCAAAAACGGCTGATTTTCGACAAAAGAGATAACACCCCCCCATTACGTCATGCTTCAGAAATGTGGAAAATGGTCCGTTTTCAAATGTTTTATTTTTGAACGTCAGTTCACATTTGTAGGTGGATCATCAGTGTTAGAGCTAAAATTAGCATGTTTAAAGTGATTTTCATGCTTCCAGGGGCTCGGGAAGTTAATTAAATACCATTTGGAGGCATTTAATGTTCGAGCAAAAACGGCTGATTTTCGACAAAAGAGATAACACCCCCCCATTACGTCATGCTTCAGAAATGTGGAAAATGGTCCGTTTTCAAATGTTTTATTTTTCAACGTCAGTTCACATTTGTAGGTGGATCATCAGTGTTAGAGCTAAAATTAGCATGTTTAAAGTGATTTTCATGCTTCCAGGGGCTCGGGAAGTTAATTAAATACCATTTGGAGGCATTTAATGTTCGAGCAAAAACGGCTGATTTTCGACAAAAGAGATAACCCCCCCCCATTACGTCATGCTTCAGAAATGTGGAAAATGGTCCGTTTTCAAATGTTTTATTTTTGAACGTCAGTTCACATTTGTAGGTGGATCATCAGTGTTAGAGCTAAAATTAGCATGTTTAAAGTGATTTTCATGCTTCCAGGGGCTCGGGAAGTGAAATAAATACCATTTGGAGGCATTTAATGTTCGAGCAAAAACGGCTGATTTTCGACAAAAGAGATAACACCCCCCCATTACGTCATGCTTCAGAAATGTGGAAAATGGTCCGTTTTCAAATGTTTTATTTTTGAACGTCAGTTCACATTTGTAGGTGGATCATCAGTGTTAGAGCTAAAATTAGCATGTTTAAAGTGATTTTCATGCTTCCAGGGGCTCGGGAAGTTAATTAAATACCATTTGGAGGCATTTAATGTTCGAGCAAAAACGGCTGATTTTCGACAAAAGAGATAACACCCCCCCATTACGTCATGCTTCAGAAATGTGGAAAATGGTCAGTTTTCAAATGTTTTATTTTTGAACGTCAGTTCACATTTGTAGGTGGATCATCAGTGTTAGAGCTAAAATTAGCATGTTTAAAGTGATTTTCATGCTTCCAGGGGCCCAAAACACAAGATTAATGGAATGGTTAAAAGTGCATGAAAATGGCCAATTTACTCACTCTGAGTTCTCAAAAAGGGTTTCTTCACCCCGGGAAGTTAATTAAATACCATTTGGAGGCATTTAATGTTCGAGCAAAAACGGCTGATTTTCGACAAAAGAGATAACACCCCCCCATTACGTCATGCTTCAGAAATGTGGAAAATGGTCCGTTTTCAAATGTTTTATTTTTGAACGTCAGTTCACATTTGTAGGGGGATCATCAGTGTTAGAGCTAAAATTAGCATGTTTAAAGTGATTTTCATGCTTCCAGGGGCTCGGGAAGTTAATTAAATACCATTTGGAGGCATTTAATGTTCGAGCAAAAACGGCTGATTTTCGACAAAAGAGATAACACCCCCCCATTACGTCATGCTTCAGAAATGTGGAAAATGGTCCGTTTTCAAATGTTTTATTTTTGAACGTCAGTTCACATTTGTAGGTGGATCATCAGTGTTAGAGCTAAAATTAGCATGTTTAAAGTGATTTTCATGCTTCCAGGGGCTCGGGAAGTTAATTAAATACCATTTGGAGGCATTTAATGTTCGAGCAAAAACGGCTGATTTTCGACAAAAGAGATAACACCCCCCCATTACGTCATGCTTCAGAAATGTGGAAAATGGTCCGTTTTCAAATGTTTTATTTTTGAACGTCAGTTCACATTTGTAGGTGGATCATCAGTGTTAGAGCTAAAATTAGCATGTTTAAAGTGATTTTCATGCTTCCAGGGGCCCATAACACAAGATTTATGGAATGGTTAAAAGTGCATGAAAATGGCCAATTTACTCACTCTGAGTTCTCAAAAAGGGTTTCTTCACCCCGGGAAGTTAATTAAATACCATTTGGAGGCATTTAATGTTCGAGCAAAAACGGCTGATTTTCGACAAAAGAGATAACACCCCCCCATTACGTCATGCTTCAGAAATGTGGAAAATGGTCCGTTTTCAAATGTTTTATTTTTGAACGTCAGTTCACATTTGTAGGTGGATCATCAGTGTTAGAGCTAAAATTAGCATGTTTAAAGTGATTTTCATGCTTCCAGGGGCTCGGGAAGTTAATTAAATACCATTTGGAGGCATTCAATGTTCGAGCAAAAACGGCTGATTTTCGACAAAAGAGATAACACCCCCCCATTACGTCATGCTTCAGAAATGTGGAAAATGGTCCGTTTTCAAATGTTTTATTTTTGAACGTCAGTTCACATTTGTAGGTGGATCATCAGTGTTAGAGCTAAAATTAGCATGTTTAAAGTGATTTTCATGCTTCCAGGGGCCCAAAACACAAGATTTATGGAATGGTTAAAAGTGCATGAAAATGGCCAATTTACTCACTCTGAGTTCTCAAAAAGGGTTTCTTCACCCCGGGAAGTTAATTAAATACCATTTGGAGGCATTTAATGTTGGAGCAAAAACGGCTGATTTTCGACAAAAGAGATAACACCCCCCCATTACGTCATGCTTCAGAAATGTGGAAAATGGTCCGTTTTCAAATGTTTTATTTTTGAACGTCAGTTCACATTTGTAGGTGGATCATCAGTGTTAGAGCTAAAATTAGCATGTTTAAAGTGATTTTCATGCTTCCAGGGGCTCGGGAAGTTAATTAAATACCATTTGGAGGCATTTAATGTTCGAGCAAATACGGCTGATTTTCGACAAAAGAGACAACACCCCCCCATTACGTCATGCTTCAGAAATGTGGAAAATGGTCCGTTTTCAAATGTTTTATTTTTGAACGTCAGTTCACATTTGTAGGTGGATCATCAGTGTTAGAGCTAAAATTAGCATGTTTAAAGTGATTTTCATGCTTCCAGGGGCCCAAAACACAAGATTTATGGAATGGTTAAAAGTGCATGAAAATGGCCAATTTACTCACTCTGAGTTCTCAAAAAGGGTTTCTTCACCCCGGGAAGTTAATTAAATACCATTTGGAGGCATTTAATGTTCGAGCAAAAACGGCTGATTTTCGACAAAAGAGATAATACCCCCCAATTACGTCATGCTTCAGAAATGTGGAAAATGGTCCGTTTTCAAATGTTTTATTTTTGAACGTCAGTTCACATTTGTAGGTGGATCATCAGTGTTAGAGCTAAAATTAGCATGTTTAAAGTGATTTTCATGCTTCAAGGGGCCCAAAACACAAGATTTATGGAATGGTTAAAAGTGCATGAAAATGGCCAATTTACTCACTCTGAGTTCTCAAAAAGGGTTTCTTCACCCCGGGAAGTTAATTAAATACCATTTGGAGGCATTTATTGTTCGAGCAAAAACGGCTGATTTTCGACAAAAGAGATAACACCCCCCCATTACGTCATGCTTCAGAAATGTGGAAAATGGTCCGTTTTCAAATGTTTTATTTTTGAACGTCAGTTCACATTTGTAGGTGGATCATCAGTGTTAGAGCTAAAATTAGCATGTTTAAAGTGATTTTCATGCTTCCAGGGGCTCGGGAAGTGAAATAAATACCATTTGGAGGCATTTAATGTTCGAGCAAAAACGGCTGATTTTCGACAAAAGAGATAACACCCCCCCATTACGTCATGCTTCAGAAATGTGGAAAATGGTCCGTTTTCAAATGTTTTATTTTTGAACGTCAGTTCACATTTGTAGGTGGATCATCAGTGTTAGAGCTAAAATTAGCATGTTTAAAGTGATTTTCATGCTTCCAGGGGCTCGGGAAGTTAATTAAATACCATTTGGAGGCATTTAATGTTCGAGCAAAAACGGCTGATTTTCGACAAAAGAGATAACACCCCCCCATTACGTCATGCTTCAGAAATGTGGAAAATGGTCCGTTTTCAAATGTTTTATTTTTGAACGTCAGTTCACATTTGTAGGTGGATCATCAGTGTTAGAGCTAAAATTAGCATGTTTAAAGTGTTTTTCATGCTTCCAGGGGCCCGGGAAGTTAATTAAATACCATTTGGAGGCATTTAATGTTCGAGCAAAAACGGCTGATTTTCGACAAAAGAGATAACACCCCCCCATTACGTCATGCTTCAGAAATGTGGAAAATGGTCCGTTTTCAAATGTTTTATTTTTGAACGTCAGTTCACATTTGTAGGTGGATCATCAGTGTTAGAGCTAAAATTAGCATGTTTAAAGTGATTTTCATGCTTCCAGGGGCCCAAAACACAAGATTTATGGAATGGTTAAAAGTGCATGAAAATGGCCAATTTACTCACTCTGAGTTCTCAAAAAGGGTTTCTTCACCCCGGGAAGTTAATTAAATACCATTTGGAGGCATTTAATGTTCGAGCAAAAACGGCTGATTTTCGACAAAAGAGATAACACCCCCCCATTACGTCATGCTTCAGAAATGTGGAAAATGGTCCGTTTTCAAATGTTTTATTTTTGAACGTCAGTTCACATTTGTAGGTGGATCATCAGTGTTAGAGCTAAAATTAGCATGTTTAAAGTGATTTTCATGCTTCCAGGGGCTCGGGAAGTGAAATAAATACCATTTGGAGGCATTTAATGTTCGAGCAAAAACGGCTGATTTTCGACAAAAGAGATAACACCCCCCCATTACGTCATGCTTCAGAAATGTGGAAAATGGTCCGTTTTCAAATGTTTTATTTTTGAACGTCAGTTCACATTTGTAGGTGGATCATCAGTGTTAGAGCTAAAATTAGCATGTTTAAAGTGATTTTCATGCTTCCAGGGGCTCGGGAAGTTAATTAAATACCATTTGGAGGCATTTAATGTTCGAGGAAAAACGGCTGATTTTCGACAAAAGAGATAACACCCCCCCATTACGTCATGCTTCAGAAATGTGGAAAATGGTCCGTTTTCAAATGTTTTATTTTTGAACGTCAGTTCACATTTGTAGGTGGATCATCAGTGTTAGAGCTAAAATTAGCATGTTTAAAGTGATTTTCATGCTTCCAGGGGCTCGGGAAGTTAATTAAATACCATTTGGAGGCATTTAATGTTCGAGCAAAAACGGCTGATTTTCGACAAAAGAGATAACACCCCCCCATTACGTCATGCTTCAGAAATGTGGAAAATGGTCCGTTTTCAAATGTTTTATTTTTGAACGTCAGTTCACATTTGTAGGTGGATCATCAGTGTTAGAGCTAAAATTAGCATGTTTAAAGTGATTTTCATGCTTCCAGGGGCCCAAAACACAAGATTTATGGAATGGTTAAAAGTGCATGAAAATGGCCAATTTACTCACTCTGAGTTCTCAAAAAGGGTTTCTTCACCCCGGGAAGTTAATTAAATACCATTTGGAGGCATTTAATGTTCGAGCAAAAACGGCTGATTTTCGACAAAAGAGATAACACCCCCCCATTACGTCATGCTTCAGAAATGTGGAAAATGGTCCGTTTTCAAATGTTTTATTTTTGAACGTCAGTTCACATTTGTAGGTGGATCATCAGTGTTAGAGCTAAAATTAGCATGTTTTAAGTGATTTTCATGCTTCCAGGGGCTCGGGAAGTTAATTAAATACCATTTGGAGGCATTTAATGTTCGAGCAAAAACGGCTGATTTTCGACAAAAGAGATAACACCCCCCCATTACGTCATGCTTCAGAAATGTGGAAAATGGTCCGTTTTCAAATGTTTTATTTTTGAACGTCAGTTCACATTTGTAGGTGGATCATCAGTGTTAGAGCTAAAATTAGCATGTTTAAAGTGATTTTCATGCTTCCAGGGGCTCGGGAAGTTAATTAAATACCATTTGGAGGCATTTAATGTTCGAGCAAAAACGGCTGATTTTCGACAAAAGAGATAACACCCCCCCATTACGTCATGCTTCAGAAATGTGGAAAATGGTCAGTTTTCAAATGTTTTATTTTTGAACGTCAGTTCACATTTGTAGGTGGATCATCAGTGTTAGAGCTAAAATTAGCATGTTTAAAGTGATTTTCATGCTTCCAAGGGCCCAAAACACAAGATTAATGGAATGGTTAAAAGTGCATGAAAATGGCCAATTTACTCACTCTGAGTTCTCAAAAAGGGTTTCTTCACCCCGGGAAGTTAATTAAATACCATTTGGAGGCATTTAATGTTCGAGCAAAAACGGCTGATTTTCGACAAAAGAGATAACACCCCCCCATTACGTCATGCTTCAGAAATGTGGAAAATGGTCCGTTTTCAAATGTTTTATTTTTGAACGTCAGTTCACATTTGTAGGTGGATCATCAGTGTTAGAGCTAAAATTAGCATGTTTAAAGTGATTTTCATGCTTCCAGGGGCTCGGGAAATTAATTAAATACCATTTGGAGGCATTTAATGTTCGAGCAAAAACGGCTGATTTTCGACAAAAGAGATAACACCCCCCCATTACGTCATGCTTCAGAAATGTGGAAAATGGTCCGTTTTCAAATGTTTTATTTTTGAACGTCAGTTCACATTTGTAGGTGGATCATCAGTGTTAGAGCTAAAATTAGCATGTTTAAAGTGATTTTCATGCTTCCAGGGGCTCGGGAAGTGAAATAAATACCATTTGGAGGCATTTAATGTTCGAGCAAAAACGGCTGATTTTCGACAAAAGAGATAACACCCCCCCATTACGTCATGCTTCAGAAATGTGGAAAATGGTCCGTTTTCAAATGTTTTATTTTTGAACGTCAGTTCACATTTGTAGGTGGATCATCAGTGTTGGAGCTAAAATTAGCATGTTTAAAGTGATTTTCATGCTTCCAGGGGCCCAAAACACAAGATTTATGGAATGGTTAAAAGTGCATGAAAATGGCCAATTTACTCACTCTGAGTTCTCAAAAAGGGTTTCTTCACCCCGGGAAGTTAATTAAATACCATTTGGAGGCATTTAATGTTCGAGCAAAAACAGCTGATTTTCGACAAAAGAGATAACACCCCCCCATTACGTCATGCTTCAGAAATGTGGAAAATGGTCCGTTTTCAAATGTTTTATTTTTGAACGTCAGTTCACATTTGTAGGTGGATCATCAGTGTTAGAGCTAAAATTAGCATGTTTAAAGTGATTTTCATGCTTCCAGGGGCTCGGGAAGTTAATTAAATACCATTTGGAGGCATTTAATGTTCGAGCAAAAACGGCTGATTTTCGACAAAAGAGATAACACCCCCCCATTACGTCATGCTTCAGAAATGTGGAAAATGGTCCGTTTTCAAATGTTTTATTTTTGAACGTCAGTTCACATTTGTAGGTGGATCATCAGTGTTAGAGCTAAAATTAGCATGTTTAAAGTGATTTTCATGCTTCCAGGGGCCCATAACACAAGATTTATGGAATGGTTAAAAGTGCATGAAAATGGCCAATTTACTCACTCTGAGTTCTCAAAAAGGGTTTCTTCACCCCGGGAAGTTAATTAAATACCATTTGGAGGCATTTAATGTTCGAGCAAAAACGGCTGATTTTCGACAAAAGAGATAACACCCCCCCATTACGTCATGCTTCAGAAATGTGGAAAATGGTCCGTTTTCAAATGTTTTATTTTTGAACGTCAGTTCACATTTGTAGGTGGATCATCAGTGTTAGAGCTAAAATTAGCATGTTTAAAGTGATTTTCATGCTTCCAGGGGCTCGGGAAGTTAATTAAATACCATTTGGAGGCATTTAATGTTCGAGCAAAAACGGCTGATTTTCGACAAAAGAGATAACACCCCCCCATTACGTCATGCTTCAGAAATGTGGAAAATGGTCCGTTTTCAAATGTTTTATTTTTGAACGTCAGTTCACATTTGTAGGTGGATCATCAGTGTTAGAGCTAAAATTAGCATGTTTAAAGTGATTTTCATGCTTCCAGGGGCCCAAAACACAAGATTTATGGAATGGTTAAAATTGCATGAAAATGGCCAATTTACTCACTCTGAGTTCTCAAAAAGGGTTTCTTCACCCCGGGAAGTTAATTAAATACCATTTGGAGGCATTTAATGTTGGAGCAAAAACGGCTGATTTTCGACAAAAGAGATAACACCCCCCCATTACGTCATGCTTCAGAAATGTGGAAAATGGTCCGTTTTCAAATGTTTTATTTTTGAACGTCAGTTCACATTTGTAGGTGGATCATCAGTGTTAGAGCTAAAATTAGCATGTTTAAAGTGATTTTCATGCTTCCAGGGGCTCGGGAAGTTAATTAAATACCATTTGGAGGCATTTAATGTTCGAGCAAAAACGGCTGATTTTCGACAAAAGAGACAACACCCCCCCCATTACGTCATGCTTCAGAAATGTGGAAAATGGTACGTTTTCAAATGTTTTATTTTTGAACGTCAGTTCACATTTGTAGGTGGATCATCAGTGTTAGAGCTAAAATTAGCATGTTTAAGTGATTTTCATGCTTCCAGGGGCCCAAAACACAAGATTTATGGAATGGTTAAAAGTGCATGAAAATGGCCAATTTACTCACTCTGAGTTCTCAAAAAGGGTTTCTTCACCCCGGGAAGTTAATTAAATACCATTTGGAGGCATTTAATGTTCGAGCAAAAACGGCTGATTTTCGACAAAAGAGATAATACCCCCCAATTACGTCATGCTTCAGAAATGTGGAAAATGGTCCGTTTTCAAATGTTTTATTTTTGAACGTCAGTTCACATTTGTAGGTGGATCATCAGTGTTAGAGCTAAAATTAGCATGTTTAAAGTGATTTTCATGCTTCCAGGGGCCCAAAACACAAGATTTATGGAATGGTTAAAAGTGCATGAAAATGGCCAATTTACTCACTCTGAGTTCTCAAAAAGGGTTTATTCACCCCGGGAAGTTAATTAAATACCATTTGGAGGCATTTATTGTTCGAGCAAAAACGGCTGATTTTCGACAAAAGAGATAACACCCCCCCATTACGTCATGCTTCAGAAATGTGGAAAATGGTCCGTTTTCAAATGTTTTATTTTTGAACGTCAGTTCACATTTGTAGGTGGATCATCAGTGTTAGAGCTAAAATTAGCATGTTTAAAGTGATTTTCATGCTTCCAGGGGCTCGGGAAGTGAAATAAATACCATTTGGAGGCATTTAATGTTCGAGCAAAAACGGCTGATTTTCGACAAAAGAGATAACACCCCCCCATTACGTCATGCTTCAGAAATGTGGAAAATGGTCCGTTTTCAAATGTTTTATTTTTGAACGTCAGTTCACATTTGTAGGTGGATCATCAGTGTTAGAGCTAAAATTAGCATGTTTAAAGTGATTTTCATGCTTCCAGGGGCTCGGGAAGTTAATTAAATACCATTTGGAGGCATTTAATGTTCGAGCAAAAACGGCTGATTTTCGACAAAAGAGATAACACCCCCCCATTACGTCATGCTTCAGAAATGTGGAAAATGGTCCGTTTTCAAATGTTTTATTTTTGAACGTCAGTTCACATTTGTAGGTGGATCATCAGTGTTAGAGCTAAAATTAGCATGTTTAAAGTGATTTTCATGCTTCCAGGGGCCCAAAACACAAGATTTATGGAATGGTTAAAAGTGCATGAAAATGGCCAATTTACTCACTCTGAGTTCTCAAAAAGGGTTTCTTCACCCCGGGAAGTTAATTAAATACCATTTGGAGGCATTTAATGTTCGAGCAAAAACGGCTGATTTTCGACAAAAGAGATAACACCCCCCCATTACGTCATGCTTCAGAAATGTGGAAAATGGTCCGTTTTCAAATGTTTTATTTTTGAACGTCAGTTCACATTTGTAGGTGGATCATCAGTGTTAGAGCTAAAATTAGCATGTTTAAAGTGATTTTCATGCTTCCAGGGGCTCGGGAAGTGAAATAAATACCATTTGGAGGCATTTAATGTTCGAGCAAAAACGGCTGATTTTCGACAAAAGAGATAACACCCCCCCATTACGTCATGCTTCAGAAATGTGGAAAATGGTCCGTTTTCAAATGTTTTATTTTTGAACGTCAGTTCACATTTGTAGGTGGATCATCAGTGTTAGAGCTAAAATTAGCATGTTTAAAGTGATTTTCATGCTTCCAGGGGCTCGGGAAGTTAATTAAATACCATTTGGAGGCATTTAATGTTCGAGGAAAAACGGCTGATTTTCGACAAAAGAGATAACACCCCCCCATTACGTCATGCTTCAGAAATGTGGAAAATGGTCCGTTTTCAAATGTTTTATTTTTGAACGTCAGTTCACATTTGTAGGTGGATCATCAGTGTTAGAGCTAAAATTAGCATGTTTAAAGTGATTTTCATGCTTCCAGGGGCTCGGGAAGTTAATTAAATACCATTTGGAGGCATTTAATGTTCGAGCAAAAACGGCTGATTTTCGACAAAAGAGATAACACCCCCCCATTACGTCATGCTTCAGAAATGTGGAAAATGGTCCGTTTTCAAATGTTTTATTTTTGAACGTCAGTTCACATTTGTAGGTGGATCATCAGTGTTAGAGCTAAAATTAGCATGTTTAAAGTGATTTTCATGCTTCCAGGGGCCCAAAACACAAGATTTATGGAATGGTTAAAAGTGCATGAAAATGGCCAATTTACTCACTCTGAGTTCTCAAAAAGGGTTTCTTCACCCGGGAAGTTAATTAAATACCATTTGGAGGCATTTAATGTTGGAGCAAAAACGGCTGATTTTCGACAAAAGAGATAACACCCCCCCATTACGTCATGCTTCAGAAATGTGGAAAATGGTCCGTGTTCAAATGTTTTATTTTTGAACGTCAGTTCACATTTGTAGGTGGATCATCAGTGTTAGAGCTAAAATTAGCATGTTTAAAGTGATTTTCATGCTTCCAGGGGCTCGGGAAGTTAATTAAATACCATTTGGAGGCATTTAATGTTCGAGCAAAAACGGCTGATTTTCGACAAAAGAGACAACACCCCCCCATTACGTCATGCTTCAGAAATGTGGAAAATGGTACGTTTTCAAATGTTTTATTTTTGAACGTCAGTTCACATTTGTAGGTGGATCATCAGTGTTAGAGCTAAAATTAGCATGTTTAAAGTGATTTTCATGCTTCCAGGGGCCCAAAACACAAGATTTATGGAATGGTTAAAAGTGCATGAAAATGGCCAATTTACTCACTCTGAGTTCTCAAAAAGGGTTTCTTCACCCCGGGAAGTTAATTAAATACCATTTGGAGGCATTTAATGTTCGAGCAAAAACGGCTGATTTTCGACAAAAGAGATAACACCCCCCCATTACGTCATGCTTCAGAAATGTGGAAAATGGTCCGTTTTCAAATGTTTTATTTTTGAACGTCAGTTCACATTTGTAGGTGGATCATCAGTGTTAGAGCTAAAATTAGCATGTTTAAAGTGATTTTCATGCTTCCAGGGGCTCGGGAAGTTAATTAAATACCATTTGGAGGCATTTAATGTTCGAGCAAAAACGGCTGATTTTCGACAAAAGAGATAACACCCCCCCATTACGTCATGCTTCAGAAATGTGGAAAATGGTCCGTTTTCAAATGTTTTATTTTTGAACGTCAGTTCACATTTGTAGGTGGATCATCAGTGTTAGAGCTAAAATTAGCATGTTTAAAGTGATTTTCATGCTTCCAGGGGCCCATAACACAAGATTTATGGAATGGTTAAAAGTGCATGAAAATGGCCAATTTACTCACTCTGAGTTCTCAAAAAGGGTTTCTTCACCCCGGGAAGTTAATTAAATACCATTTGGAGGCATTTAATGTTCGAGCAAAAACGGCTGATTTTCGACAAAAGAGATAACACCCCCCCATTACGTCATGCTTCAGAAATGTGGAAAATGGTCCGTTTTCAAATGTTTTATTTTTGAACGTCAGTTCACATTTGTAGGTGGATCATCAGTGTTAGAGCTAAAATTAGCATGTTTAAAGTGATTTTCATGCTTCCAGGGGCTCGGGAAGTTAATTAAATACCATTTGGAGGCATTTAATGTTCGAGCAAAAACGGCTGATTTTCGACAAAAGAGATAACACCCCCCCATTACGACATGCTTCAGAAATGTGGAAAATGGTCCGTTTTCAAATGTTTTATTTTTGAACGTCAGTTCACATTTGTAGGTGGATCATCAGTGTTAGAGCTAAAATTAGCATGTTTAAAGTGATTTTCATGCTTCCAGGGGCCCAAAACACAAGATTTATGGAATGGTTAAAATTGCATGAAAATGGCCAATTTACTCACTCTGAGTTCTCAAAAAGGGTTTCTTCACCCCGGGAAGTTAATTAAATACAATTTGGAGGCATTTAATGTTGGAGCAAAAACGGCTGATTTTCGACAAAAGAGATAACACCCCCCCATTACGTCATGCTTCAGAAATGTGGAAAATGGTCCGTTTTCAAATGTTTTATTTTTGAACGTCAGTTCACATTTGTAGGTGGATCATCAGTGTTAGAGCTAAAATTAGCATGTTTAAAGTGATTTTCATGCTTCCAGGGGCTCGGGAAGTTAATTAAATACCATTTGGAGGCATTTAATGTTCGAGCAAAAACGGCTGATTTTCGACAAAAGAGACAACACCCCCCCATTACGTCATGCTTCAGAAATGTGGAAAATGGTACGTTTTCAAATGTTTTATTTTTGAACGTCAGTTCACATTTGTAGGTGGATCATCAGTGTTAGAGCTAAAATTAGCATGTTTAAAGTGATTTTCATGCTTCCAGGGGCCCAAAACACAAGATTTATGGAATGGTTAAAAGTGCATGAAAATGGCCAATTTACTCACTCTGAGTTCTCAAAAAGGGTTTCTTCACCCCGGGAAGTTAATTAAATACCATTTGGAGGCATTTAATGTTCGAGCAAAAACGGCTGATTTTCGACAAAAGAGATAATACCCCCCAATTACGTCATGCTTCAGAAATGTGGAAAATGGTCCGTTTTCAAATGTTTTATTTTTGAACGTCAGTTCACATTTGTAGGTGGATCATCAGTGTTAGAGCTAAAATTAGCATGTTTAAAGTGATTTTCATGCTTCCAGGGGCCCAAAACACAAGATTTATGGAATGGTTAAAAGTGCATGAAAATGGCCAATTTACTCACTCTGAGTTCTCAAAAAGGGTTTCTTCACCCCGGGAAGTTAATTAAATACCATTTGGAGGCATTTATTGTTCGAGCAAAAACGGCTGATTTTCGACAAAAGAGATAACACCCCCCCATTACGTCATGCTTCAGAAATGTGGAAAATGGTCCGTTTTCAAATGTTTTATTTTTGAACGTCAGTTCACATTTGTAGGTGGATCATCAGTGTTAGAGCTAAAATTAGCATGTTTAAAGTGATTTTCATGCTTCCAGGGGCTCGGGAAGTGAAATAAAAACCATTTGGAGGCATTTAATGTTCGAGCAAAAACGGCTGATTTTCGACAAAAGAGATAACACCCCCCCATTACGTCATGCTTCAGAAATGTGGAAAATGGTCCGTTTTCAAATGTTTTATTTTTGAACGTCAGTTCACATTTGTAGGTGGATCATCAGTGTTAGAGCTAAAATTAGCATGTTTAAAGTGATTTTCATGCTTCCAGGGGCTCAGGAAGTTAATTAAATACCATTTGGAGGCATTTAATGTTCGAGCAAAAACGGCTGATTTTCGACAAAAGAGATAACACCCCCCCATTACGTCATGCTTCAGAAATGTGGAAAATGGTCAGCTTTTCAAATGTTTTATTTTTGAACGTCAGTTCACATTTGTAGGTGGATCATCAGTGTTAGAGCTAAAATTAGCATGTTTAAAGTGATTTTCATGCTTCCAGGGGCCCAAAACACAAGATTTATGGAATGGTTAAAAGTGCATGAAAATGGCCAATTTACTCACTCTGAGTTCTCAAAAAGGGTTTCTTCACCCCGGGAAGTTAATTAAATACCATTTGGAGGCATTTAATGTTCGAGCAAAAACGGCTGATTTTCGACAAAAGAGATAACACCCCCCCATTACGTCATGCTTCAGAAATGTGGAAAATGGTCCGTTTTCAAATGTTTTATTTTTGAACGTCAGTTCACATTTGTAGGTGGATCATCAGTGTTAGAGCTAAAATTAGCATGTTTAAAGTGATTTTCATGCTTCCAGGGGCTCGGGAAGTGAAATAAATACCATTTGGAGGCATTTAATGTTCGAGCAAAAACGGCTGATTTTCGACAAAAGAGATAACACCCCCCCATTACGTCATGCTTCAGAAATGTGGAAAATGGTCCGTTTTCAAATGTTTTATTTTTGAACGTCAGTTCACATTTGTAGGTGGATCATCAGTGTTAGAGCTAAAATTAGCATGTTTAAAGTGATTTTCATGCTTCCAGGGGCTCGGGAAGTTAATTAAATACCATTTGGAGGCATTTAATGTTCGAGGAAAAACGGCTGATTTTCGACAAAAGAGATAACACCCCCCCATTACGTCATGCTTCAGAAATGTGGAAAATGGTCCGTTTTCAAATGTTTTATTTTTGAACGTCAGTTCACATTTGTAGGTGGATCATCAGTGTTAGAGCTAAAATTAGCATGTTTAAAGTGATTTTCATGCTTCCAGGGGCTCGGGAAGTTAATTAAATACCATTTGGAGGCATTTAATGTTCGAGCAAAAACGGCTGATTTTCGACAAAAGAGATAACACCCCCCCATTACGTCATGCTTCAGAAATGTGGAAAATGGTCCGTTTTCAAATGTTTTATTTTTGAACGTCAGTTCACATTTGTAGGTGGATCATCAGTGTTAGAGCTAAAATTAGCATGTTTAAAGTAAATTTCATGCTTCCAGGGGCCCAAAACACAAGATTTATGGAATGGTTAAAAGTGCATGAAAATGGCCAATTTACTCACTCTGAGTTCTCAAAAAGGGTTTCTTCACCCCGGGAAGTTAATTAAATACCATTTGGAGGCATTTAATGTTCGAGCAAAAACGGCTGATTTTCGACAAAAGAGATAACACCCCCCCCCCATTACGTCATGCTTCAGAAATGTGGAAAATGGTCCGTTTTCAAATGTTTTATTTTTGAACGTCAGTTCACATTTGTAGGTGGATCATCAGTGTTAGAGCTAAAATTAGCATGTTTAAAGTGATTTTCATGCTTCCAGGGGCCCAAAACACAAGATTTATGGAATGGTTAAAAGTGCATGAAAATGGCCAATTTACTCACTCTGAGTTCTCAAAAAGGGTTTCTTCACCCCGGGAAGTTAATTAAATACCATTTGGAGGCATTTAATGTTCGAGCAAAAACGGCTGATTTTCGACAAAAGAGATAACACCCCCCCATTACGTCATGCTTCAGAAATGTGGAAAATGGTCCGTTTTCAAATGTTTTATTTTTGAACGTCAGTTCACATTTGTAGGTGGATCATCAGTGTTAGAGCTAAAATTAGCATGTTTAAAGTGATTTTCATGCTTCCAGGGGCTCGGGAAGTTAATTAAATACCATTTGGAGGCATTTAATGTTCGAGCAAAAACGGCTGATTTTCGACAAAAGAGATAACACCCCCCATTACGTCATGCTTCAGAAATGTGGAAAATGGTCCGTTTTCAAATGTTTTATTTTTCAACGTCAGTTCACATTTGTAGGTGGATCATCAGTGTTAGAGCTAAAATTAGCATGTTTAAAGTGATTTTCATGCTTCCAGGGGCTCGGGAAGTTAATTAAATACCATTTGGAGGCATTTAATGTTCGAGCAAAAACGGCTGATTTTCGACAAAAGAGATAACACCCCCCCATTACGTCATGCTTCAGAAATGTGGAAAATGGTCCGTTTTCAAATGTTTTATTTTTCAACGTCAGTTCACATTTGTAGGTGGATCATCAGTGTTAGAGCTAAAATTAGCATGTTTAAAGTGATTTTCATGCTTCCAGGGGCTCGGGAAGTGAATTAAATACCATTTGGAGGCATTTAATGTTCGAGCAAAAACGGCTGATTTTCGACAAAAGAGATAACACCCCCCCATTACGTCATGCTTCAGAAATGTGGAAAATGGTCCGTTTTCAAATGTTTTATTTTTGAACGTCAGTTCACATTTGTAGGTGGATCATCAGTGTTAGAGCTAAAATTAGCATGTTTAAAGTGATTTTCATGCTTCCAGGGGCTCGGGAAGTGAAATAAATACCATTTGGAGGCATTTAATGTTCGAGCAAAAACGGCTGATTTTCGACAAAAGAGATAACACCCCCCCATTACGTCATGCTTCAGAAATGTGGAAAATGGTCCGTTTTCAAATGTTTTATTTTTGAACGTCAGTTCACATTTGTAGGTGGATCATCAGTGTTAGAGCTAAAATTAGCATGTTTAAAGTGATTTTCATGCTTCCAGGGGCCCAAAACACAAGATTAATGGAATGGTTAAAAGTGCATGAAAATGGCCAATTTACTCACTCTGAGTTCTCAAAAAGGGTTTCTTCACCCCGGGAAGTTAATTAAATACCATTTGGAGGCATTTAATGTTCGAGCAAAAACGGCTGATTTTCGACAAAAGAGATAACACCCCCCCATTACGTCATGCTTCAGAAATGTGGAAAATGGTCCGTTTTCAAATGTTTTATTTTTAAACGTCAGTTCACATTTGTAGGTGGATCATCAGTGTTAGAGCTAAAATTAGCATGTTTAAAGTGATTTTCATGCTTCCAGGGGCTCGGGAAGTTAATTAAATACCATTTGGAGGCATTTAATGTTCGAGCAAAAACGGCTGATTTTCGACAAAAGAGATAACACCCCCCCATTACGTCATGCTTCAGAAATGTGGAAAATGGTCCGTTTTCAAATGTTTTATTTTTCAACGTCAGTTCACATTTGTAGGTGGATCATCAGTGTTAGAGCTAAAATTAGCATGTTTAAAGTGATTTTCATGCTTCCAGGGGCTCGGGAAGTTAATTAAATACCATTTGGAGGCATTTAATGTTCGAGCAAAAACGGCTGATTTTCGACAAAAGAGATAACACCCCCCCATTACGTCATGCTTCAGAAATGTGGAAAATGGTCCGTTTTCAAATGTTTTATTTTTGAACGTCAGTTCACATTTGTAGGTGGATCATCAGTGTTAGAGCTAAAATTAGCATGTTTAAAGTGATTTTCATGCTTCCAGGGGCTCGGGAAGTGAAATAAATACCATTTGGAGGCATTTAATGTTCGAGCAAAAACGGCTGATTTTCGACAAAAGAGATAACACCCCCCCATTACGTCATGCTTCAGAAAGGTGGAAAATGGTCCGATTTCAAATGTTTTATTTTTGAACGTCAGTTCACATTTGTAGGTGGATCATCAGTGTTAGAGCTAAAATTAGCATGTTTAAAGTGATTTTCATGCTTCCAGGGGCTCGGGAAGTTAATTAAATACCATTTGGAGGCATTTAATGTTCGAGCAAAAACGGCTGATTTTCGACAAAAGAGATAACACCCCCCCATTACGTCATGCTTCAGAAATGTGGAAAATGGTCAGTTTTCAAATGTTTTATTTTTGAACGTCAGTTCACATTTGTAGGTGGATCATCAGTGTTAGAGCTAAAATTAGCATGTTTAAAGTGATTTTCATGCTTCCAGGGGCCCAAAACACAAGATTAATGGAATGGTTAAAAGTGCATGAAAATGGCCAATTTACTCACTCTGAGTTCTCAAAAAGGGTTTCTTCACCCCGGGAAGTTAATTAAATACCATTTGGAGGCATTTAATGTTCGAGCAAAAACGGCTGATTTTCGACAAAAGAGATAACACCCCCCCATTACGTCATGCTTCAGAAATGTGGAAAATGGTCCGTTTTCAAATGTTTTATTTTTGAACGTCAGTTCACATTTGTAGGTGGATCATCAGTGTTAGAGCTAAAATTAGCATGTTTAAAGTGATTTTCATGCTTCCAGGGGCTCGGGAAGTTAATTAAATACCATTTGGAGGCATTTAATGTTCGAGCAAAAACGGCTGATTTTCGACAAAAGAGATAACACCCCCCCATTACGTCATGCTTCAGAAATGTGGAAAATGGTCCGTTTTCAAATGTTTTATTTTTGAACGTCAGTTCACATTTGTAGGTGGATCATCAGTGTTAGAGCTAAAATTAGCATGTTTAAAGTGATTTTCATGCTTCCAGGGGCTCGGGAAGTGAAATAAATACCATTTGGAGGCATTTAATGTTCGAGCAAAAACGGCTGATTTTCGACAAAAGAGATAACACCCCCCCATTACGTCATGCTTCAGAAATGTGGAAAATGGTCCGTTTTCAAATGTTTTATTTTTGAACGTCAGTTCACATTTGTAGGTGGATCATCAGTGTTGGAGCTAAAATTAGCATGTTTAAAGTGATTTTCATGCTTCCAGGGGCCCAAAACACAAGATTTATGGAATGGTTAAAAGTGCATGAAAATGGCCAATTTACTCACTCTGAGTTCTCAAAAAGGGTTTCTTCACCCCGGGAAGTTAATTAAATACCATTTGGAGGCATTTAATGTTCGAGCAAAAACGGCTGATTTTCGACAAAAGAGATAACACCCCCCCATTACGTCATGCTTCAGAAATGTGGAAAATGGTCCGTTTTCAAATGTTTTATTTTTGAACGTCAGTTCACATTTGTAGGTGGATCATCAGTGTTAGAGCTAAAATTAGCATGTTTAAAGTGATTTTCATGCTTCCAGGGGCTCGGGAAGTTAATTAAATACCATTTGGAGGCATTTAATGTTCGAGCAAAAACGGCTGATTTTCGACAAAAGAGATAACACCCCCCCATTACGTCATGCTTCAGAAATGTGGAAAATGGTCCGTTTTCAAATGTTTTATTTTTGAACGTCAGTTCACATTTGTAGGTGGATCATCAGTGTTAGAGCTAAAATTAGCATGTTTAAAGTGATTTTCATGCTTCCAGGGGCTCGGGAAGTGAAATAAATACCATTTGGAGGCATTTAATGTTCGAGCAAAAACGGATGATTTTCGACAAAAGAGATAACACCCCCCCATTACGTCATGCTTCAGAAATGTGGAAAATGGTCCGTTTTCAAATGTTTTATTTTTGAACGTCAGTTCACATTTGTAGGTGGATCATCAGTGTTGGAGCTAAAATTAGCATGTTTAAAGTGATTTTCATGCTTCCAGGGGCCCAAAACACAAGATTTATGGAATGGTTAAAAGTGCATGAAAATGGCCAATTTACTCACTCTGAGTTCTCAAAAAGGGTTTCTTCACCCCGGGAAGTTAATTAAATACCATTTGGAGGCATTTAATGTTCGAGCAAAAACGGCTGATTTTCGACAAAAGAGATAACACCCCCCCATTACGTCATGCTTCAGAAATGTGGAAAATGGTCCGTTTTCAAATGTTTTATTTTTGAACGTCAGTTCACATTTGTAGGTGGATCATCAGTGTTAGAGCTAAAATTAGCATGTTTAAAGTGATTTTCATGCTTCCAGGGGCTCGGGAAGTTAATTAAATACCATTTGGAGGCATTTAATGTTCGAGCAAAAACAGCTGATTTTCAACAAAAGAGATAACACCCCCCCATTACGTCATGCTTCAGAAATGTGGAAAATGGTCCGTTTTCAAATGTTTTATTTTTGAACGTCAGTTCACATTTGTAGGTGGATCATCAGTGTTAGAGCTAAAATTAGCATGTTTAAAGTGATTTTCATGCTTCCAGGGGCTCGGGAAGTTAATTAAATACCATTTGGAGGCATTTAATGTTCGAGCAAAAACGGCTGATTTTCGACAAAAGAGATAACACCCCCCCATTACGTCATGCTTCAGAAATGTGGAAAATGGTCCGTTTTCAAATGTTTTATTTTTGAACGTCAGTTCACATTTGTAGGTGGATCATCAGTGTTAGAGCTAAAATTAGCATGTTTAAAGTGATTTTCATGCTTCCAGGGGCCCAAAACACAAGATTTATGGAATGGTTAAAATTGCATGAAAATGGCCAATTTACTCACTCTGAGTTCTCAAAAAGGGTTTCTTCACCCCGGGAAGTTAATTAAATACCATTTGGAGGCATTTAATGTTGGAGCAAAAACGGCTGATTTTCGACAAAAGAGATAACACCCCCCCATTACGTCATGCTTCAGAAATGTGGAAAATGGTCCGTTTTCAAATGTTTTATTTTTGAACGTCAGTTCACATTTGTAGGTGGATCATCAGTGTTAGAGCTAAAATTAGCATGTTTAAAGTGATTTTCATGCTTCCAGGGGCTCGGGAAGTTAATTAAATACCATTTGGAGGCATTTAATGTTCGAGCAAAAACGGCTGATTTTCGACAAAAGAGACAACACCCCCCCATTACGTCATGCTTCAGAAATGTGGAAAATGGTCCGTTTTCAAATGTTTTATTTTTGAACGTCAGTTCACATTTGTAGGTGGATCATCAGTGTTAGAGCTAAAATTAGCATGTTTAAAGTGATTTTCATGCTTCCAGGGGCCCAAAACACAAGATTTATGGAATGGTTAAAAGTGCATGAAAATGGCCAATTTACTCACTCTGAGTTCTCAAAAAGGGTTTCTTCACCCCGGGAAGTTAATTAAATACCATTTGGAGGCATTTAATGTTCGAGCAAAAACGGCTGATTTTCGACAAAAGAGATAATACCCCCCAATTACGTCATGCTTCAGAAATGTGGAAAATGGTCCGTTTTCAAATGTTTTATTTTTGAACGTCAGTTCACATTTGTAGGTGGATCATCAGTGTTAGAGCTAAAATTAGCATGTTTAAAGTGATTTTCATGCTTCCAGGGGCCCAAAACACAAGATTTATGGAATGGTTAAAAGTGCATGAAAATGGCCAATTTACTCACTCTGAGTTCTCAAAAAGGGTTTCTTCACCCCGGGAAGTTAATTAAATACCATTTGGAGGCATTTATTGTTCGAGCAAAAACGGCTGATTTTCGACAAAAGAGATAACACCCCCCCATTACGTCATGCTTCAGAAATGTGGAAAATGGTCCGTTTTCAAATGTTTTATTTTTGAACGTCAGTTCACATTTGTAGGTGGATCATCAGTGTTAGAGCTAAAATTAGCATGTTTAAAGTGATTTTCATGCTTCCAGGGGCTCGGGAAGTGAAATAAATACCATTTGGAGGCATTTAATGTTCGAGCAAAAACGGCTGATTTTTGACAAAAGAGATAACACCCCCCCATTACGTCATGCTTCAGAAATGTGGAAAATGGTCCGTTTTCAAATGTTTTATTTTTGAACGTCAGTTCACATTTGTAGGTGGATCATCAGTGTTAGAGCTAAAATTAGCATGTTTAAAGTGATTTTCATGCTTCCAGGGGCTCGGGAAGTTAATTAAATACCATTTGGAGGCATTTAATGTTCGAGCAAAAACGGCTGATTTTCGACAAAAGAGATAACACCCCCCCATTACGTCATGCTTCAGAAATGTGGAAAATGGTCCGTTTTCAAATGTTTTATTTTTGAACGTCAGTTCACATTTGTAGGTGGATCATCAGTGTTAGAGCTAAAATTAGCATGTTTAAAGTGTTTTTCATGCTTCCAGGGGCCCGGGAAGTTAATTAAATACCATTTGGAGGCATTTAATGTTCGAGCAAAAACGGCTGATTTTCGACAAAAGAGATAACACCCCCCCATTACGTCATGCTTCAGAAATGTGGAAAATGGTCCGTTTTCAAATGTTTTATTTTTGAACGTCAGTTCACATTTGTAGGTGGATCATCAGTGTTAGAGCTAAAATTAGCATGTTTAAAGTGATTTTCATGCTTCCAGGGGCCCAAAACACAAGATTTATGGAATGATTAAAAGTGCATGAAAATGGCCAATTTACTCACTCTGAGTTCTCAAAAAGGGTTTCTTCACCCCGGGAAGTTAATTAAATACCATTTGGAGGCATTTAATGTTCGAGCAAAAACGGCTGATTTTCGACAAAAGAGATAACACCCCCCCATTACGTCATGCTTCAGAAATGTGGAAAATGGTCCGTTTTCAAATGTTTTATTTTTGAACGTCAGTTCACATTTGTTTGTGGATCATCAGTGTTAGAGCTAAAATTAGCATGTTTAAAGTGATTTTCATGCTTCCAGGGGCTCGGGAAGTTAATTAAATACCATTTGGAGGCATTTAATGTTCGAGCAAAAACGGCTGATTTTCGACAAAAGAGATAACACCCCCCCATTACGTCATGCTTCAGAAATGTGGAAAATGGTCCGTTTTCAAATGTTTTATTTTTGAACGTCAGTTCACATTTGTAGGTGGATCATCAGTGTTAGAGCTAAAATTAGCATGTTTAAAGTGATTTTCATGCTTCCAGGGGCCCAAAACACAAGATTTATGGAATGGTTAAAAGTGCATGAAAATGGCCAATTTACTCACTCTGAGTTCTCAAAAAGGGTTTCTTCACCCCGGGAAGTTAATTAAATACCATTTGGAGGCATTTAATGTTCGAGCAAAAACGGCTGATTTTCGACAAAAGAGATAACACCCCCCCATTACGTCATGCTTCAGAAATGTGGAAAATGGTCCGTTTTCAAATGTTTTATTTTTGAACGTCAGTTCACATTTGTAGGTGGATCATCAGTGTTAGAGCTAAAATTAGCATGTTTAAAGTGATTTTCATGCTTCCAGGGGCTCGGGAAGTTAATTAAATACCATTTGGAGGCATTTAATGTTCGAGCAAAAACGGCTGATTTTCGACAAAAGAGATAACACCCCCCCATTACGTCATGCTTCAGAAATGTGGAAAATGGTCCGTTTTCAAATGTTTTATTTTTGAACGTCAGTTCACATTTGTAGGTGGATCATCAGTGTTAGAGCTAAAATTAGCATGTTTAAAGTGATTTTCATGCTTCCAGGGGCCCAAAACACAAGATTTATGGAATGGTTAAAAGTGCATGAAAATGGCCAATTTACTCACTCTGAGTTCTCAAAAAGGGTTTCTTCACCCCGGGAAGTTAATTAAATACCATTTGGAGGCATTTAATGTTCGAGCAAAAACGGCTGATTTTCGACAAAAGAGATAACAACCCCCCCCATTACGTCATGCTTCAGAAATGTGGAAAATGGTCCGTTTTCAAATGTTTTATTTTTGAACGTCAGTTCACATTTGTAGGTGGATCATCAGTGTTAGAGCTAAAATTAGCATGTTTAAAGTGATTTTCATGCTTCCAGGGGCCCAAAACACAAGATTTATGGAATGGTTAAAAGTGCATGAAAATGGCCAATTTACTCACTCTGAGTTCTCAAAAAGGGTTTCTTCACCCCGGGAAGTTAATTAAATACCATTTGGAGGCATTTAATGTTCGAGCAAAAACGGCTGATTTTCGACAAAAGAGATAACACCCCCCCATTAAGTCATGCTTCAGAAATGTGGAAAATGGTCCGTTTTCAAATGTTTTATTTTTGAACGTCAGTTCACATTTGTAGGTGGATCATCAGTGTTAGAGCTAAAATTAGCATGTTTAAAGTGATTTTCATGCTTCCAGGGGCTCGGGAAGTTAATTAAATACCATTTGGAGGCATTTAATGTTCGAGCAAAAACGGCTGATTTTCGACAAAAGAGATAACACCCCCCCATTACGTCATGCTTCAGAAATGTGGAAAATGGTCCGTTTTCAAATGTTTTATTTTTGAACGTCAGTTCACATTTGTAGGTGGATCATCAGTGTTAGAGCTAAAATTAGCATGTTTAAAGTGATTTTCATGCTTCCAGGGGCTCGGGAAGTTAATTAAATACCATTTGGAGGCATTTAATGTTCGAGCAAAAACGGCTGGTTTTCGACAAAAGAGATAACACCCCCCCATTACATCATGCTTCAGAAATGTGGAAAATGGTCCGTTTTCAAATGTTTTATTTTTCAACGTCAGTTCACATTTGTAGGTGGATCATCAGTGTTAGAGCTAAAATTAGCATGTTTAAAGTGATTTTCATGCTTCCAGGGGCTCGGGAAGTTAATTAAATACCATTTGGAGGCATTTAATGTTCGAGCAAAAACGGCTGATTTTCGACAAAAGAGATAACACCCCCCATTACGTCATGCTTCAGAAATGTGGAAAATGGTCCGTTTTCAAATGTTTTATTTTTGAACGTCAGTTCACATTTATAGGTGGATCATCAGTGTTAGAGCTAAAATTAGCATGTTTAAAGTGATTTTCATGCTTCCAGGGGCTCGGGAAGTGAAATAAATACCATTTGGAGGCATTTAATGTTCGAGCAAAAACGGCTGATTTTCGACAAAAGAGATAACACCCCCCCATTACGTCATGCTTCAGAAATGTGGAAAATGGTCCGTTTTCAAATGTTTTCTTTTTGAACGTCAGTTCACATTTGTAGGTGGATCATCAGTGTTAGAGCTAAAATTAGCATGTTTAAAGTGATTTTCATGCTTCCAGGGGCTCGGGAAGTTAATTAAATACCATTTGGAGGCATTTAATGTTCGAGCAAAAACGGCTGATTTTCGACAAAAGAGATAACACCCCCCCATTACGTCATGCTTCAGAAATGTGGAAAATGGTCCGTTTTCAAATGTTTTATTTTTGAACGTCAGTTCACATTTGTAGGTGGATCATCAGTGTTAGAGCTAAAATTAGCATGTTTAAAGTGATTTTCATGCTTCCAGGGGCCCAAAACACAAGAATAATGGAATGGTTAAAAGTGCATGAAAATGGCCAAGTTACTCACTCTGAGTTCTCAAAAAGGGTTTCTTCACCCCGGGAAGTTAATTAAATACCATTTGGAGGCATTTAATGTTCGAGCAAAAACGGCTGATTTTCGACAAAAGAGATAACACCCCCCCATTACGTCATGCTTCAGAAATGTGGAAAATGGTCCGTTTTCAAATGTTTTATTTTTGAACGTCAGTTCACATTTGTAGGTGGATCATCAGTGTTAGAGCTAAAATTAGCATGTTTAAAGTGATTTTCATGCTTCCAGGGGCTCGGGAAGTTAATTAAATACCATTTGGAGGCATTTAATGTTCGAGCAAAAACGGCTGATTTTCGACAAAAGAGATAACACCCCCCCATTACGTCATGCTTCAGAAATGTGGAAAATGGTCCGTTTTCAAATGTTTTATTTTTCAACGTCAGTTCACATTTGTAGGTGGATCATCAGTGTTAGAGCTAAAATTAGCATGTTTAAAGTGATTTTCATGCTTCCAGGGGCTCGGGAAGTTAATTAAATACCATTTGGAGGCATTTAATGTTCGAGCAAAAACGGCTGATTTTCGACAAAAGAGATAACACCCCCCCATTACGTCATGCTTCAGAAATGTGGAAAATGGTCCGTTTTCAAATGTTTTATTTTTGAACGTCAGTTCACATTTGTAGGTGGATCATCAGTGTTAGAGCTAAAATTAGCATGTTTAAAGTGATTTTCATGCTTCCAGGGGCTCGGGAAGTGAAATAAATACCATTTGGAGGCATTTAATGTTCGAGCAAAAACGGCTGATTTTCGACAAAAGAGATAACACCCCCCCATTACGTCATGCTTCAGAAATGTGGAAAATGGTCCGTTTTCAAATGTTTTATTTTTGAACGTCAGTTCACATTTGTAGGTGGATCATCAGTGTTAGAGCTAAAATTAGCATGTTTAAAGTGATTTTCATGCCTCCAGGGGCTCGGGAAGTTAATTAAATACCATTTGGAGGCATTTAATGTTCGAGCAAAAACGGCTGATTTTCGACAAAAGAGATAACACCCCCCCATTACGTCATGCTTCAGAAATGTGGAAAATGGTCAGTTTTCAAATGTTTTATTTTTGAACGTCAGTTCACATTTGTAGGTGGATCATCAGTGTTAGAGCTAAAATTAGCATGTTTAAAGTGATTTTCATGCTTCCAGGGGCCCAAAACACAAGATTAATGGAATGGTTAAAAGTGCATGAAAATGGCCAATTTACTCACTCTGAGTTCTCAAAAAGGGTTTCTTCACCCCGGGAAGTTAATTAAATACCATTTGGAGGCATTTAATGTTCGAGCAAAAACGGCTGATTTTCGACAAAAGAGATAACACCCCCCCATTACGTCATGCTTCAGAAATGTGGAAAATGGTCCGTTTTCAAATGTTTTATTTTTGAACGTCAGTTCACATTTGTAGGTGGATCATCAGTGTTAGAGCTTAAATTAGCATGTTTAAAGTGATTTTCATGCTTCCAGGGGCTCGGGAAGTTAATTAAATACCATTTGGAGGCATTTAATGTTCGAGCAAAAACGGCTGATTTTCGGCAAAAGAGATAACACCCCCCATTACGTCATGCTTCAGAAATGTGGAAAATGGTCTGTTTTCAAATGTTTTATTTTTGAACGTCAGTTCACATTTGTAGGTGGATCATCAGTGTTAGAGCTAAAATTAGCATGTTTAAAGTGATTTTCATGCTTCCAGGGGCTCGGGAAGTGAAATAAATACCATTTGGAGGCATTTAATGTTCGAGCAAAAACGGCTGATTTTCGACAAAAGAGATAACACCCCCCCATTACGTCATGCTTCAGAAATGTGGAAAATGGTCCGTTTTCAAATGTTTTATTTTTGAACGTCAGTTCACATTTGTAGGTGGATCATCAGTGTTGGAGCTAAAATTAGCATGTTTAAAGTGATTTTCATGCTTCCAGGGGCCCAAAACACAAGATTTATGGAATGGTTAAAAGTGCATGAAAATGGCCAATTTACTCACTCTGAGTTCTCAAAAAGGGTTTCTTCACCCCGGGAAGTTAATTAAATACCATTTGGAGGCATTTAATGTTCGAGCAAAAACGGCTGATTTTCGACAAAAGAGATAACACCCCCCCATTACGTCATGCTTCAGAAATGTGGAAAATGGTCCGTTTTCAAATGTTTTATTTTTGAACGTCAGTTCACATTTGTAGGTGGATCATCAGTGTTAGAGCTAAAATTAGCATGTTTAAAGTGATTTTCATGCTTCCAGGGGCTCGGGAAGTTAATTAAATACCATTTGGAGGCATTTAATGTTCGAGCAAAAACGGCTGATTTTCGACAAAAGAGATAACACCCCCCCATTACGTCATGCTTCAGAAATGTGGAAAATGGTCCGTTTTCAAATGTTTTATTTTTGAACGTCAGTTCACATTTGTAGGTGGATCATCAGTGTTAGAGCTAAAATTAGCATGTTTAAAGTGATTTTCATGCTTCCAGGGGCCCATAACACAAGATTTATGGAATGGTTAAAAGTGCATGAAAATGGCCAATTTACTCACTCTGAGTTCTCAAAAAGGGTTTCTTCACCCCGGGAAGTTAATTAAATACCATTTGGAGGCATTTAATGTTCGAGCAAAAACGGCTGATTTTCGACAAAAGAGATAACACCCCCCCATTACGTCATGCTTCAGAAATGTGGAAAATGGTCCGTTTTCAAATGTTTTATTTTTGAACGTCAGTTCACATTTGTAGGTGGATCATCAGTGTTAGAGCTAAAATTAGCATGTTTAAAGTGATTTTCATGCTTCCAGGGGCTCGGGAAGTTAATTAAATACCATTTGGAGGCATTTAATGTTCGAGCAAAAACGGCTGATTTTCGACAAAAGAGATAACACCCCCCCATTACGTCATGCTTCAGAAATGTGGAAAATGGTCCGTTTTCAAATGTTTTATTTTTGAACGTCAGTTCACATTTGTAGGTGGATCATCAGTGTTAGAGCTAAAATTAGCATGTTTAAAGTGATTTTCATGCTTCCAGGGGCCCAAAACACAAGATTTATGGAATGGTTAAAAGTGCATGAAAATGGCCAATTTACTCACTCTGAGTTCTCAAAAAGGGTTTCTTCACCCCGGGAAGTTAATTAAATACCATTTGGAGGCATTTAATGTTGGAGCAAAAACGGCTGATTTTCGACAAAAGAGATAACACCCCCCCATTACGTCATGCTTCAGAAATGTGGAAAATGGTCCGTTTTCAAATGTTTTATTTTTGAACGTCAGTTCACATTTGTAGGTGGATCATCAGTGTTAGAGCTAAAATTAGCATGTTTAAAGTGATTTTCATGCTTCCAGGGGCTCGGGAAGTTAATTAAATACCATTTGGAGGCATTTAATGTTCGAGCAAAAACGGCTGATTTTCGACAAAAGAGACAACACCCCCCCATTATGTCATGCTTCAGAAATGTGGAAAATGGTCCGTTTTCAAATGTTTTATTTTTGAACGTCAGTTCACATTTGTAGGTGGATCATCAGTGTTAGAGCTAAAATTAGCATGTTTAAAGTGATTTTCATGCTTCCAGGGGCCCAAAACACAAGATTTATGGAATGGTTAAAAGTGCATGAAAATGGCCAATTTACTCACTCTGAGTTCTCAAAAAGGGTTTCTTCACCCCGGGAAGTTAATTAAATACCATTTGGAGGCATTTAATGTTCGAGCAAAAACGGCTGATTTTCGACAAAAGAGATAATACCCCCCAATTACGTCATGCTTCAGAAATGTGGAAAATGGTCCGTTTTCAAATGTTTTATTTTTGAACCTCAGTTCACATTTGTAGGTGGATCATCAGTGTTAGAGCTAAAATTAGCATGTTTAAAGTGATTTTCATGCTTCCAGGGGCCCAAAACACAAGATTTATGGAATGGTTAAAAGTGCATGAAAATGGCCAATTTACTCACTCTGAGTTCTCAAAAAGGGTTTCTTCACCCCGGGAAGTTAATTAAATACCATTTGGAGGCATTTATTGTTCGAGCAAAAACGGCTGATTTTCGACAAAAGAGATAACACCCCCCCATTACGTCATGCTTCAGAAATGTGGAAAATGGTCCGTTTTCAAATGTTTTATTTTTGAACGTCAGTTCACATTTGTAGGTGGATCATCAGTGTTAGAGCTAAAATTAGCATGTTTAAAGTGATTTTCATGCTTCCAGGGGCTCGGGAAGTTAATTAAATACCATTTGGAGGCATTTAATGTTCGAGCAAAAACGGCTGATTTTCGACAAAAGAGATAACACCCCCCCATTACGTCATGCTTCAGAAATGTGGAAAATGGTCCGTTTTCAAATGTTTTATTTTTGAACGTCAGTTCACATTTGTAGGTGGATCATCAGTGTTAGAGCTAAAATTAGCATGTTTAAAGTGATTTTCATGCTTCCAGGGGCTCGGGAAGTGAAATAAATACCATTTGGAGGCATTTAATGTTCGAGCAAAAACGGCTGATTTTCGACAAAAGAGATAACACCCCCCCATTACGTCATGCTTCAGAAATGTGGAAAATGGTCCGTTTTCAAATGTTTTATTTTTGAACGTCAGTTCACATTTGTAGGTGGATCATCAGTGTTAGAGCTAAAATTAGCATGTTTAAAGTGATTTTCATGCTTCCAGGGGCTCGGGAAGTTAATTAAATACCATTTGGAGGCATTTAATGTTCGAGCAAAAACGGCTGATTTTCGACAAAAGAGATAACACCCCCCCATTACGTCATGCTTCAGAAATGTGGAAAATGGTCCGTTTTCAAATGTTTTATTTTTGAACGTCAGTTCACATTTGTAGGTGGATCATCAGTGTTAGAGCTAAAATTAGCATGTTTAAAGTGATTTTCATGCTTCCAAGGGCTCGGGAAGTGAAATAAATACGATTTGGAGGCATTTAATGTTCGAGCAAAAACGGCTGATTTTCGACAAAAGAGATAACACCCCCCCCATTACGTCATGCTTCAGAAATGTGGAAAATGGTCCGTTTTCAAATGTTTTATTTTTGAACGTCAGTTCACATTTGTAGGTGGATCATCAGTGTTAGAGCTAAAATTAGCATGTTTAAAGTGATTTTCATGCTTCCAGGGGCTCGGGAAGTTAATTAAATACCATTTGGAGGCATTTAATGTTCGAGCAAAAACGGCTGATTTTCGACAAAAGAGATAACACCCCCCCCATTACGTCATGCTTCAGAAATGTGGAAAATGGTCCGTTTTCAAAAGTTTTATTTTTGAACGTCAGTTCACATTTGCAGGTGGATCATCAGTGTTAGAGCTAAAATTAGCATGTTTAAAGTGATTTTCATGCTTCCAGGGGCCCAAAACACAAGATTAATGGAATGGTTAAAAGTGCATGCAAATGGCCAATTTACTCACTCTGAGTTCTCAAAAAGGGTTTCTTCACCCCGGGAAGTGAAATAAATACCATTTGGAGGCATTTAATGTTCGAGCAAAAACGGCTGATTTTCGACAAAAGAGATAACACCCCCCCATTACGTCATGCTTCAGAAATGTGGAAAATGGTCCGTTTTCAAATGTTTTATTTTTGAACGTCAGTTCACATTTGTAGGTGGATCATCAGTGTTAGAGCTAAAATTAGCATGTTTAAAGTGATTTTCATGCTTCCAGGGGCCCAAAACACAAGATTTATGGAATGGTTAAAAGTGAATGAAAATGGCCAATTTACTCACTCTGAGTTCTCAAAAAGGGTTTCTTCACCCCGGGAAGTTAATTAAATACCATTTGGAGGCATTTAATGTTCGAGCAAAAACGGCTGATTTTCGACAAAAGAGATAACACCCCCCCATTACGTCATGCTTCAGAAATGTGGAAAATGGTCCGTTTTCAAATGTTTTATTTTTGAACGTCAGTTCACATTTGTAGGTGGATCATCAGTGTTAGAGCTAAAATTAGCATGTTTAAAGTGATTTTCATGCTTCCAGGGGCTCGGGAAGTTAATTAAATACCATTTGGAGGCATTTAATGTTCGAGCAAAAACGGCTGATTTTCGACAAAAGAGATAACACCCCCCCATTACGTCATGCTTCAGAAATGTGGAAAATGGTCCGTTTTCAAATGTTTTATTTTTGAACGTCAGTTCACATTTGTAGGTGGATCATCAGTGTTAGAGCTAAAATTAGCATGTTTAAAGTGATTTTCATGCTTCCAGGGGCCCAAAACACAAGATTTATGGAATGGTTAAAAGTGCATGAAAATGGCCAATTTACTCACTCTGAGTTCTCAAAAAGGGTTTCTTCACCCCGGGAAGTTAATTAAATACCATTTGGAGGCATTTAATGTTCGAGCAAAAACGGCTGATTTTTGACAAAAGAGATAACACCCCCCCATTACGTCATGCTTCAGAAATGTGGAAAATGGTCCGTTTTCAAATGTTTTATTTTTGAACGTCAGTTCACATTTGTAGGTGGATCATCAGTGTTAGAGCTAAAATTAGCATGTTTAAAGTGATTTTCATGCTTCCAGGGGCTCGGGAAGTTAATTAAATACCATTTGGAGGCATTTATTGTTCGAGCAAAAATGGCTGATTTTCGACAAAAGAGATAACACCCCCCCATTACGTCATGCTTCAGAAATGTGGAAAATGGTCCGTTTTCAAATGTTTTATTTTTGAACGTCAGTTCACATTTGTAGGTGGATCATCAGTGTTAGAGCTAAAATTAGCATGTTTAAAGTGATTTTCATGCTTCCAGGGGCCCAAAACACAAGATTTATGGAATGGTTAAAAGTGCATGAAAATGGCCAATTTACTCACTCTGAGTTCTCAAAAAGGGTTTCTTCACCCCGGGAAGTTAATTAAATACCATTTGGAGGCATTTAATGTTCGAGCAAAAACGGCTGATTTTCGACAAAAGAGATAACACCCCCCCATTACGTCATGCTTCAGAAATGTGGAAAATGGTCCGTTTTCAAATGTTTTATTTTTGAACGTCAGTTCACATTTGTAGGTGGATCATCAGTGTTAGAGCTAAAATTAGCATGTTTAAAGTGATTTTCATGCTTCCAGGGGCTCGGGAAGTTAATTAAATACCATTTGGAGGCATTTAATGTTCGAGCAAAAACGGCTGATTTTCGACAAAAGAGATAACACCCCCCCCATTACGTCATGCTTCAGAAATGTGGAAAATGGTCCGTTTTCAAATGTTTTATTTTTGAACGTCAGTTCACATTTGTAGGTGGATCATCAGTGTTAGAGCTAAAATTAGCATGTTTAAAGTGATTTTCATGCTTCCAGGGGCCCAAAACACAAGATTTATGGAATGGTTAAAAGTGCATGAAAATGGCCAATTTACTCACTCTGAGTTCTCAAAAAGGGTTTCTTCACCCCGGGAAGTTAATTAAATACCATTTGGAGGCATTTAATGTTCGAGCAAAAACGGCTGATTTTTGACAAAAGAGATAACACCCCCCCATTCCGTCATGCTTCAGAAATGTGGAAAATGGTCCGTTTTCAAATGTTTTATTTTTGAACGTCAGTTCACATTTGTAGGTGGATCATCAGTGTTAGAGCTAAAATTAGCATGTTTAAAGCGATTTTCATGCTTCCAGGGGCTCGGGAAGTTAATTAAATACCATTTGGAGGCATTTAATGTTCGAGCAAAAACGGCTGATTTTCGACAAAAGAGATAACACCCCCCCATTACGTCATGCTTCAGAAATGTGGAAAATGGTCCGTTTTCAAATGTTTTATTTTTGAACGTCAGTTCACATTTGTAGGTGGATCATCAGTATTAGAGCTAAAATTAGCATGTTTAAAGTGATTTTCATGCTTCCAGGGGCTCGGGAAGTTAATTAAATACCATTTGGAGGCATTTAATGTTCGAGCAAAAACGGCTGATTTTCGACAAAAGAGATAACACCCCCCCATTACGTCATGCTTCAGAAATGTGGAAAATGGTCCGTTTTCAAATGTTTTATTTTTGAACGTCAGTTCACATTTGTAGGTGGATCATCAGTGTTAGAGCTAAAATTAGCATGTTTAAAGTGATTTTCATGCTTCCAGGGGCCCAAAACACAAGATTTATGGAATGGTTAAAAGTGCATGAAAATGGCCAATTTACTCACTCTGAGTTCTCAAAAAGGGTTTCTTCACCCCGGGAAGTTAATTAAATACCATTTGGAGGCATTTAATGTTCGAGCAAAAACGGCTGATTTTCGACAAAAGAGATAACACCCCCCCATTACGTCATGCTTCAGAAATGTGGAAAATGGTCCGTTTTCAAATGTTTTATTTTTGAATGTCAGTTCACATTTGTAGGTGGATCATCAGTGTTAGAGCTAAAATTAGCATGTTTAAAGTGATTTTCATGCTTCCAGGGGCTCGGGAAGTTAATTAAATACCATTTGGAGGCATTTAATGTTCGAGCAAAAACGGCTGATTTTCGACAAAAGAGATAACACCCCCCCATTACGTCATGCTTCAGAAATGTGGAAAATGGTCCGTTTTCAAATGTTTTATTTTTGAACGTCAGTTCACATTTGTAGGTGGATCATCAGTGTTAGAGCTAAAATTAGCATGTTTAAAGTGATTTTCATGCTTCCAGGGGCCCAAAACACAAGATTTATGGAATGGTTAAAAGTGCATGAAAATGGCCAATTTACTCACTCTGAGTTCTCAAAAAGGGTTTCTTCACCCCGGGAAGTTAATTAAATACCATTTGGAGGCATTTAATGTTCGAGCAAAAACGGCTGATTTTTGACAAAAGAGATAACACCCCCCCATTACGTCATGCTTCAGAAATGTGGAAAATGGTCCGTTTTCAAATGTTTTATTTTTGAACGTCAGTTCACATTTGTAGGTGGATCATCAGTGTTAGAGCTAAAATTAGCATGTTTAAAGTGATTTTCATGCTTCCAGGGGCTCGGGAAGTTAATTAAATACCATTTGGAGGCATTTAATGTTCGAGCAAAAACGGCTGATTTTCGACAAAAGAGATAACACCCCCCCATTACGTCATGCTTCAGAAATGTGGAAAATGGTCCGTTTTCAAATGTTTTATTTTTGAACGTCAGTTCACATTTGTAGGTGGATCATCAGTGTTAGAGCTAAAATTAGCATGTTTAAAGTGATTTTCATGCTTCCAGGGGCCCAAAACACAAGATTTATGGAATGGTTAAAAGTGCATGAAAATGGCCAATTTACTCACTCTGAGTTCTCAAAAAGGGTTTCTTCACCCCGGGAAGTTAATTAAATACCATTTGGAGGCATTTAATGTTCGAGCAAAAACGGCTGATTTTCGACAAAAGAGATAACACCCCCCCATTACGTCATGCTTCAGAAATGTGGAAAATGGTCCGTTTTCAAATGTTTTATTTTTGAACGTCAGTTCACATTTGTAGGTGGATCATCAGTGTTAGAGCTAAAATTAGCATGTTTAAAGTGATTTTCATGCTTCCAGGGGCTCGGGAAGTTAATTAAATACCATTTGGAGGCATTTAATGTTCGAGCAAAAACGGCTGATTTTCGACAAAAGAGATAACACCCCCCCATTACGTCATGCTTCAGAAATGTGGAAAATGGTCCGTTTTCAAATGTTTTATTTTTGAACGTCAGTTCACATTTGTAGGTGGATCATCAGTGTTAGAGCTATAATTAGCATGTTTAAAGTGATTTTCATGCTTCCAGGGGCCCAAAACACAAGATTTATGGAATGGTTAAAAGTGCATGAAAATGGCCAATTTACTCACTCTGAGTTCTCAAAAAGGGTTTCTTCACCCCGGGAAGTTAATTAAATACCATTTGGAGGCATTTAATGTTCGAGCAAAAACGGCTGATTTTCGACAAAAGAGATAACACCCCCCCATTACGTCATGCTTCAGAAATGTGGAAAATGGTCCGTTTTCAAATGTTTTATTTTTGAACGTCAGTTCACATTTGTAGGTGGATCATCAGTGTTAGAGCTAAAATTAGCATGTTTAAAGTGATTTTCATGCTTCCAGGGGCTCGGGAAGTTAATTAAATACCATTTGGAGGCATTTAATGTTCGAGCAAAAACGGCTGATTTTCGACAAAAGAGATAACACCCCCCCATTACGTCATGCTTCAGAAATGTGGAAAATGGTCCGTTTTCAAATGTTTTATTTTTGAACGTCAGTTCACATTTGTAGGTGGATCATCAGTATTAGAGCTAAAATTAGCATGTTTAAAGTGATTTTCATGCTTCCAGGGGCTCGGGAAGTTAATTAAATACCATTTGGAGGCATTTAATGTTCGAGCAAAAACGGCTGATTTTCGACAAAAGAGATAACACCCCCCCATTACGTCATGCTTCAGAAATGTGGAAAATGGTCCGTTTTCAAATGTTTTATTTTTGAACGTCAGTTCACATTTGTAGGTGGATCATCAGTGTTAGAGCTAAAATTAGCATGTTTAAAGTGATTTTCATGCTTCCAGGGGCCCAAAACACAAGATTTATGGAATGGTTAAAAGTGCATGAAAATGGCCAATTTACTCACTCTGAGTTCTCAAAAAGGGTTTCTTCACCCCGGGAAGTTAATTAAATACCATTTGGAGGCATTTAATGTTCGAGCAAAAACGGCTGATTTTCGACAAAAGAGATAACACCCCCCCATTACGTCATGCTTCAGAAATGTGGAAAATGGTCCGTTTTCAAATGTTTTATTTTTGAACGTCAGTTCACATTTGTAGGTGGATCATCAGTGTTAGAGCTAAAATTAGCATGTTTAAAGTGATTTTCATGCTTCCAGGGGCTCGGGAAGTTAATTAAATACCATTTGGAGGCATTTAATGTTCGAGCAAAAACGGCTGATTTTCGACAAAAGAGATAAAACCCCCCCATTACGTCATGCTTCAGAAATGTGGAAAATGGTCCGTTTTCAAATGTTTTATTTTTGAACGTCAGTTCACATTTGTAGGTGGATCATCAGTGTTAGAGCTAAAATTAGCATGTTTAAAGTGATTTTCATGCTTCCAGGGGCCCAAAACACAAGATTTATGGAATGGTTAAAAGTGCATGAAAATGGCCAATTTACTCACTCTGAGTTCTCAAAAAGGGTTTCTTCACCCCGGGAAGTTAATTAAATACCATTTGGAGGCATTTAATGTTCGAGCAAAAACGGCTGATTTTTGACAAAAGAGATAACACCCCCCCATTACGTCATGCTTCAGAAATGTGGAAAATGGTCCATTTTCAAATGTTTTATTTTTGAACGTCAGTTCACATTTGTAGGTGGATCATCAGTGTTAGAGCTAAAATTAGCATGTTTAAAGTGATTTTCATGCTTCCAGGGGCTCGGGAAGTTAATTAAATACCATTTGGAGGCATTTAATGTTCGAGCAAAAACGGCTGATTTTCGACAAAAGAGATAACACCCCCCCATTACGTCATGCTTCAGAAATGTGGAAAATGGTCCGTTTTCAAATGTTTTATTTTTGAACGTCAGTTCACATTTGTAGGTGGATCATCAGTGTTAGAGCTAAAATTAGCATGTTTAAAGTGATTTTCATGCTTCCAGGGGCCCAAAACACAAGATTTATGGAATGGCTAAAAGTGCATGAAAATGGCCAATTTACTCACTCTGAGTTCTCAAAAAGGGTTTCTTCACCCCGGGAAGTTAATTAAATACCATTTGGAGGCATTTAATGTTCGAGCAAAAATGGCTGATTTTCGACAAAAGAGATAACACCCCCCCATTACGTCATGCTTCAGAAATGTGGAAAATGGTCCGTTTTCAAATGTTTTATTTTTGAACGTCAGTTCACATTTGTAGGTGGATCATCAGTGTTAGAGCTAAAATTAGCATGTTTAAAGTGATTTTCATGCTTCCAGGGGCTCGGGAAGTTAATTAAATACCATTTGGAGGCATTTAATGTTCGAGCAAAAACGGCTGATTTTCGACAAAAGAGATAACACCCCCCCATTACGTCATGCTTCAGAAATGTGGAAAATGGTCCGTTTTCAAATGTTTTATTTTTGAACGTCAGTTCACATTTGTAGGTGGATCATCAGTGTTAGAGCTATAATTAGCATGTTTAAAGTGATTTTCATGCTTCCAGGGGCCCAAAACACAAGATTTATGGAATGGTTAAAAGTGCATGAAAATGGCCAATTTACTCACTCTGAGTTCTCAAAAAGGGTTTCTTCACCCCGGGAAGTTAATTAAATACCATTTGGAGGCATTTAATGTTCGAGCAAAAACGGCTGATTTTTGACAAAAGAGATAACACCCCCCCATTACGTCATGCTTCAGAAATGTGGAAAATGGTCCGTTTTCAAATGTTTTATTTTTGAACGTCAGTTCACATTTGTAGGTGGATCATCAGTGTTAGAGCTAAAATTAGCATGTTTAAAGTGATTTTCATGCTTCCAGGGGCTCGGGAACTTAATTAAATACCATTTGGAGGCATTTAATGTTCGAGCAAAAACGGCTGATTTTTGACAAAAGAGATAACACCCCCCCATTACGTCATGCTTCAGAAATGTGGAAAATGGTCCGTTTTCAAATGTTTTATTTTTGAACGTCAGTTCACATTTGTAGGTGGATCATCAGTGTTAGAGCTAAAATTAGCATGTTTAAAGTGATTTTCATGCTTCCAGGGGCTCGGGAAGTTAATTAAATACCATTTGGAGGCATTTAATGTTCGAGCAAAAACGGCTGATTTTCGACAAAAGAGATAACACCCCCCCATTACGTCATGCTTCAGAAATGTGGAAAATGGTCCGTTTTCAAATGTTTTATTTTTGAACGTCAGTTCACATTTGTAGGTGGATCATCAGTGTTAGAGCTAAAATTAGCATGTTTAAAGTGATTTTCATGCTTCCAGGGGCCCAAAACACAAGATTTATGGAATGGTTAAAAGTGCATGAAAATGGCCAATTTACTCACTCTGAGTTCTCAAAAAGGGTTTCTTCACCCCGGGAAGTTAATTAAATACCATTTGGAGGCATTTAATGTTCGAGCAAAAACGGCTGATTTTCGACAAAAGAGATAACACCCCCCCCATTACGTCATGCTTCAGAAATGTGGAAAATGGTCCGTTTTCAAATGTTTTATTTTTGAACGTCAGTTCACATTTGTAGGTGGATCATCAGTGTTAGAGCTAAAATTAGCATGTTTAAAGTGATTTTCATGCTTCCAGGGGCTCGGGAAGTTAATTAAATACCATTTGGAGGCATTTAATGTTCGAGCAAAAACGGCTGATTTTCGACAAAAGAGATAACACCCCCCCATTACGTCATGCTTCAGAAATGTGGAAAATGGTCCGTTTTCAAATGTTTTATTTTTGAACGTCAGTTCACATTTGTAGGTGGATCATCAGTGTTAGAGCTAAAATTAGCATGTTTAAAGTGATTTTCATGCTTCCAGGGGCCCAAAACACAAGATTTATGGAATGGTTAAAAGTGCATGAAAATGGCCAATTTACTCACTCTGAGTTCTCAAAAAGGGTTTCTTCACCCCGGGAAGTTAATTAAATACCATTTGGAGGCATTTAATGTTCGAGCAAAAACGGCTGATTTTCGACAAAAGAGATAACACCCCCCCATTACGTCATGCTTCAGAAATGTGGAAAATGGTCCGTTTTCAAATGTTTTATTTTTCAACGTCAGTTCACATTTGTAGGTGGATCATCAGTGTTAGAGCTAAAATTAGCATGTTTAAAGTGATTTTCATGCTTCCAGGGGCTCGGGAAGTTAATTAAATACCATTTGGAGGCATTTAATGTTCGAGCAAAAACGGCTGATTTTCGACAAAAGAGATAACACCCCCCCATTACGTCATGCTTCAGAAATGTGGAAAATGGTCCGTTTTCAAATGTTTTATTTTTGAACGTCAGTTCACATTTGTAGGTGGATCATCAGTGTTAGAGCTAAAATTAGCATGTTTAAAGTGATTTTCATGCTTCCAGGGGCTCGGGAAGTGAAATAAATACCATTTGGAGGCATTTAATGTTCGAGCAAAAACGGCTGATTTTCGACAAAAGAGATAACACCCCCCCATTACGTCATGCTTCAGAAATGTGGAAAATGGTCCGTTTTCAAATGTTTTATTTTTGAACGTCAGTTCACATTTGTAGGTGGATCATCAGTGTTAGAGCTAAAATTAGCATGTTTAAAGTGATTTTCATGCCTCCAGGGGCTCGGGAAGTTAATTAAATACCATTTGGAGGCATTTAATGTTCGAGCAAAAACGGCTGATTTTCGACAAAAGAGATAACACCCCCCCATTACGTCATGCTTCAGAAATGTGGAAAATGGTCAGTTTTCAAATGTTTTATTTTTGAACGTCAGTTCACATTTGTAGGTGGATCATCAGTGTTAGAGCTAAAATTAGCATGTTTAAAGTGATTTTCATGCTTCCAGGGGCCCAAAACACAAGATTTATGGAATGGTTAAAAGTGCATGAAAATGGCCAATTTACTCACTCTGAGTTCTCAAAAAGGGTTTCTTCACCCCGGGAAGTTAATTAAATACCATTTGGAGGCATTTAATGTTCGAGCAAAAACGGCTGATTTTTGACAAAAGAGATAACACCCCCCCATTACGTCATGCTTCAGAAATGTGGAAAATGGTCCGTTTTCAAATGTTTTATTTTTGAACGTCAGTTCACATTTGTAGGTGGATCATCAGTGTTAGAGCTTAAATTAGCATGTTTAAAGTGATTTTCATGCTTCCAGGGGCTCGGGAAGTTAATTAAATACCATTTGGAGGCATTTAATGTTCGAGCAAAAACGGCTGATTTTCGGCAAAAGAGATAACACCCCCCATTACGTCATGCTTCAGAAATGTGGAAAATGGTCTGTTTTCAAATGTTTTATTTTTGAACGTCAGTTCACATTTGTAGGTGGATCATCAGTGTTAGAGCTAAAATTAGCATGTTTAAAGTGATTTTCATGCTTCCAGGGGCTCGGGAAGTGAAATAAATACCATTTGGAGGCATTTAATGTTCGAGCAAAAACGGCTGATTTTCGACAAAAGAGATAACACCCCCCCATTACGTCATGCTTCAGAAATGTGGAAAATGGTCCGTTTTCAAATGTTTTATTTTTGAACGTCAGTTCACATTTGTAGGTGGATCATCAGTGTTAGAGCTAAAATTAGCATGTTTAAAGTGATTTTCATGCTTCCAGGGGCTCGGGAAGTTAATTAAATACCATTTGGAGGCATTTAATGTTCGAGCAAAAACGGCTGATTTTCGACAAAAGAGATAACACCCCCCCATTACGTCATGCTTCAGAAATGTGGAAAATGGTCCGTTTTGAAATGTTTTATTTTTGAACGTCAGTTCACATTTGTAGGTGGATCATCAGTGTTAGAGCTAAAATTAGCATGTTTAAAGTGATTTTCATGCTTCCAGGGGCCCATAACACAAGATTTATGGAATGGTTAAAAGTGCATGAAAATGGCCAATTTACTCACTCTGAGTTCTCAAAAAGGGTTTCTTCACCCCGGGAAGTTAATTAAATACCATTTGGAGGCATTTAATGTTCGAGCAAAAACGGCTGATTTTCGACAAAAGAGATAACACCCCCCCATTACGTCATGCTTCAGAAATGTGGAAAATGGTCCGTTTTCAAATGTTTTATTTTTGAACGTCAGTTCACATTTGTAGGTGGATCATCAGTGTTAGAGCTAAAATTAGCATGTTTAAAGTGATTTTCATGCTTCCAGGGGCTCGGGAAGTTAATTAAATACCATTTGGAGGCATTTAATGTTCGAGCAAAAACGGCTGATTTTCGACAAAAGAGATAACACCCCCCCATTACGTCATGCTTCAGAAATGTGGAAAATGGTCCGTTTTCAAATGTTTTATTTTTGAACGTCAGTTCACATTTGTAGGTGGATCATCAGTGTTAGAGCTAAAATTAGCATGTTTAAAGTGATTTTCATGCTTCCAGGGGCCCAAAACACAAGATTTATGGAATGGTTAAAAGTGCATGAAAATGGCCAATTTACTCACTCTGAGTTCTCAAAAAGGGTTTCTTCACCCCGGGAAGTTAATTAAATACCATTTGGAGGCATTTAATGTTGGAGCAAAAACGGCTGATTTTCGACAAAAGAGATAACACCCCCCCATTACGTCATGCTTCAGAAATGTGGAAAATGGTCCGTTTTCAAATGTTTTATTTTTGAACGTCAGTTCACATTTGTAGGTGGATCATCAGTGTTAGAGCTAAAATTAGCATGTTTAAAGTGATTTTCATGCTTCCAGGGGCTCGGGAAGTTAATTAAATACCATTTGGAGGCATTTAATGTTCGAGCAAAAACGGCTGATTTTCGACAAAAGAGACAACACCCCCCCATTATGTCATGCTTCAGAAATGTGGAAAATGGTCCGTTTTCAAATGTTTTATTTTTGAACGTCAGTTCACATTTGTAGGTGGATCATCAGTGTTAGAGCTAAAATTAGCATGTTTAAAGTGATTTTCATGCTTCCAGGGGCCCAAAACACAAGATTTATGGAATGGTTAAAAGTGCATGAAAATGGCCAATTTACTCACTCTGAGTTCTCAAAAAGGGTTTCTTCACCCCGGGAAGTTAATTAAATACCATTTGGAGGCATTTAATGTTCGAGCAAAAACGGCTGATTTTCGACAAAAGAGATAATACCCCCCAATTACGTCATGCTTCAGAAATGTGGAAAATGGTCCGTTTTCAAATGTTTTATTTTTGAACCTCAGTTCACATTTGTAGGTGGATCATCAGTGTTAGAGCTAAAATTAGCATGTTTAAAGTGATTTTCATGCTTCCAGGGGCCCAAAACACAAGATTTATGGAATGGTTAAAAGTGCATGAAAATGGCCAATTTACTCACTCTGAGTTCTCAAAAAGGGTTTCTTCACCCCGGGAAGTTAATTAAATACCATTTGGAGGCATTTATTGTTCGAGCAAAAACGGCTGATTTTCGACAAAAGAGATAACACCCCCCCATTACGTCATGCTTCAGAAATGTGGAAAATGGTCCGTTTTCAAATGTTTTATTTTTGAACGTCAGTTCACATTTGTAGGTGGATCATCAGTGTTAGAGCTAAAATTAGCATGTTTAAAGTGATTTTCATGCTTCCAGGGGCTCGGGAAGTTAATTAAATACCATTTGGAGGCATTTAATGTTCGAGCAAAAACGGCTGATTTTCGACAAAAGAGATAACACCCCCCCATTACGTCATGCTTCAGAAATGTGGAAAATGGTCCGTTTTCAAATGTTTTATTTTTGAACGTCAGTTCACATTTGTAGGTGGATCATCAGTGTTAGAGCTAAAATTAGCATGTTTAAAGTGTTTTTCATGCTTCCAGGGGCCCGGGAAGTTAATTAAATACCATTTGGAGGCATTTAATGTTCGAGCAAAAACGGCTGATTTTCGACAAAAGAGATAACACCCCCCCATTACGTCATGCTTCAGAAATGTGGAAAATGGTCCGTTTTCAAATGTTTTATTTTTGAACGTCAGTTCACATTTGTAGGTGGATCATCGGTGTTAGAGCTAAAATTAGCATGTTTAAAGTGATTTTCATGCTTCCAGGGGCCCAAAACACAAGATTTATGGAATGGTTAAAAGTGCATGAAAATGGCCAATTTACTCACTCTGAGTTCTCAAAAAGGGTTTCTTCACCCCGGGAAGTTAATTAAATACCATTTGGAGGCATTTAATGTTCGAGCAAAAACGGCTGATTTTCGACAAAAGAGATAACACCCCCCCATTACGTCATGCTTCAGAAATGTGGAAAATGGTCCGTTTTCAAATGTTTTATTTTTGAACGTCAGTTCACATTTGAAGGTGGATCATCAGTGTTAGAGCTAAAATTAGCATGTTTAAAGTGATTTTCATGCTTCCAGGGGCTCGGGAAGTGAAATAAATACCATTTGGAGGCATTTAATGTTCGAGCAAAAACGGCTGATTTTCGACAAAAGAGATAACACCCCCCCATTACGTCATGCTTCAGAAATGTGGAAAATGGTCCGTTTTCAAATGTTTTATTTTTGAACGTCAGTTCACATTTGTAGGTGGATCATCAGTGTTAGAGCTAAAATTAGCATGTTTAAAGTGATTTTCATGCTTCCAGGGGCTCGGGAAGTTAATTAAATACCATTTGGAGGCATTTAATGTTCGAGCAAAAACGGCTGATTTTCGACAAAAGAGATAACACCCCCCCATTACGTCATGCTTCAGAAATGTGGAAAATGGTCCGTTTTCAAATGTTTTATTTTTGAACGTCAGTTCACATTTGTAGGTGGATCATCAGTGTTAGAGCTAAAATTAGCATGTTTAAAGTGATTTTCATGCTTCCAAGGGCTCGGGAAGTGAAATAAATACGATTTGGAGGCATTTAATGTTCGAGCAAAAACGGCTGATTTTCGACAAAAGAGATAACACCCCCCCCATTACGTCATGCTTCAGAAATGTGGAAAATGGTCCGTTTTCAAATGTTTTATTTTTGAACGTCAGTTCACATTTGTAGGTGGATCATCAGTGTTAGAGCTAAAATTAGCATGTTTAAAGTGATTTTCATGCTTCCAGGGGCTCGGGAAGTTAATTAAATACCATTTGGAGGCATTTAATGTTCGAGCAAAAACGGCTGATTTTCGACAAAAGAGATAACACCCCCCCCATTACGTCATGCTTCAGAAATGTGGAAAATGGTCCGTTTTCAAAAGTTTTATTTTTGAACGTCAGTTCACATTTGCAGGTGGATCATCAGTGTTAGAGCTAAAATTAGCATGTTTAAAGTGATTTTCATGCTTCCAGGGGCCCAAAACACAAGATTAATGGAATGGTTAAAAGTGCATGCAAATGGCCAATTTACTCACTCTGAGTTCTCAAAAAGGGTTTCTTCACCCCGGGAAGTGAAATAAATACCATTTGGAGGCATTTAATGTTCGAGCAAAAACGGCTGATTTTCGACAAAAGAGATAACACCCCCCCATTACGTCATGCTTCAGAAATGTGGAAAATGGTCCGTTTTCAAATGTTTTATTTTTGAACGTCAGTTCACATTTGTAGGTGGATCATCAGTGTTAGAGCTAAAATTAGCATGTTTAAAGTGATTTTCATGCTTCCAGGGGCCCAAAACACAAGATTTATGGAATGGTTAAAAGTGAATGAAAATGGCCAATTTACTCACTCTGAGTTCTCAAAAAGGGTTTCTTCACCCCGGGAAGTTAATTAAATACCATTTGGAGGCATTTAATGTTCGAGCAAAAACGGCTGATTTTCGACAAAAGAGATAACACCCCCCCATTACGTCATGCTTCAGAAATGTGGAAAATGGTCCGTTTTCAAATGTTTTATTTTTGAACGTCAGTTCACATTTGTAGGTGGATCATCAGTGTTAGAGCTAAAATTAGCATGTTTAAAGTGATTTTCATGCTTCCAGGGGCTCGGGAAGTTAATTAAATACCATTTGGAGGCATTTAATGTTCGAGCAAAAACGGCTGATTTTCGACAAAAGAGATAACACCCCCCCATTACGTCATGCTTCAGAAATGTGGAAAATGGTCCGTTTTCAAATGTTTTATTTTTGAACGTCAGTTCACATTTGTAGGTGGATCATCAGTGTTAGAGCTAAAATTAGCATGTTTAAAGTGATTTTCATGCTTCCAGGGGCCCAAAACACAAGATTTATGGAATGGTTAAAAGTGCATGAAAATGGCCAATTTACTCACTCTGAGTTCTCAAAAAGGGTTTCTTCACCCCGGGAAGTTAATTAAATACCATTTGGAGGCATTTAATGTTCGAGCAAAAACGGCTGATTTTTGACAAAAGAGATAACACCCCCCCATTACGTCATGCTTCAGAAATGTGGAAAATGGTCCGTTTTCAAATGTTTTATTTTTGAACGTCAGTTCACATTTGTAGGTGGATCATCAGTGTTAGAGCTAAAATTAGCATGTTTAAAGTGATTTTCATGCTTCCAGGGGCTCGGGAAGTTAATTAAATACCATTTGGAGGCATTTAATGTTCGAGCAAAAATGGCTGATTTTCGACAAAAGAGATAACACCCCCCCATTACGTCATGCTTCAGAAATGTGGAAAATGGTCCGTTTTCAAATGTTTTATTTTTGAACGTCAGTTCACATTTGTAGGTGGATCATCAGTGTTAGAGCTAAAATTAGCATGTTTAAAGTGATTTTCATGCTTCCAGGGGCCCAAAACACAAGATTTATGGAATGGTTAAAAGTGCATGAAAATGGCCAATTTACTCACTCTGAGTTCTCAAAAAGGGTTTCTTCACCCCGGGAAGTTAATTAAATACCATTTGGAGGCATTTAATGTTCGAGCAAAAACGGCTGATTTTCGACAAAAGAGATAACACCCCCCCATTACGTCATGCTTCAGAAATGTGGAAAATGGTCCGTTTTCAAATGTTTTATTTTTGAACGTCAGTTCACATTTGTAGGTGGATCATCAGTGTTAGAGCTAAAATTAGCATGTTTAAAGTGATTTTCATGCTTCCAGGGGCTCGGGAAGTTAATTAAATACCATTTGGAGGCATTTAATGTTCGAGCAAAAACGGCTGATTTTCGACAAAAGAGATAACACCCCCCCCATTACGTCATGCTTCAGAAATGTGGAAAATGGTCCGTTTTCAAATGTTTTATTTTTGAACGTCAGTTCACATTTGTAGGTGGATCATCAGTGTTAGAGCTAAAATTAGCATGTTTAAAGTGATTTTCATGCTTCCAGGGGCCCAAAACACAAGATTTATGGAATGGTTAAAAGTGCATGAAAATGGCCAATTTACTCACTCTGAGTTCTCAAAAAGGGTTTCTTCACCCCGGGAAGTTAATTAAATACCATTTGGAGGCATTTAATGTTCGAGCAAAAACGGCTGATTTTTGACAAAAGAGATAACACCCCCCCATTCCGTCATGCTTCAGAAATGTGGAAAATGGTCCGTTTTCAAATGTTTTATTTTTGAACGTCAGTTCACATTTGTAGGTGGATCATCAGTGTTAGAGCTAAAATTAGCATGTTTAAAGCGATTTTCATGCTTCCAGGGGCTCGGGAAGTTAATTAAATACCATTTGGAGGCATTTAATGTTCGAGCAAAAACGGCTGATTTTCGACAAAAGAGATAACACCCCCCCATTACGTCATGCTTCAGAAATGTGGAAAATGGTCCGTTTTCAAATGTTTTATTTTTGAACGTCAGTTCACATTTGTAGGTGGATCATCAGTATTAGAGCTAAAATTAGCATGTTTAAAGTGATTTTCATGCTTCCAGGGGCTCGGGAAGTTAATTAAATACCATTTGGAGGCATTTAATGTTCGAGCAAAAACGGCTGATTTTCGACAAAAGAGATAACACCCCCCCATTACGTCATGCTTCAGAAATGTGGAAAATGGTCCGTTTTCAAATGTTTTATTTTTGAACGTCAGTTCACATTTGTAGGTGGATCATCAGTGTTAGAGCTAAAATTAGCATGTTTAAAGTGATTTTCATGCTTCCAGGGGCCCAAAACACAAGATTTATGGAATGGTTAAAAGTGCATGAAAATGGCCAATTTACTCACTCTGAGTTCTCAAAAAGGGTTTCTTCACCCCGGGAAGTTAATTAAATACCATTTGGAGGCATTTAATGTTCGAGCAAAAACGGCTGATTTTCGACAAAAGAGATAACACCCCCCCATTACGTCATGCTTCAGAAATGTGGAAAATGGTCCGTTTTCAAATGTTTTATTTTTGAACGTCAGTTCACATTTGTAGGTGGATCATCAGTGTTAGAGCTAAAATTAGCATGTTTAAAGTGATTTTCATGCTTCCAGGGGCTCGGGAAGTTAATTAAATACCATTTGGAGGCATTTAATGTTCGAGCAAAAACGGCTGATTTTCGACAAAAGAGATAACACCCCCCCATTACGTCATGCTTCAGAAATGTGGAAAATGGTCCGTTTTCAAATGTTTTATTTTTGAACGTCAGTTCACATTTGTAGGTGGATCATCAGTGTTAGAGCTAAAATTAGCATGTTTAAAGTGATTTTCATGCTTCCAGGGGCCCAAAACACAAGATTTATGGAATGGTTAAAAGTGCATGAAAATGGCCAATTTACTCACTCTGAGTTCTCAAAAAGGGTTTCTTCACCCCGGGAAGTTAATTAAATACCATTTGGAGGCATTTAATGTTCGAGCAAAAACGGCTGATTTTTGACAAAAGAGATAACACCCCCCCATTACGTCATGCTTCAGAAATGTGGAAAATGGTCCGTTTTCAAATGTTTTATTTTTGAACGTCAGTTCACATTTGTAGGTGGATCATCAGTGTTAGAGCTAAAATTAGCATGTTTAAAGTGATTTTCATGCTTCCAGGGGCTCGGGAAGTTAATTAAATACCATTTGGAGGCATTTAATGTTCGAGCAAAAACGGCTGATTTTCGACAAAAGAGATAACACCCCCCCATTACGTCATGCTTCAGAAATGTGGAAAATGGTCCGTTTTCAAATGTTTTATTTTTGAACGTCAGTTCACATTTGTAGGTGGATCATCAGTGTTAGAGCTAAAATTAGCATGTTTAAAGTGATTTTCATGCTTCCAGGGGCCCAAAACACAAGATTTATGGAATGGTTAAAAGTGCATGAAAATGGCCAATTTACTCACTCTGAGTTCTCAAAAAGGGTTTCTTCACCCCGGGAAGTTAATTGAATACCATTTGGAGGCATTTAATGTTCGAGCAAAAACGGCTGATTTTCGACAAAAGAGATAACACCCCCCCATTACGTCATGCTTCAGAAATGTGGAAAATGGTCCGTTTTCAAATGTTTTATTTTTGAACGTCAGTTCACATTTGTAGGTGGATCATCAGTGTTAGAGCTAAAATTAGCATGTTTAAAGTGATTTTCATGCTTCCAGGGGCTCGGGAAGTTAATTAAATACCATTTGGAGGCATTTAATGTTCGAGCAAAAACGGCTGATTTTCGACAAAAGAGATAACACCCCCCCATTACGTCATGCTTCAGAAATGTGGAAAATGGTCCGTTTTCAAATGTTTTATTTTTGAACGTCAGTTCACATTTGTAGGTGGATCATCAGTGTTAGAGCTATAATTAGCATGTTTAAAGTGATTTTCATGCTTCCAGGGGCCCAAAACACAAGATTTATGGAATGGTTAAAAGTGCATGAAAATGGCCAATTTACTCACTCTGAGTTCTCAAAAAGGGTTTCTTCACCCCGGGAAGTTAATTAAATACCATTTGGAGGCATTTAATGTTCGAGCAAAAACGGCTGATTTTCGACAAAAGAGATAACACCCCCCCATTACGTCATGCTTCAGAAATGTGGAAAATGGTCCGTTTTCAAATGTTTTATTTTTGAACGTCAGTTCACATTTGTAGGTGGATCATCAGTGTTAGAGCTAAAATTAGCATGTTTAAAGTGATTTTCATGCTTCCAGGGGCTCGGGAAGTTAATTAAATACCATTTGGAGGCATTTAATGTTCGAGCAAAAACGGCTGATTTTCGACAAAAGAGATAACACCCCCCCATTACGTCATGCTTCAGAAATGTGGAAAATGGTCCGTTTTCAAATGTTTTATTTTTGAACGTCAGTTCACATTTGTAGGTGGATCATCAGTATTAGAGCTAAAATTAGCATGTTTAAAGTGATTTTCATGCTTCCAGGGGCTCGGGAAGTTAATTAAATACCATTTGGAGGCATTTAATGTTCGAGCAAAAACGGCTGATTTTCGACAAAAGAGATAACACCCCCCCATTACGTCATGCTTCAGAAATGTGGAAAATGGTCCGTTTTCAAATGTTTTATTTTTGAACGTCAGTTCACATTTGTAGGTGGATCATCAGTGTTAGAGCTAAAATTAGCATGTTTAAAGTGATTTTCATGCTTCCAGGGGCTCGGGAAGTTAATTAAATACCATTTGGAGGCATTTAATGTTCGAGCAAAAACGGCTGATTTTCGACAAAAGAGATAACACCCCCCCATTACGTCATGCTTCAGAAATGTGGAAAATGGTCCGTTTTCAAATGTTTTATTTTTGAACGTCAGTTCACATTTGTAGGTGGATCATCAGTGTTAGAGCTAAAATTAGCATGTTTAAAGTGATTTTCATGCTTCCAGGGGCCCAAAACACAAGATTTATGGAATGGTTAAAAGTGCATGAAAATGGCCAATTTACTCACTCTGAGTTCTCAAAAAGGGTTTTTTCACCCCGGGAAGTTAATTAAATACCATTTGGAGGCATTTAATGTTCGAGCAAAAACGGCTGAATTTTGACAAAAGAGATAACACCCCCCCATTACGTCATGCTTCAGAAATGTGGAAAATGGTCCATTTTCAAATGTTTTATTTTTGAACGTCAGTTCACATTTGTAGGTGGATCATCAGTGTTAGAGCTAAAATTAGCATGTTTAAAGTGATTTTCATGCTTCCAGGGGCTCGGGAAGTTAATTAAATACCATTTGGAGGCATTTAATGTTCGAGCAAAAACGGCTGATTTTCGACAAAAGAGATAACACCCCCCCATTACGTCATGCTTCAGAAATGTGGAAAATGGTCCGTTTTCAAATGTTTTATTTTTGAACGTCAGTTCACATTTGTAGGTGGATCATCAGTGTTAGAGCTAAAATTAGCATGTTTAAAGTGATTTTCATGCTTCCAGGGGCCCAAAACACAAGATTTATGGAATGGCTAAAAGTGCATGAAAATGGCCAATTTACTCACTCTGAGTTCTCAAAAAGGGTTTCTTCACCCCGGGAAGTTAATTAAATACCATTTGGAGGCATTTAATGTTCGAGCAAAAACGGCTGATTTTCGACAAAAGAGATAACACCCCCCCATTACGTCATGCTTCAGAAATGTGGAAAATGGTCCGTTTTCAAATGTTTTATTTTTGAACGTCAGTTCACATTTGTAGGTGGATCATCAGTGTTAGAGCTAAAATTAGCATGTTTAAAGTGATTTTCATGCTTCCAGGGGCTCGGGAAGTTAATTAAATACCATTTGGAGGCATTTAATGTTCGAGCAAAAACGGCTGATTTTCGACAAAAGAGATAACACCCCCCCATTACGTCATGCTTCAGAAATGTGGAAAATGGTCCGTTTTCAAATGTTTTATTTTTGAACGTCAGTTCACATTTGTAGGTGGATCATCAGTGTTAGAGCTATAATTAGCATGTTTAAAGTGATTTTCATGCTTCCAGGGGCCCAAAACACAAGATTTATGGAATGGTTAAAAGTGCATGAAAATGGCCAATTTACTCACTCTGAGTTCTCAAAAAGGGTTTCTTCACCCCGGGAAGTTAATTAAATACCATTTGGAGGCATTTAATGTTCGAGCAAAAACGGCTGATTTTTGACAAAAGAGATAACACCCCCCCATTACGTCATGCTTCAGAAATGTGGAAAATGGTCCGTTTTCAAATGTTTTATTTTTGAACGTCAGTTCACATTTGTAGGTGGATCATCAGTGTTAGAGCTAAAATTAGCATGTTTAAAGTGATTTTCATGCTTCCAGGGGCTCGGGAACTTAATTAAATACCATTTGGAGGCATTTAATGTTCGAGCAAAAACGGCTGATTTTTGACAAAAGAGATAACACCCCCCCATTACGTCATGCTTCAGAAATGTGGAAAATGGTCCGTTTTCAAATGTTTTATTTTTGAACGTCAGTTCACATTTGTAGGTGGATCATCAGTGTTAGAGCTAAAATTAGCATGTTTAAAGTGATTTTCATGCTTCCAGGGGCTCGGGAACTTAATTAAATACCATTTGGAGGCATTTAATGTTCGAGCAAAAACGGCTGATTTTTGACAAAAGAGATAACACCCCCCCATTACGTCATGCTTCAGAAATGTGGAAAATGGTCCGTTTTCAAATGTTTTATTTTTGAACGTCAGTTCACATTTGTAGGTGGATCATCAGTGTTAGAGCTAAAATTAGCATGTTTAAAGTGATTTTCATGCTTCCAGGGGCTCGGGAAGTTAATTAAATACCATTTGGAGGCATTTAATGTTCGAGCAAAAACGGCTGATTTTCGACAAAAGAGATAACACCCCCCCATTACGTCATGCTTCAGAAATGTGGAAAATGGTCCGTTTTCAAATGTTTTATTTTTGAACGTCAGTTCACATTTGTAGGTGGATCATCAGTGTTAGAGCTAAAATTAGCATGTTTAAAGTGATTTTCATGCTTCCAGGGGCCCAAAACACAAGATTTATGGAATGGTTAAAAGTGCATGAAAATGGCCAATTTACTCACTCTGAGTTCTCAAAAAGGGTTTCTTCACCCCGGGAAGTTAATTAAATACCATTTGGAGGCATTTAATGTTCGAGCAAAAACGGCTGATTTTCGACAAAAGAGATAACACCCCCCCCATTACGTCATGCTTCAGAAATGTGGAAAATGGTCCGTTTTCAAATGTTTTATTTTTGAACGTCAGTTCACATTTGTAGGTGGATCATCAGTGTTAGAGCTAAAATTAGCATGTTTAAAGTGATTTTCATGCTTCCAGGGGCTCGGGAAGTTAATTAAATACCATTTGGAGGCATTTAATGTTCGAGCAAAAACGGCTGATTTTCGACAAAAGAGATAACACCCCCCCATTACGTCATGCTTCAGAAATGTGGAAAATGGTCCGTTTTCAAATGTTTTATTTTTGAACGTCAGTTCACATTTGTAGGTGGATCATCAGTGTTAGAGCTAAAATTAGCATGTTTAAAGTGATTTTCATGCTTCCAGGGGCCCAAAACACAAGATTTATGGAATGGTTAAAAGTGCATGAAAATGGCCAATTTACTCACTCTGAGTTCTCAAAAAGGGTTTCTTCACCCCGGGAAGTTAATTAAATACCATTTGGAGGCATTTAATGTTCGAGCAAAAACGGCTGATTTTCGACAAAAGAGATAACACCCCCCCATTACGTCATGCTTCAGAAATGTGGAAAATGGTCCGTTTTCAAATGTTTTATTTTTCAACGTCAGTTCACATTTGTAGGTGGATCATCAGTGTTAGAGCTAAAATTAGCATGTTTAAAGTGATTTTCATGCTTCCAGGGGCTCGGGAAGTTAATTAAATACCATTTGGAGGCATTTAATGTTCGAGCAAAAACGGCTGATTTTCGACAAAAGAGATAACACCCCCCCATTACGTCATGCTTCAGAAATGTGGAAAATGGTCCGTTTTCAAATGTTTTATTTTTGAACGTCAGTTCACATTTGTAGGTGGATCATCAGTGTTAGAGCTAAAATTAGCATGTTTAAAGTGATTTTCATGCTTCCAGGGGCTCGGGAAGTGAAATAAATACCATTTGGAGGCATTTAATGTTCGAGCAAAAACGGCTGATTTTCGACAAAAGAGATAACACCCCCCCATTACGTCATGCTTCAGAAATGTGGAAAATGGTCCGTTTTCAAATGTTTTATTTTTGAACGTCAGTTCACATTTGTAGGTGGATCATCAGTGTTAGAGCTAAAATTAGCATGTTTAAAGTGATTTTCATGCCTCCAGGGGCTCGGGAAGTTAATTAAATACCATTTGGAGGCATTTAATGTTCGAGCAAAAACGGCTGATTTTCGACAAAAGAGATAACACCCCCCCATTACGTCATGCTTCAGAAATGTGGAAAATGGTCAGTTTTCAAATGTTTTATTTTTGAACGTCAGTTCACATTTGTAGGTGGATCATCAGTGTTAGAGCTAAAATTAGCATGTTTAAAGTGATTTTCATGCTTCCAGGGGCCCAAAACACAAGATTTATGGAATGGTTAAAAGTGCATGAAAATGGCCAATTTACTCACTCTGAGTTCTCAAAAAGGGTTTCTTCACCCCGGGAAGTTAATTAAATACCATTTGGAGGCATTTAATGTTCGAGCAAAAACGGCTGATTTTTGACAAAAGAGATAACACCCCCCCATTACGTCATGCTTCAGAAATGTGGAAAATGGTCCGTTTTCAAATGTTTTATTTTTGAACGTCAGTTCACATTTGTAGGTGGATCATCAGTGTTAGAGCTTAAATTAGCATGTTTAAAGTGATTTTCATGCTTCCAGGGGCTCGGGAAGTTAATTAAATACCATTTGGAGGCATTTAATGTTCGAGCAAAAACGGCTGATTTTCGGCAAAAGAGATAACACCCCCCATTACGTCATGCTTCAGAAATGTGGAAAATGGTCTGTTTTCAAATGTTTTATTTTTGAACGTCAGTTCACATTTGTAGGTGGATCATCAGTGTTAGAGCTAAAATTAGCATGTTTAAAGTGATTTTCATGCTTCCAGGGGCTCGGGAAGTGAAATAAATACCATTTGGAGGCATTTAATGTTCGAGCAAAAACGGCTGATTTTCGACAAAAGAGATAACACCCCCCCATTACGTCATGCTTCAGAAATGTGGAAAATGGTCCGTTTTCAAATGTTTTATTTTTGAACGTCAGTTCACATTTGTAGGTGGATCATCAGTGTTAGAGCTAAAATTAGCATGTTTAAAGTGATTTTCATGCTTCCAGGGGCTCGGGAAGTTAATTAAATACCATTTGGAGGCATTTAATGTTCGAGCAAAAACGGCTGATTTTCGACAAAAGAGATAACACCCCCCCATTACGTCATGCTTCAGAAATGTGGAAAATGGTCCGTTTTGAAATGTTTTATTTTTGAACGTCAGTTCACATTTGTAGGTGGATCATCAGTGTTAGAGCTAAAATTAGCATGTTTAAAGTGATTTTCATGCTTCCAGGGGCCCATAACACAAGATTTATGGAATGGTTAAAAGTGCATGAAAATGGCCAATTTACTCACTCTGAGTTCTCAAAAAGGGTTTCTTCACCCCGGGAAGTTAATTAAATACCATTTGGAGGCATTTAATGTTCGAGCAAAAACGGCTGATTTTCGACAAAAGAGATAACACCCCCCCATTACGTCATGCTTCAGAAATGTGGAAAATGGTCCGTTTTCAAATGTTTTATTTTTGAACGTCAGTTCACATTTGTAGGTGGATCATCAGTGTTAGAGCTAAAATTAGCATGTTTAAAGTGATTTTCATGCTTCCAGGGGCTCGGGAAGTTAATTAAATACCATTTGGAGGCATTTAATGTTCGAGCAAAAACGGCTGATTTTCGACAAAAGAGATAACACCCCCCCATTACGTCATGCTTCAGAAATGTGGAAAATGGTCCGTTTTCAAATGTTTTATTTTTGAACGTCAGTTCACATTTGTAGGTGGATCATCAGTGTTAGAGCTAAAATTAGCATGTTTAAAGTGATTTTCATGCTTCCAGGGGCCCAAAACACAAGATTTATGGAATGGTTAAAAGTGCATGAAAATGGCCAATTTACTCACTCTGAGTTCTCAAAAAGGGTTTCTTCACCCCGGGAAGTTAATTAAATACCATTTGGAGGCATTTAATGTTGGAGCAAAAACGGCTGATTTTCGACAAAAGAGATAACACCCCCCCATTACGTCATGCTTCAGAAATGTGGAAAATGGTCCGTTTTCAAATGTTTTATTTTTGAACGTCAGTTCACATTTGTAGGTGGATCATCAGTGTTAGAGCTAAAATTAGCATGTTTAAAGTGATTTTCATGCTTCCAGGGGCTCGGGAAGTTAATTAAATACCATTTGGAGGCATTTAATGTTCGAGCAAAAACGGCTGATTTTCGACAAAAGAGACAACACCCCCCCATTATGTCATGCTTCAGAAATGTGGAAAATGGTCCGTTTTCAAATGTTTTATTTTTGAACGTCAGTTCACATTTGTAGGTGGATCATCAGTGTTAGAGCTAAAATTAGCATGTTTAAAGTGATTTTCATGCTTCCAGGGGCCCAAAACACAAGATTTATGGAATGGTTAAAAGTGCATGAAAATGGCCAATTTACTCACTCTGAGTTCTCAAAAAGGGTTTCTTCACCCCGGGAAGTTAATTAAATACCATTTGGAGGCATTTAATGTTCGAGCAAAAACGGCTGATTTTCGACAAAAGAGATAATACCCCCCAATTACGTCATGCTTCAGAAATGTGGAAAATGGTCCGTTTTCAAATGTTTTATTTTTGAACCTCAGTTCACATTTGTAGGTGGATCATCAGTGTTAGAGCTAAAATTAGCATGTTTAAAGTGATTTTCATGCTTCCAGGGGCCCAAAACACAAGATTTATGGAATGGTTAAAAGTGCATGAAAATGGCCAATTTACTCACTCTGAGTTCTCAAAAAGGGTTTCTTCACCCCGGGAAGTTAATTAAATACCATTTGGAGGCATTTATTGTTCGAGCAAAAACGGCTGATTTTCGACAAAAGAGATAACACCCCCCCATTACGTCATGCTTCAGAAATGTGGAAAATGGTCCGTTTTCAAATGTTTTATTTTTGAACGTCAGTTCACATTTGTAGGTGGATCATCAGTGTTAGAGCTAAAATTAGCATGTTTAAAGTGATTTTCATGCTTCCAGGGGCTCGGGAAGTTAATTAAATACCATTTGGAGGCATTTAATGTTCGAGCAAAAACGGCTGATTTTCGACAAAAGAGATAACACCCCCCCATTACGTCATGCTTCAGAAATGTGGAAAATGGTCCGTTTTCAAATGTTTTATTTTTGAACGTCAGTTCACATTTGTAGGTGGATCATCAGTGTTAGAGCTAAAATTAGCATGTTTAAAGTGTTTTTCATGCTTCCAGGGGCCCGGGAAGTTAATTAAATACCATTTGGAGGCATTTAATGTTCGAGCAAAAACGGCTGATTTTCGACAAAAGAGATAACACCCCCCCATTACGTCATGCTTCAGAAATGTGGAAAATGGTCCGTTTTCAAATGTTTTATTTTTGAACGTCAGTTCACATTTGTAGGTGGATCATCGGTGTTAGAGCTAAAATTAGCATGTTTAAAGTGATTTTCATGCTTCCAGGGGCCCAAAACACAAGATTTATGGAATGGTTAAAAGTGCATGAAAATGGCCAATTTACTCACTCTGAGTTCTCAAAAAGGGTTTCTTCACCCCGGGAAGTTAATTAAATACCATTTGGAGGCATTTAATGTTCGAGCAAAAACGGCTGATTTTCGACAAAAGAGATAACACCCCCCCATTACGTCATGCTTCAGAAATGTGGAAAATGGTCCGTTTTCAAATGTTTTATTTTTGAACGTCAGTTCACATTTGAAGGTGGATCATCAGTGTTAGAGCTAAAATTAGCATGTTTAAAGTGATTTTCATGCTTCCAGGGGCTCGGGAAGTGAAATAAATACCATTTGGAGGCATTTAATGTTCGAGCAAAAACGGCTGATTTTCGACAAAAGAGATAACACCCCCCCATTACGTCATGCTTCAGAAATGTGGAAAATGGTCCGTTTTCAAATGTTTTATTTTTTAACGTCAGTTCACATTTGTAGGTGGATCATCAGTGTTAGAGCTAAAATTAGCATGTTTAAAGTGATTTTCATGCTTCCAGGGGCTCGGGAAGTTAATTAAATACCATTTGGAGGCATTTAATGTTCGAGCAAAAACGGCTGATTTTCGACAAAAGAGATAACACCCCCCCATTACGTCATGCTTCAGAAATGTGGAAAATGGTCCGTTTTCAAATGTTTTATTTTTGAACGTCAGTTCACATTTGTAGGTGGATCATCAGTGTTAGAGCTAAAATTAGCATGTTTAAAGTGATTTTCATGCTTCCAAGGGCTCGGGAAGTGAAATAAATACGATTTGGAGGCATTTAATGTTCGAGCAAAAACGGCTGATTTTCGACAAAAGAGATAACACCCCCCCCATTACGTCATGCTTCAGAAATGTGGAAAATGGTCCGTTTTCAAATGTTTTATTTTTGAACGTCAGTTCACATTTGTAGGTGGATCATCAGTGTTAGAGCTAAAATTAGCATGTTTAAAGTGATTTTCATGCTTCCAGGGGCTCGGGAAGTTAATTAAATACCATTTGGAGGCATTTAATGTTCGAGCAAAAACGGCTGATTTTCGACAAAAGAGATAACACCCCCCCCATTACGTCATGCTTCAGAAATGTGGAAAATGGTCCGTTTTCAAAAGTTTTATTTTTGAACGTCAGTTCACATTTGCAGGTGGATCATCAGTGTTAGAGCTAAAATTAGCATGTTTAAAGTGATTTTCATGCTTCCAGGGGCCCAAAACACAAGATTAATGGAATGGTTAAAAGTGCATGCAAATGGCCAATTTACTCACTCTGAGTTCTCAAAAAGGGTTTCTTCACCCCGGGAAGTGAAATAAATACCATTTGGAGGCATTTAATGTTCGAGCAAAAACGGCTGATTTTCGACAAAAGAGATAACACCCCCCCATTACGTCATGCTTCAGAAATGTGGAAAATGGTCCGTTTTCAAATGTTTTATTTTTGAACGTCAGTTCACATTTGTAGGTGGATCATCAGTGTTAGAGCTAAAATTAGCATGTTTAAAGTGATTTTCATGCTTCCAGGGGCCCAAAACACAAGATTTATGGAATGGTTAAAAGTGAATGAAAATGGCCAATTTACTCACTCTGAGTTCTCAAAAAGGGTTTCTTCACCCCGGGAAGTTAATTAAATACCATTTGGAGGCATTTAATGTTCGAGCAAAAACGGCTGATTTTCGACAAAAGAGATAACACCCCCCCATTACGTCATGCTTCAGAAATGTGGAAAATGGTCCGTTTTCAAATGTTTTATTTTTGAACGTCAGTTCACATTTGTAGGTGGATCATCAGTGTTAGAGCTAAAATTAGCATTGTTTAAAGTGATTTTCATGCTTCCAGGGGCTCGGGAAGTTAATTAAATACCATTTGGAGGCATTTAATGTTCGAGCAAAAACGGCTGATTTTCGACAAAAGAGATAACACCCCCCCATTACGTCATGCTTCAGAAATGTGGAAAATGGTCCGTTTTCAAATGTTTTATTTTTGAACGTCAGTTCACATTTGTAGGTGGATCATCAGTGTTAGAGCTAAAATTAGCATGTTTAAAGTGATTTTCATGCTTCCAGGGGCCCAAAACACAAGATTTATGGAATGGTTAAAAGTGCATGAAAATGGCCAATTTACTCACTCTGAGTTCTCAAAAAGGGTTTCTTCACCCCGGGAAGTTAATTAAATACCATTTGGAGGCATTTAATGTTCGAGCAAAAACGGCTGATTTTTGACAAAAGAGATAACACCCCCCCATTACGTCATGCTTCAGAAATGTGGAAAATGGTCCGTTTTCAAATGTTTTATTTTTGAACGTCAGTTCACATTTGTAGGTGGATCATCAGTGTTAGAGCTAAAATTAGCATGTTTAAAGTGATTTTCATGCTTCCAGGGGCTCGGGAAGTTAATTAAATACCATTTGGAGGCATTTAATGTTCGAGCAAAAATGGCTGATTTTCGACAAAAGAGATAACACCCCCCCATTACGTCATGCTTCAGAAATGTGGAAAATGGTCCGTTTTCAAATGTTTTATTTTTGAACGTCAGTTCACATTTGTAGGTGGATCATCAGTGTTAGAGCTAAAATTAGCATGTTTAAAGTGATTTTCATGCTTCCAGGGGCCCAAAACACAAGATTTATGGAATGGTTAAAAGTGCATGAAAATGGCCAATTTACTCACTCTGAGTTCTCAAAAAGGGTTTCTTCACCCCGGGAAGTTAATTAAATACCATTTGGAGGCATTTAATGTTCGAGCAAAAACGGCTGATTTTCGACAAAAGAGATAACACCCCCCCATTACGTCATGCTTCAGAAATGTGGAAAATGGTCCGTTTTCAAATGTTTTATTTTTGAACGTCAGTTCACATTTGTAGGTGGATCATCAGTGTTAGAGCTAAAATTAGCATGTTTAAAGTGATTTTCATGCTTCCAGGGGCTCGGGAAGTTAATTAAATACCATTTGGAGGCATTTAATGTTCGAGCAAAAACGGCTGATTTTCGACAAAAGAGATAACACCCCCCCCATTACGTCATGCTTCAGAAATGTGGAAAATGGTCCGTTTTCAAATGTTTTATTTTTGAACGTCAGTTCACATTTGTAGGTGGATCATCAGTGTTAGAGCTAAAATTAGCATGTTTAAAGTGATTTTCATGCTTCCAGGGGCCCAAAACACAAGATTTATGGAATGGTTAAAAGTGCATGAAAATGGCCAATTTACTCACTCTGAGTTCTCAAAAAGGGTTTCTTCACCCCGGGAAGTTAATTAAATACCATTTGGAGGCATTTAATGTTCGAGCAAAAACGGCTGATTTTTGACAAAAGAGATAACACCCCCCCATTCCGTCATGCTTCAGAAATGTGGAAAATGGTCCGTTTTCAAATGTTTTATTTTTGAACGTCAGTTCACATTTGTAGGTGGATCATCAGTGTTAGAGCTAAAATTAGCATGTTTAAAGCGATTTTCATGCTTCCAGGGGCTCGGGAAGTTAATTAAATACCATTTGGAGGCATTTAATGTTCGAGCAAAAACGGCTGATTTTCGACAAAAGAGATAACACCCCCCCATTACGTCATGCTTCAGAAATGTGGAAAATGGTCCGTTTTCAAATGTTTTATTTTTGAACGTCAGTTCACATTTGTAGGTGGATCATCAGTATTAGAGCTAAAATTAGCATGTTTAAAGTGATTTTCATGCTTCCAGGGGCTCGGGAAGTTAATTAAATACCATTTGGAGGCATTTAATGTTCGAGCAAAAACGGCTGATTTTCGACAAAAGAGATAACACCCCCCCATTACGTCATGCTTCAGAAATGTGGAAAATGGTCCGTTTTCAAATGTTTTATTTTTGAACGTCAGTTCACATTTGTAGGTGGATCATCAGTGTTAGAGCTAAAATTAGCATGTTTAAAGTGATTTTCATGCTTCCAGGGGCCCAAAACACAAGATTTATGGAATGGTTAAAAGTGCATGAAAATGGCCAATTTACTCACTCTGAGTTCTCAAAAAGGGTTTCTTCACCCCGGGAAGTTAATTAAATACCATTTGGAGGCATTTAATGTTCGAGCAAAAACGGCTGATTTTCGACAAAAGAGATAACACCCCCCCATTACGTCATGCTTCAGAAATGTGGAAAATGGTCCGTTTTCAAATGTTTTATTTTTGAACGTCAGTTCACATTTGTAGGTGGATCATCAGTGTTAGAGCTAAAATTAGCATGTTTAAAGTGATTTTCATGCTTCCAGGGGCTCGGGAAGTTAATTAAATACCATTTGGAGGCATTTAATGTTCGAGCAAAAACGGCTGATTTTCGACAAAAGAGATAACACCCCCCCATTACGTCATGCTTCAGAAATGTGGAAAATGGTCCGTTTTCAAATGTTTTATTTTTGAACGTCAGTTCACATTTGTAGGTGGATCATCAGTGTTAGAGCTAAAATTAGCATGTTTAAAGTGATTTTCATGCTTCCAGGGGCCCAAAACACAAGATTTATGGAATGGTTAAAAGTGCATGAAAATGGCCAATTTACTCACTCTGAGTTCTCAAAAAGGGTTTCTTCACCCCGGGAAGTTAATTAAATACCATTTGGAGGCATTTAATGTTCGAGCAAAAACGGCTGATTTTTGACAAAAGAGATAACACCCCCCCATTACGTCATGCTTCAGAAATGTGGAAAATGGTCCGTTTTCAAATGTTTTATTTTTGAACGTCAGTTCACATTTGTAGGTGGATCATCAGTGTTAGAGCTAAAATTAGCATGTTTAAAGTGATTTTCATGCTTCCAGGGGCTCGGGAAGTTAATTAAATACCATTTGGAGGCATTTAATGTTCGAGCAAAAACGGCTGATTTTCGACAAAAGAGATAACACCCCCCCATTACGTCATGCTTCAGAAATGTGGAAAATGGTCCGTTTTCAAATGTTTTATTTTTGAACGTCAGTTCACATTTGTAGGTGGATCATCAGTGTTAGAGCTAAAATTAGCATGTTTAAAGTGATTTTCATGCTTCCAGGGGCCCAAAACACAAGATTTATGGAATGGTTAAAAGTGCATGAAAATGGCCAATTTACTCACTCTGAGTTCTCAAAAAGGGTTTCTTCACCCCGGGAAGTTAATTGAATACCATTTGGAGGCATTTAATGTTCGAGCAAAAACGGCTGATTTTCGACAAAAGAGATAACACCCCCCCATTACGTCATGCTTCAGAAATGTGGAAAATGGTCCGTTTTCAAATGTTTTATTTTTGAACGTCAGTTCACATTTGTAGGTGGATCATCAGTGTTAGAGCTAAAATTAGCATGTTTAAAGTGATTTTCATGCTTCCAGGGGCTCGGGAAGTTAATTAAATACCATTTGGAGGCATTTAATGTTCGAGCAAAAACGGCTGATTTTCGACAAAAGAGATAACACCCCCCCATTACGTCATGCTTCAGAAATGTGGAAAATGGTCCGTTTTCAAATGTTTTATTTTTGAACGTCAGTTCACATTTGTAGGTGGATCATCAGTGTTAGAGCTATAATTAGCATGTTTAAAGTGATTTTCATGCTTCCAGGGGCCCAAAACACAAGATTTATGGAATGGTTAAAAGTGCATGAAAATGGCCAATTTACTCACTCTGAGTTCTCAAAAAGGGTTTCTTCACCCCGGGAAGTTAATTAAATACCATTTGGAGGCATTTAATGTTCGAGCAAAAACGGCTGATTTTCGACAAAAGAGATAACACCCCCCCATTACGTCATGCTTCAGAAATGTGGAAAATGGTCCGTTTTCAAATGTTTTATTTTTGAACGTCAGTTCACATTTGTAGGTGGATCATCAGTGTTAGAGCTAAAATTAGCATGTTTAAAGTGATTTTCATGCTTCCAGGGGCTCGGGAAGTTAATTAAATACCATTTGGAGGCATTTAATGTTCGAGCAAAAACGGCTGATTTTCGACAAAAGAGATAACACCCCCCCATTACGTCATGCTTCAGAAATGTGGAAAATGGTCCGTTTTCAAATGTTTTATTTTTGAACGTCAGTTCACATTTGTAGGTGGATCATCAGTATTAGAGCTAAAATTAGCATGTTTAAAGTGATTTTCATGCTTCCAGGGGCTCGGGAAGTTAATTAAATACCATTTGGAGGCATTTAATGTTCGAGCAAAAACGGCTGATTTTCGACAAAAGAGATAACACCCCCCCATTACGTCATGCTTCAGAAATGTGGAAAATGGTCCGTTTTCAAATGTTTTATTTTTGAACGTCAGTTCACATTTGTAGGTGGATCATCAGTGTTAGAGCTAAAATTAGCATGTTTAAAGTGATTTTCATGCTTCCAGGGGCTCGGGAAGTTAATTAAATACCATTTGGAGGCATTTAATGTTCGAGCAAAAACGGCTGATTTTCGACAAAAGAGATAACACCCCCCCATTACGTCATGCTTCAGAAATGTGGAAAATGGTCCGTTTTCAAATGTTTTATTTTTGAACGTCAGTTCACATTTGTAGGTGGATCATCAGTGTTAGAGCTAAAATTAGCATGTTTAAAGTGATTTTCATGCTTCCAGGGGCCCAAAACACAAGATTTATGGAATGGTTAAAAGTGCATGAAAATGGCCAATTTACTCACTCTGAGTTCTCAAAAAGGGTTTTTTCACCCCGGGAAGTTAATTAAATACCATTTGGAGGCATTTAATGTTCGAGCAAAAACGGCTGAATTTTGACAAAAGAGATAACACCCCCCCATTACGTCATGCTTCAGAAATGTGGAAAATGGTCCATTTTCAAATGTTTTATTTTTGAACGTCAGTTCACATTTGTAGGTGGATCATCAGTGTTAGAGCTAAAATTAGCATGTTTAAAGTGATTTTCATGCTTCCAGGGGCTCGGGAAGTTAATTAAATACCATTTGGAGGCATTTAATGTTCGAGCAAAAACGGCTGATTTTCGACAAAAGAGATAACACCCCCCCATTACGTCATGCTTCAGAAATGTGGAAAATGGTCCGTTTTCAAATGTTTTATTTTTGAACGTCAGTTCACATTTGTAGGTGGATCATCAGTGTTAGAGCTAAAATTAGCATGTTTAAAGTGATTTTCATGCTTCCAGGGGCCCAAAACACAAGATTTATGGAATGGCTAAAAGTGCATGAAAATGGCCAATTTACTCACTCTGAGTTCTCAAAAAGGGTTTCTTCACCCCGGGAAGTTAATTAAATACCATTTGGAGGCATTTAATGTTCGAGCAAAAACGGCTGATTTTCGACAAAAGAGATAACACCCCCCCATTACGTCATGCTTCAGAAATGTGGAAAATGGTCCGTTTTCAAATGTTTTATTTTTGAACGTCAGTTCACATTTGTAGGTGGATCATCAGTGTTAGAGCTAAAATTAGCATGTTTAAAGTGATTTTCATGCTTCCAGGGGCTCGGGAAGTTAATTAAATACCATTTGGAGGCATTTAATGTTCGAGCAAAAACGGCTGATTTTCGACAAAAGAGATAACACCCCCCCATTACGTCATGCTTCAGAAATGTGGAAAATGGTCCGTTTTCAAATGTTTTATTTTTGAACGTCAGTTCACATTTGTAGGTGGATCATCAGTGTTAGAGCTATAATTAGCATGTTTAAAGTGATTTTCATGCTTCCAGGGGCCCAAAACACAAGATTTATGGAATGGTTAAAAGTGCATGAAAATGGCCAATTTACTCACTCTGAGTTCTCAAAAAGGGTTTCTTCACCCCGGGAAGTTAATTAAATACCATTTGGAGGCATTTAATGTTCGAGCAAAAACGGCTGATTTTTGACAAAAGAGATAACACCCCCCCATTACGTCATGCTTCAGAAATGTGGAAAATGGTCCGTTTTCAAATGTTTTATTTTTGAACGTCAGTTCACATTTGTAGGTGGATCATCAGTGTTAGAGCTAAAATTAGCATGTTTAAAGTGATTTTCATGCTTCCAGGGGCTCGGGAACTTAATTAAATACCATTTGGAGGCATTTAATGTTCGAGCAAAAACGGCTGATTTTTGACAAAAGAGATAACACCCCCCCATTACGTCATGCTTCAGAAATGTGGAAAATGGTCCGTTTTCAAATGTTTTATTTTTGAACGTCAGTTCACATTTGTAGGTGGATCATCAGTGTTAGAGCTAAAATTAGCATGTTTAAAGTGATTTTCATGCTTCCAGGGGCTCGGGAAGTTAATTAAATACCATTTGGAGGCATTTAATGTTCGAGCAAAAACGGCTGATTTTCGACAAAAGAGATAACACCCCCCCATTACGTCATGCTTCAGAAATGTGGAAAATGGTCCGTTTTCAAATGTTTTATTTTTGAACGTCAGTTCACATTTGTAGGTGGATCATCAGTGTTAGAGCTAAAATTAGCATGTTTAAAGTGATTTTCATGCTTCCAGGGGCCCAAAACACAAGATTTATGGAATGGTTAAAAGTGCATGAAAATGGCCAATTTACTCACTCTGAGTTCTCAAAAAGGGTTTCTTCACCCCGGGAAGTTAATTAAATACCATTTGGAGGCATTTAATGTTTGAGCAAAAACGGCTGATTTTCGACAAAAGAGATAACACCCCCCCCATTACGTCATGCTTCAGAAATGTGGAAAATGGTCCGTTTTCAAATGTTTTATTTTTGAACGTCAGTTCACATTTGTAGGTGGATCATCAGTGTTAGAGCTAAAATTAGCATGTTTAAAGTGATTTTCATGCTTCCAGGGGCTCGGGAAGTTAATTAAATACCATTTGGAGGCATTTAATGTTCGAGCAAAAACGGCTGATTTTCGACAAAAGAGATAACACCCCCCCATTACGTCATGCTTCAGAAATGTGGAAAATGGTCCGTTTTCAAATGTTTTATTTTTGAACGTCAGTTCACATTTGTAGGTGGATCATCAGTGTTAGAGCTAAAATTAGCATGTTTAAAGTGATTTTCATGCTTCCAGGGGCCCAAAACACAAGATTTATGGAATGGTTAAAAGTGCATGAAAATGGCCAATTTACTCACTCTGAGTTCTCAAAAAGGGTTTCTTCACCCCGGGAAGTTAATTAAATACCATTTGGAGGCATTTAATGTTCGAGCAAAAACGGCTGATTTTCGACAAAAGAGATAACACCCCCCCATTACGTCATGCTTCAGAAATGTGGAAAATGGTCCGTTTTCAAATGTTTTATTTTTGAACGTCAGTTCACATTTGTAGGTGGATCATCAGTGTTAGAGCTAAAATTAGCATGTTTAAAGTGATTTTCATGCTTCCAGGGGCTCGGGAAGTTAATTAAATACCATTTGGAGGCATTTAATGTTCGAGCAAAAACGGCTGATTTTCGACAAAAGAGATAACACCCCCCCATTACGTCATGCTTCAGAAATGTGGAAAATGGTCCGTTTTCAAATGTTTTATTTTTGAACGTCAGTTCACATTTGTAGGTGGATCATCAGTGTTAGAGCTAAAATTAGCATGTTTAAAGTGATTTTCATGCTTCCAGGGGCCCAAAACACAAGATTTATGGAATGGTTAAAAGTGCATGAAAATGGCCAATTTACTCACTCTGAGTTCTCAAAAAGGGTTTCTTCACCCCGGGAAGTTAATTAAATACCATTTGGAGGCATTTAATGTTCGAGCAAAAACGGCTGATTTTCGACAAAAGAGATAACACCCCCCCCCATTACGTCATGCTTCAGAAATGTGGAAAATGGTCCGTTTTCAAATGTTTTATTTTTGAACGTCAGTTCACATTTGTAGGTGGATTATCAGTGTTAGAGCTAAAATTAGCATGTTTAAAGTGATTTTCATGCTTCCAGGGGCCCAAAACACAAGATTTATGGAATGGTTAAAAGTGCATGAAAATGGCCAATTTACTCACTCTGAGTTCTCAAAAAGGGTTTCTTCACCCCGGGAAGTTAATTAAATACCATTTGGAGGCATTTAATGTTCGAGCAAAAACGGCTGATTTTCGACAAAAGAGATAACACCCCCCCATTACGTCATGCTTCAGAAATGTGGAAAATGGTCCGTTTTCAAATGTTTTATTTTTGAACGTCAGTTCACATTTGTAGGTGGATCATCAGTGTTAGAGCTAAAATTAGCATGTTTAAAGTGATTTTCATGCTTCCAGGGGCTCGGGAAGTTAATTAAATACCATTTGGAGGCATTTAATGTTCGAGCAAAAACGGCTGATTTTCGACAAAAGAGATAACACCCCCCCATTACGTCATGCTTCAGAAATGTGGAAAATGGTCCGTTTTCAAATGTTTTATTTTTGAACGTCAGTTCACATTTGTAGGTGGATCATCAGTGTTAGAGCTAAAATTAGCATGTTTAAAGTGATTTTCATGCTTCCAGGGGCTCGGGAAGTTAATTAAATACCATTTGGAGGCATTTAATGTTCGAGCAAAAACGGCTGATTTTCGACAAAAGAGATAACACCCCCCCATTACGTCATGCTTCAGAAATGTGGAAAATGGTCCGTTTTCAAATGTTTTATTTTTCAACGTCAGTTCACATTTGTAGGTGGATCATCAGTGTTAGAGCTAAAATTAGCATGTTTAAAGTGATTTTCATGCTTCCAGGGGCTCGGGAAGTTAATTAAATACCATTTGGAGGCATTTAATGTTCGAGCAAAAACGGCTGATTTTCGACAAAAGAGATAACACCCCCCCATTACGTCATGCTTCAGAAATGTGGAAAATGGTCCGTTTTCAAATGTTTTATTTTTGAACGTCAGTTCACATTTGTAGGTGGATCATCAGTGTTAGAGCTAAAATTAGCATGTTTAAAGTGATTTTCATGCTTCCAGGGGCCCAAAACACAAGATTAATGGAATGGTTAAAAGTGCATGAAAATGGCCAATTTACTCACTCTGAGTTCTCAAAAAGGGTTTCTTCACCCCGGGAAGTTAATTAAATACCATTTGGAGGCATTTAATGTTCGAGCAAAAACGGCTGATTTTCGACAAAAGAGATAACACCCCCCCATTACGTCATGCTTCAGAAATGTGGAAAATGGTCCGTTTTCAAATGTTTTATTTTTGAACGTCAGTTCACATTTGTAGGTGGATCATCAGTGTTAGAGCTAAAATTAGCATGTTTAAAGTGATTTTCATGCTTCCAGGGGCTCGGGAAGTTAATTAAATACCATTTGGAGGCATTTAATGTTCGAGCAAAAAACGGCTGATTTTCGACAAAAGAGATAACACCCCCCCATTACGTCATGCTTCAGAAATGTGGAAAATGGTCCGTTTTCAAATGTTTTATTTTTCAACGTCAGTTCACATTTGTAGGTGGATCATCAGTGTTAGAGCTAAAATTAGCATGTTTAAAGTGATTTTCATGCTTCCAGGGGCTCGGGAAGTTAATTAAATACCATTTGGAGGCATTTAATGTTCGAGCAAAACGGCTGATTTTCGACAAAAGAGATAACACCCCCCATTACGTCATGCTTCAGAAATGTGGAAAATGGTCTGTTTTCAAATGTTTTATTTTTGAATGTCAGTTCACATTTGTAGGTGGATCATCAGTGTTAGAGCTAAAATTAGCATGTTTAAAGTGATTTTCATGCTTCCAGGGGCTCGGGAAGTGAAATAAATACCATTTGGAGGCATTAATGTTCGAGCAAAAACGGCTGATTTTCGACAAAAGAGATAACACCCCCCATTACGTCATGCTTCAGAAATGTGGAAATGGTCCGTTTTCAAATGTTTTTATTTTTGAACGTCAGTTCACATTTGTAGGTGGATCATCAGTGTTAGAGCTAAATTAGCATGTTTAAAGTGATTTTCATGCCTTCCAGGGGCTCGGGAAGTTAATTAAATACCATTTGGAGGCATTTAATGTTCGAGCAAAAACGGCTGATTTTCGACAAAAGAGATAACACCCCCCCATTACGTCATGCTTCAGAAATGTGGAAAATGGTCAGTTTTCAAATGTTTTATTTTTGAACGTCAGTTCACATTTGTAGGTGGATCATCAGTGTTAGAGCTAAAATTAGCATGTTTAAAGTGATTTTCATGCTTCCAGGGGCCCAAAACACAAGATTAATGGAATGGTTAAAAGTGCATGAAAATGGCCAATTTACTCACTCTGAGTTCTCAAAAAGGGTTTCTTCACCCCGGGAAGTTAATTAAATACCATTTGGAGGCATTTAATGTTCGAGCAAAAACGGCTGATTTTCGACAAAAGAGATAACACCCCCCCATTACGTCATGCTTCAGAAATGTGGAAAATGGTCCGTTTTCAATGTTTTTATTTTTGAACGTCAGTTCACATTTGTAGGTGGATCATCAGTGTTAGAGCTAAAATTAGCATGTTTAAAGTGATTTTCATGCTTCCAGGGGCTCGGGAAGTTAATTAAATACCATTTGGAGGCATTTAATGTTCGAGCAAAAACGGCTGATTTTCGACAAAGAGATAACACCCCCCCATTACGTCATGCTTCAGAAATGTGGAAATGGTCCGTTTTCAAATGTTTTATTTTTGAACGTCAGTTCACATTTGTAGGTGGATCATCAGTGTTAGAGCTAAAATTAGCATGTTTAAAGTGATTTTCATGCTTCCAGGGGCCCAAAACACAAAGATTTATGGAATGGTTAAAAGTGCATGAAAATGGCCAATTTACTCACTCTGAGTTCTCAAAAAGGGTTTCTTCACCCCGGGAAGTTAATTAAATACCATTTGGAGGCATTTAATGTTCGAGCAAAAACGGCTGATTTTTGACAAAAGAGATAACACCCCCCCATTACGTCATGCTTCAGAAATGTGGAAAATGGTCCGTTTTCAAATGTTTTATTTTTGAACGTCAGTTCACATGTGTAGGTGGATCATCAGTGTTAGAGCTAAAATTAGCATGTTTAAAGTGATTTTCATGCTTCCAGGGGCTCGGGAAGTTAATTAAATACCATTTGGAGGCATTTAATGTTCGAGCAAAACGGCTGATTTTCGACAAAAGAGATAACACCCCCCCATTACGTCATGCTTCAGAAATGTGGAAAATGGTCCGTTTTCAAATGTTTTATTTTTGAACGTCAGTTCACATTTGTAGGTGGATCATCAGTGTTAGAGCTAAAATTAGCATGTTTAAAGTGATTTCATGCTTCCAGGGGCCCAAAACACAAGATTTATGGAATGGTTAAAAGTGCATGAAAATGGCCAATTTACTCACTCTGAGTTCTCAAAAAGGGTTTCTTCACCCCGGGAAGTTAATTAAATACCATTTGGAGGCATTTAATGTTCGAGCAAAAACGGCTGATTTTCGACAAAAGAGATAACACCCCCCCATTACGTCATGCTTCAGAAATGTGGAAAATGGTCCGTTTTCAAATGTTTTATTTTTGAACGTCAGTTCACATTTGTAGGTGGATCATCAGTGTTAGAGCTAAAATTAGCATGTTTAAAGTGATTTTCATGCTTCCAGGGGCTCGGGAAGTTAATTAAATACCATTTGGAGGCATTTAATGTTCGAGCAAAAACGGCTGATTTTCGACAAAAGAGATAACACCCCCCCATTACGTCATGCTTCAGAAATGTGGAAAATGGTCCGTTTTCAAATGTTTTATTTTTGAACGTCAGTTCACATTTGTAGGTGGATCATCAGTGTTAGAGCTATAATTAGCATGTTTAAAGTGATTTTCATGCTTCCAGGGGCCCAAAACACAAGATTTATGGAATGGTTAAAAGTGCATGAAAATGGCCAATTTACTCACTCTGAGTTCTCAAAAAGGGTTTCTTCACCCCGGGAAGTTAATTAAATACCATTTTGGAGGCATTTAATGTTCGAGCAAAAACGGCTGATTTTTGACAAAAGAGATAACACCCCCCCATTACGTCATGCTTCAGAAATGTGGAAAATGGTCCGTTTTCAAATGTTTTATTTTTGAACGTCAGTTCACATTTGTAGGTGGATCATCAGTGTTAGAGCTAAAATTAGCATGTTTAAGTGATTTTCATGCTTCCAGGGCTCGGGAAGTTAATTAAATACCATTTGGAGGCATTTAATGTTCGAGCAAAAACGGCTGATTTTTGACAAAAGAGATAACACCCCCCCATTACGTCATGCTTCAGAAATGTGGAAAATGGTCCGTTTTCAAATGTTTTATTTTTGAACGTCAGTTCACATTTGTAGGTGGATCATCAGTGTTAGAGCTAAAATTAGCATGTTTAAAGTGATTTTCATGCTTCCAGGGGCTCGGGAAGTTAATTAAATACCATTTGGAGGCATTTAATGTTCGAGCAAAAACGGCTGATTTTCGACAAAAGAGATAACACCCCCCCATTACGTCATGCTTCAGAAATGTGGAAAATGGTCCGTTTTCAAATGTTTTATTTTTGAACGTCAGTTCACATTTGTAGGTGGATCATCAGTGTTAGAGCTAAAATTAGCATGTTTAAAGTGATTTTCATGCTTCCAGGGGCCCAAAACACAAGATTTATGGAATGGTTAAAAGTGATGAAAATGGCCAATTTACTCACTCTGAGTTCTCAAAAAGGGTTTCTTCACCCCGGGAAGTTAATTAAATACCATTTGGAGGGATTTAATGTTCGAGCAAAAACGGCTGATTTTCGACAAAAGAGATAACACCCCCCCCATTACGTCATGCTTCAGAAATGTGGAAAATGGTCCGTTTTCAAATGTTTTATTTTTGAACGTCAGTTCACATTTGTAGGTGGATCATCAGTGTTAGAGCTAAAATTAGCATGTTTAAAGTGATTTTCATGCTTCCAGGGGCCCAAAACACAAGATTTATGGAATGGTTAAAAGTGCATGAAAATGGCCAATTTACTCACTGTGAGTTCTCAAAAAGGGTTTCTTCACCCCGGGAAGTTAATTAAATACCATTTGGAGGCATTTAATGTTCGAGCAAAAACGGCTGATTTTCGACAAAAGAGATAACACCCCCCCATTACGTCATGCTTCAGAAATGTGGAAAATGGTCCGTTTTCAAATGTTTTATTTTTGAACGTCAGTTCACATTTGTAGGTGGATCATCAGTGTTAGAGCTAAAATTAGCATATTTAAAGTGATTTTCATGCTTCCAGGGGCTCGGGAAGTTAATTAAATACCATTTGGAGGCATTTAATGTTCGAGCAAAAACGGCTGATTTTCGACAAAAGAGATAACACCCCCCCCATTACGTCATGCTTCAGAAATGTGGAAAATGGTCCGTTTTCAAATGTTTTATTTTTGAACGTCAGTTCACATTTGTAGGTGGATCATCAGTGTTAGAGCTAAAATTAGCATGTTTAAAGTGATTTTCATGCTTCCAGGGGCCCAAAACACAAGATTTATGGAATGGTTAAAAGTGCATGAAAATGGCCAATTTACTCACTCTGAGTTCTCAAAAAGGGTTTCTTCACCCCGGGAAGTTAATTAAATACCATTTGGAGGCATTTAATGTTCGAGCAAAAACGGCTGATTTTCGACAAAAGAGATAACACCCCCCCCCATTACGTCATGCTTCAGAAATGTGGAAAATGGTCCGTTTTCAAATGTTTTATTTTTGAACGTCAGTTCACATTTGTAGGTGGATCATCAGTGTTAGAGCTAAAATTAGCATGTTTAAAGTGATTTTCATGCTTCCAGGGGCCCAAAACACAAGATTTATGGAATGGTTAAAAGTGCATGAAAATGGCCAATTTACTCACTCTGAGTTCTCAAAAAGGGTTTCTTCACCCCGGGAAGTTAATTAAATACCATTTGGAGGCATTTAATGTTCGAGCAAAAACGGCTGATTTTCGACAAAAGAGATAACACCCCCCCATTACGTCATGCTTCAGAAATGTGGAAAATGGTCCGTTTTCAAATGTTTTATTTTTGAACGTCAGTTCACATTTGTAGGTGGATCATCAGTGTTAGAGCTAAAATTAGCATGTTTAAAGTGATTTTCATGCTTCCAGGGGCTCGGGAAGTTAATTAAATACCATTTGGAGGCATTTAATGTTCGAGCAAAAACGGCTGATTTTCGACAAAAGAGATAACACCCCCCCATTACGTCATGCTTCAGAAATGTGGAAAATGGTCCGTTTTCAAATGTTTTATTTTTGAACGTCAGTTCACATTTGTAGGTGGATCATCAGTGTTAGAGCTAAAATTAGCATGTTTAAAGTGATTTTCATGCTTCCAGGGGCTCGGGAAGTTAATTAAATACCATTTGGAGGCATTTAATGTTCGAGCAAAAACGGCTGATTTTCGACAAAAGAGATAACACCCCCCCATTACGTCATGCTTCAGAAATGTGGAAAATGGTCCGTTTTCAAATGTTTTATTTTTCAACGTCAGTTCACATTTGTAGGTGGATCATCAGTGTTAGAGCTAAAATTAGCATGTTTAAAGTGATTTTCATGCTTCCAGGGGCTCGGGAAGTTAATTAAATACCATTTGGAGGCATTTAATGTTCGAGCAAAAACGGCTGATTTTCGACAAAAGAGATAACACCCCCCCATTACGTCATGCTTCAGAAATGTGGAAAATGGTCCGTTTTCAAATGTTTTATTTTTGAACGTCAGTTCACATTTATAGGTGGATCATCAGTGTTAGAGCTAAAATTAGCATGTTTAAAGTGATTTTCATGCTTCCAGGGGCTCGGGAAGTGAAATAAATACCATTTGGAGGCATTTAATGTTCGAGCAAAAACGGCTGATTTTCGACAAAAGAGATAACACCCCCCCATTACGTCATGCTTCAGAAATGTGGAAAATGGTCCGTTTTCAAATGTTTTATTTTTGAACGTCAGTTCACATTTGTAGGTGGATCATCAGTGTTAGAGCTAAAATTAGCATGTTTAAAGTGATTTTCATGCTTCCAGGGGCTCGGGAAGTTAATTAAATACCATTTGGAGGCATTTAATGTTCGAGCAAAAACGGCTGATTTTCGACAAAAGAGATAACACCCCCCCATTACGTCATGCTTCAGAAATGTGGAAAATGGTCCGTTTTCAAATGTTTTATTTTTGAACGTCAGTTCACATTTGTAGGTGGATCATCAGTGTTAGAGCTAAAATTAGCATGTTTAAAGTGATTTTCATGCTTCCAGGGGCCCAAAACACAAGATTAATGGAATGGTTAAAAGTGCATGAAAATGGCCAATTTACTCACTCTGAGTTCTCAAAAAGGGTTTCTTCACCCCGGGAAGTTAATTAAATACCATTTGGAGGCATTTAATGTTCGAGCAAAAACGGCTGATTTTCGACAAAAGAGATAACACCCCCCCATTACGTCATGCTTCAGAAATGTGGAAAATGGTCCGTTTTCAAATGTTTTATTTTTGAACGTCAGTTCACATTTGTAGGTGGATCATCAGTGTTAGAGCTAAAATTAGCATGTTTAAAGTGATTTTCATGCTTCCAGGGGCTCGGGAAGTTAATTAAATACCATTTGGAGGCATTTAATGTTCGAGCAAAAACGGCTGATTTTCGACAAAAGAGATAACACCCCCCCATTACGTCATGCTTCAGAAATGTGGAAAATGGTCCGTTTTCAAATGTTTTATTTTTCAACGTCAGTTCACATTTGTAGGTGGATCATCAGTGTTAGAGCTAAAATTAGCATGTTTAAAGTGATTTTCATGCTTCCAGGGGCTCGGGAAGTTAATTAAATACCATTTGGAGGCATTTAATGTTCGAGCAAAAACGGCTGATTTTCGACAAAAGAGATAACACCCCCCCATTACGTCATGCTTCAGAAATGTGGAAAATGGTCCGTTTTCAAATGTTTTATTTTTGAATGTCAGTTCACATTTGTAGGTGGATCATCAGTGTTAGAGCTAAAATTAGCATGTTTAAAGTGATTTTCATGCTTCCAGGGGCTCGGGAAGTGAAATAAATACCATTTGGAGGCATTTAATGTTCGAGCAAAAACGGCTGATTTTCGACAAAAGAGATAACACCCCCCCATTACGTCATGCTTCAGAAATGTGGAAAATGGTCCGTTTTCAAATGTTTTATTTTTGAACGTCAGTTCACATTTGTAGGTGGATCATCAGTGTTAGAGCTAAAATTAGCATGTTTAAAGTGATTTTCATGCTTCCACGGGCTCGGGAAGTTAATTAAATACCATTTGGAGGCATTTAATGTTCGAGCAAAAACGGCTGATTTTCGACAAAAGAGATAACACCCCCCCATTACGTCATGCTTCAGAAATGTGGAAAATGGTCCGTTTTCAAATGTTTTATTTTTGAACGTCAGTTCACATTTGTAGGTGGATCATCAGTGTTAGAGCTAAAATTAGCATGTTTAAAGTGATTTTCATGCTTCCAGGGGCCCAAAACACAAGATTAATGGAATGGTTAAAAGTGCATGAAAATGGCCAATTTACTCACTCTGAGTTCTCAAAAAGGGTTTCTTCACCCCGGGAAGTTAATTAAATACCATTTGGAGGCATTTAATGTTCGAGCAAAAACGGCTGATTTTCGACAAAAGAGATAACACCCCCCCATTACGTCATGCTTCAGAAATGTGGAAAATGGTCCGTTTTCAAATGTTTTATTTTTGAACGTCAGTTCACATTTGTAGGTGGATCATCAGTGTTAGAGCTAAAATTAGCATGTTTAAAGTGATTTTCATGCTTCCAGGGGCTCGGGAAGTTAATTAAATACCATTTGGAGGCATTTAATGTTCGAGCAAAAACGGCTGATTTTCGACAAAAGAGATAACACCCCCCCATTACGTCATGCTTCAGAAATGTGGAAAATGGTCCGTTTTCAAATGTTTTATTTTTGAACGTCAGTTCACATTTGTAGGTGGATCATCAGTGTTAGAGCTAAAATTAGCATGTTTAAAGTGATTTTCATGCTTCCAGGGGCTCGGGAAGTGAAATAAATACCATTTGGAGGCATTTAATGTTCGAGCAAAAACGGCTGATTTTCGACAAAAGAGATAACACCCCCCCATTACGTCATGCTTCAGAAATGTGGAAAATGGTCCGTTTTCAAATGTTTTATTTTTGAACGTCAGTTCACATTTGTAGGTGGATCATCAGTGTTGGAGCTAAAATTAGCATGTTTAAAGTGATTTTCATGCTTCCAGGGGCCCAAAACACAAGATTTATGGAATGGTTAAAAGTGCATGAAAATGGCCAATTTACTCACTCTGAGTTCTCAAAAAGGGTTTCTTCACCCCGGGAAGTTAATTAAATACCATTTGGAGGCATTTAATGTTCGAGCAAAAACGGCTGATTTTCGACAAAAGAGATAACACCCCCCCATTACGTCATGCTTCAGAAATGTGGAAAATGGTCCGTTTTCAAATGTTTTATTTTTGAACGTCAGTTCACATTTGTAGGTGGATCATCAGTGTTAGAGCTAAAATTAGCATGTTTAAAGTGATTTTCATGTTTCCAGGGGCTCGGGAAGTTAATTAAATACCATTTGGAGGCATTTAATGTTCGAGCAAAAACGGCTGATTTTCGACAAAAGAGATAACACCCCCCCATTACGTCATGCTTCAGAAATGTGGAAAATGGTCCGTTTTCAAATGTTTTATTTTTGAACGTCAGTTCACATTTGTAGGTGGATCATCAGTGTTAGAGCTAAAATTAGCATGTTTAAAGTGATTTTCATGCTTCCAGGGGCTCGGGAAGTGAAATAAATACCATTTGGAGGCATTTAATGTTCGAGCAAAAACGGCTGATTTTCGACAAAAGAGATATAACACCCCCCCATTACGTCATGCTTCAGAAATGTGGAAAATGGTCCGTTTTCAAATGTTTTATTTTTGAACGTCAGTTCACATTTGTAGGTGGATCATCAGTGTTAGAGCTAAAATTAGCATGTTTAAAGTGATTTTCATGCTTCCAGGGGCTCGGGAAGTTAATTAAATACCATTTGGAGGCATTTAATGTTCGAGCAAAAACGGCTGATTTTCGACAAAAGAGATAACACCCCCCCATTACGTCATGCTTCAGAAATGTGGAAAATGGTCCGTTTTCAAATGTTTTATTTTTGAACGTCAGTTCACATTTATAGGTGGATCATCAGTGTTAGAGCTAAAATTAGCATGTTTAAAGTGATTTTCATGCTTCCAGGGGCTCGGGAAGTGAAATAAATACCATTTGGAGGCATTTAATGTTCGAGCAAAAACGGCTGATTTTCGACAAAAGAGATAACACCCCCCCATTACGTCATGCTTCAGAAATGTGGAAAATGGTCCGTTTTCAAATGTTTTATTTTTGAACGTCAGTTCACATTTGTAGGTGGATCATCAGTGTTAGAGCTAAAATTAGCATGTTTAAAGTGATTTTCATGCTTCCAGGGGCTCGGGAAGTTAATTAAATACCATTTGGAGGCATTTAATGTTCGAGCAAAAACGGCTGATTTTCGACAAAAGAGATAACACCCCCCCATTACGTCATGCTTCAGAAATGTGGAAAATGGTCCGTTTTCAAATGTTTTATTTTTGAACGTCAGTTCACATTTGTAGGTGGATCATCAGTGTTAGAGCTAAAATTAGCATGTTTAAAGTGATTTTCATGCTTCCAGGGGCCCAAAACACAAGATTAATGGAATGGTTAAAAGTGCATGAAAATGGCCAATTTACTCACTCTGAGTTCTCAAAAAGGGTTTCTTCACCCCGGGAAGTTAATTAAATACCATTTGGAGGCATTTAATGTTCGAGCAAAAACGGCTGATTTTCGACAAAAGAGATAACACCCCCCCATTACGTCATGCTTCAGAAATGTGGAAAATGGTCCGTTTTCAAATGTTTTATTTTTGAACGTCAGTTCACATTTGTAGGTGGATCATCAGTGTTAGAGCTAAAATTAGCATGTTTAAAGTGATTTTCATGCTTCCAGGGGCTCGGGAAGTTAATTAAATACCATTTGGAGGCATTTAATGTTCGAGCAAAAACGGCTGATTTTCGACAAAAGAGATAACACCCCCCCATTACGTCATGCTTCAGAAATGTGGAAAATGGTCCGTTTTCAAATGTTTTATTTTTCAACGTCAGTTCACATTTGTAGGTGGATCATCAGTGTTAGAGCTAAAATTAGCATGTTTAAAGTGATTTTCATGCTTCCAGGGGCTCGGGAAGTTAATTAAATACCATTTGGAGGCATTTAATGTTCGAGCAAAAACGGCTGATTTTCGACAAAAGAGATAACACCCCCCCATTACGTCATGCTTCAGAAATGTGGAAAATGGTCCGTTTTCAAATGTTTTATTTTTGAATGTCAGTTCACATTTGTAGGTGGATCATCAGTGTTAGAGCTAAAATTAGCATGTTTAAAGTGATTTTCATGCTTCCAGGGGCTCGGGAAGTGAAATAAATACCATTTGGAGGCATTTAATGTTCGAGCAAAAACGGCTGATTTTCGACAAAAGAGATAACACCCCCCCATTACGTCATGCTTCAGAAATGTGGAAAATGGTCCGTTTTCAAATGTTTTATTTTTGAACGTCAGTTCACATTTGTAGGTGGATCATCAGTGTTAGAGCTAAAATTAGCATGTTTAAAGTGATTTTCATGCTTCCAGGGGCTCGGGAAGTTAATTAAATACCATTTGGAGGCATTTAATGTTCGAGCAAAAACGGCTGATTTTCGACAAAAGAGATAACACCCCCCCATTACGTCATGCTTCAGAAATGTGGAAAATGGTCAGTTTTCAAATGTTTTATTTTTGAACGTCAGTTCACATTTGTAGGTGGATCATCAGTGTTAGAGCTAAAATTAGCATGTTTAAAGTGATTTTCATGCTTCCAGGGGCCCAAAACACAAGATTAATGGAATGGTTAAAAGTGCATGAAAATGGCCAATTTACTCACTCTGAGTTCTCAAAAAGGGTTTCTTCACCCCGGGAAGTTAATTAAATACCATTTGGAGGCATTTAATGTTCGAGCAAAAACGGCTGATTTTCGACAAAAGAGATAACACCCCCCCATTACGTCATGCTTCAGAAATGTGGAAAATGGTCCGTTTTCAAATGTTTTATTTTTGAACGTCAGTTCACATTTGTAGGTGGATCATCAGTGTTAGAGCTAAAATTAGCATGTTTAAAGTGATTTTCATGCTTCCAGGGGCTCGGGAAGTTAATTAAATACCATTTGGAGGCATTTAATGTTCGAGCAAAAACGGCTGATTTTCGACAAAAGAGATAACACCCCCCCATTACGTCATGCTTCAGAAATGTGGAAAATGGTCCGTTTTCAAATGTTTTATTTTTGAACGTCAGTTCACATTTGTAGGTGGATCATCAGTGTTAGAGCTAAAATTAGCATGTTTAAAGTGATTTTCATGCTTCCAGGGGCTCGGGAAGTGAAATACATACCATTTGGAGGCATTTAATGTTCGAGCAAAAACGGCTGATTTTCGACAAAAGAGATAACACCCCCCCATTACGTCATGCTTCAGAAATGTGGAAAATGGTCCGTTTTCAAATGTTTTATTTTTGAACGTCAGTTCACATTTGTAGGTGGATCATCAGTGTTGGAGCTAAAATTAGCATGTTTAAAGTGATTTTCATGCTTCCAGGGGCCCAAAACACAAGATTTATGGAATGGTTAAAAGTGCATGAAAATGGCCAATTTACTCACTCTGAGTTCTCAAAAAGGGTTTCTTCACCCCGGGAAGTTAATTAAATACCATTTGGAGGCATTTAATGTTCGAGCAAAAACGGCTGATTTTCGACAAAAGAGATAACACCCCCCCATTACGTCATGCTTCAGAAATGTGGAAAATGGTCCGTTTTCAAATGTTTTATTTTTGAACGTCAGTTCACATTTGTAGGTGGATCATCAGTGTTAGAGCTAAAATTAGCATGTTTAAAGTGATTATCATGCTTCCAGGGGCTCGGGAAGTTAATTAAATACCATTTGGAGGCATTTAATGTTCGAGCAAAAACGGCTGATTTTCGACAAAAGAGATAACACCCCCCCATTACGTCATGCTTCAGAAATGTGGAAAATGGTCCGTTTTCAAATGTTTTATTTTTGAACGTCAGTTCACATTTGTAGGTGGATCATCAGTGTTAGAGCTAAAATTAGCATGTTTAAAGTGATTTTCATGCTTCCAGGGGCCCATAACACAAGATTTATGGAATGGTTAAAAGTGCATGAAAATGGCCAATTTACTCACTCTGAGTTCTCAAAAAGGGTTTCTTCACCCCGGGAAGTTAATTAAATACCATTTGGAGGCATTTAATGTTCGAGCAAAAACGGCTGATTTTCGACAAAAGAGATAACACCCCCCCATTACGTCATGCTTCAGAAATGTGGAAAATGGTCCGTTTTCAAATGTTTTATTTTTGAACGTCAGTTCACATTTGTAGGTGGATCATCAGTGTTAGAGCTAAAATTAGCATGTTTAAAGTGATTTTCATGCTTCCAGGGGCTCGGGAAGTTAATTAAATACCATTTGGAGGCATTTAATGTTCGAGCAAAAACGGCTGATTTTCGACAAAAGAGATAACACCCCCCCATTACGTCATGCTTCAGAAATGTGGAAAATGGTCCGTTTTCAAATGTTTTATTTTTGAACGTCAGTTCACATTTGTAGGTGGATCATCAGTGTTAGAGCTAAAATTAGCATGTTTAAAGTGATTTTCATGCTTCCAGGGGCCCAAAACACAAGATTTATGGAATGGTTAAAAGTGCATGAAAATGGCCAATTTACTCACTCTGAGTTCTCAAAAAGGGTTTCTTCACCCCGGGAAGTTAATTAAATACCATTTGGAGGCATTTAATGTTGGAGCAAAAACGGCTGATTTTCGACAAAAGAGATAACACCCCCCCATTACGTCATGCTTCAGAAATGTGGAAAATGGTCCGTTTTCAAATGTTTTATTTTTGAACGTCAGTTCACATTTGTAGGTGGATCATCAGTGTTAGAGCTAAAATTAGCATGTTTAAAGTGATTTTCATGCTTCCAGGGGCTCGGGAAGTTAATTAAATACCATTTGGAGGCATTTAATGTTCGAGCAAAAACGGCTGATTTTCGACAAAAGAGATAACACCCCCCCATTACGTCATGCTTCAGAAATGTGGAAAATGGTCCGTTTTCAAATGTTTTATTTTTGAACGTCAGTTCACATTTGTAGGTGGATCATCAGTGTTAGAGCTAAAATTAGCATGTTTAAAGTGATTTTCATGCTTCCAGGGGCCCAAAACACAAGATTTATGGAATGGTTAAAAGTGCATGAAAATGGCCAATTTACTCACTCTGAGTTCTCAAAAAGGGTTTCTTCACCCCGGGAAGTTAATTAAATACCATTTGGAGGCATTTAATGTTCGAGCAAAAACGGCTGATTTTTGACAAAAGAGATAACACCCCCCCATTACGTCATGCTTCAGAAATGTGGAAAATGGTCCGTTTTCAAATGTTTTATTTTTGAACGTCAGTTCACATTTGTAGGTGGATCATCAGTGTTAGAGCTAAAATTAGCATGTTTAAAGTGATTTTCATGCTTCCAGGGGCTCGGGAAGTTAATTAAATACCATTTGGAGGCATTTAATGTTCGAGCAAAAACGGCTGATTTTCGACAAAAGAGATAACACCCCCCCATTACGTCATGCTTCAGAAATGTGGAAAATGGTCCGTTTTCAAATGTTTTATTTTTGAACGTCAGTTCACATTTGTAGGTGGATCATCAGTGTTAGAGCTAAAATTAGCATGTTTAAAGTGATTTTCATGCTTCCAGGGGCCCAAAACACAAGATTTATGGAATGGTTAAAAGTGCATGAAAATGGCCAATTTACTCACTCTGAGTTCTCAAAAAGGGTTTCTTCACCCCGGGAAGTTAATTAAATACCATTTGGAGGCATTTAATGTTCGAGCAAAAACGGCTGATTTTCGACAAAAGAGATAACACCCCCCCATTACGTCATGCTTCAGAAATGTGGAAAATGGTCCGTTTTCAAATGTTTTATTTTTGAACGTCAGTTCACATTTGTAGGTGGATCATCAGTGTTAGAGCTAAAATTAGCATGTTTAAAGTGATTTTCATGCTTCCGGGGCTCGGGAAGTTAATTAAATACCATTTGGAGGCATTTAATGTTCGAGCAAAAACGGCTGATTTTCGACAAAAGAGATAACACCCCCCCATTACGTCATGCTTCAGAAATGTGGAAAATGGTCCGTTTTCAAATGTTTTATTTTTGAACGTCAGTTCACATTTGTAGGTGGATCATCAGTGTTAGAGCTAAAATTAGCATGTTTAAAGTGATTTTCATGCTTCCAGGGGCCCAAAACACAAGATTTATGGAATGGTTAAAAGTGCATGAAAATGGCCAATTTACTCACTCTGAGTTCTCAAAAAGGGTTTCTTCACCCCGGGAAGTTAATTAAATACCATTTGGAGGCATTTAATGTTCGAGCAAAAACGGCTGATTTTTGACAAAAGAGATAACACCCCCCCATTCCGTCATGCTTCAGAAATGTGGAAAATGGTCCGTTTTCAAATGTTTTATTTTTGAACGTCAGTTCACATTTGTAGGTGGATCATCAGTGTTAGAGCTAAAATTAGCATGTTTAAAGCGATTTTCATGCTTCCAGGGGCTCGGGAAGTTAATTAAATACCATTTGGAGGCATTTAATGTTCGAGCAAAAACAGCTGATTTTCGACAAAAGAGATAACACCCCCCCATTACGTCATGCTTCAGAAATGTGGAAAATGGTCCGTTTTCAAATGTTTTATTTTTGAACGTCAGTTCACATTTGTAGGTGGATCATCAGTATTAGAGCTAAAATTAGCATGTTTAAAGTGATTTTCATGCTTCCAGGGGCTCGGGAAGTTAATTAAATACCATTTGGAGGCATTTAATGTTCGAGCAAAAACGGCTGATTTTCGACAAAAGAGATAACACCCCCCCATTACGTCATGCTTCAGAAATGTGGAAAATGGTCCGTTTTCAAATGTTTTATTTTTGAACGTCAGTTCACATTTGTAGGTGGATCATCAGTGTTAGAGCTAAAATTAGCATGTTTAAAGTGATTTTCATGCTTCCAGGGGCCCAAAACACAAGATTTATGGAATGGTTAAAAGTGCATGAAAATGGCCAATTTACTCACTCTGAGTTCACAAAAAGGGTTTCTTCACCCCGGGAAGTTAATTAAATACCATTTGGAGGCATTTAATGTTCGAGCAAAAACGGCTGATTTTCGACAAAAGAGATAACACCCCCCCATTACGTCATGCTTCAGAAATGTGGAAAATGGTCCGTTTTCAAATGTTTTATTTTTGAACGTCAGTTCACATTTGTAGGTGGATCATCAGTGTTAGAGCTAAAATTAGCATGTTTAAAGTGATTTTCATGCTTCCAGGGGCTCGGGAAGTTAATTAAATACCATTTGGAGGCATTTAATGTTCGAGCAAAAACGGCTGATTTTCGACAAAAGAGATAACACCCCCCCATTACGTCATGCTTCAGAAATGTGGAAAATGGTCCGTTTTCAAATGTTTTATTTTTGAACGTCAGTTCACATTTGTAGGTGGATCATCAGTGTTAGAGCTAAAATTAGCATGTTTAAAGTGATTTTCATGCTTCCAGGGGCCCAAAACACAAGATTTATGGAATGGTTAAAAGTGCATGAAAATGGCCAATTTACTCACTCTGAGTTCTCAAAAAGGGTTTCTTCACCCCGGGAAGTTAATTAAATACCATTTGGAGGCATTTAATGTTCGAGCAAAAACGGCTGATTTTTGACAAAAGAGATAACACCCCCCCATTACGTCATGCTTCAGAAATGTGGAAAATGGTCCGTTTTCAAATGTTTTATTTTTGAACGTCAGTTCACATTTGTAGGTGGATCATCAGTGTTAGAGCTAAAATTAGCATGTTTAAAGTGATTTTCATGCTTCCAGGGGCTCGGGAAGTTAATTAAATACCATTTGGAGGCATTTAATGTTCGAGCAAAAACGGCTGATTTTCGACAAAAGAGATAACACCCCCCCATTACGTCATGCTTCAGAAATGTGGAAAATGGTCCGTTTTCAAATGTTTTATTTTTGAACGTCAGTTCACATTTGTAGGTGGATCATCAGTGTTAGAGCTAAAATTAGCATGTTTAAAGTGATTTTCATGCTTCCAGGGGCCCAAAACACAAGATTTATGGAATGGTTAAAAGTGCATGAAAATGGCCAATTTACTCACTCTGAGTTCTCAAAAAGGGTTTCTTCACCCCGGGAAGTTAATTAAATACCATTTGGAGGCATTTAATGTTCGAGCAAAAACGGCTGATTTTCGACAAAAGAGATAACACCCCCCCCATTACGTCATGCTTCAGAAATGTGGAAAATGGTCCGTTTTCAAATGTTTTATTTTTGAACGTCAGTTCACATTTGTAGGTGGATCATCAGTGTTAGAGCTAAAATTAGCATGTTTAAAGTGATTTTCATGCTTCCAGGGGCTCGGGAAGTTAATTAAATACCATTTGGAGGCATTTAATGTTCGAGCAAAAACGGCTGATTTTCGACAAAAGAGATAACACCCCCCCATTACGTCATGCTTCAGAAATGTGGAAAATGGTCCGTTTTCAAATGTTTTATTTTTGAACGTCAGTTCACATTTGTAGGTGGATCATCAGTGTTAGAGCTATAATTAGCATGTTTAAAGTGATTTTCATGCTTCCAGGGGCCCAAAACACAAGATTTATGGAATGGTTAAAAGTGCATGAAAATGGCCAATTTACTCACTCTGAGTTCTCAAAAAGGGTTTCTTCACCCCGGGAAGTTAATTAAATACCATTTGGAGGCATTTAATGTTCGAGCAAAAACGGCTGATTTTTGACAAAAGAGATAACACCCCCCCATTACGTCATGCTTCAGAAATGTGGAAAATGGTCCGTTTTCAAATGTTTTATTTTTGAACGTCAGTTCACATTTGTAGGTGGATCATCAGTGTTAGAGCTAAAATTAGCATGTTTAAAGTGATTTTCATGCTTCCAGGGGCTCGGGAAGTTAATTAAATACCATTTGGAGGCATTTAATGTTCGAGCAAAAACGGCTGATTTTTGACAAAAGAGATAACACCCCCCCATTACGTCATGCTTCAGAAATGTGGAAAATGGTCCGTTTTCAAATGTTTTATTTTTGAACGTCAGTTCACATTTGTAGGTGGATCATCAGTGTTAGAGCTAAAATTAGCATGTTTAAAGTGATTTTCATGCTTCCAGGGGCTCGGGAAGTTAATTAAATACCATTTGGAGGCATTTAATGTTCGAGCAAAAACGGCTGATTTTCGACAAAAGAGATAACACCCCCCCATTACGTCATGCTTCAGAAATGTGGAAAATGGTCCGTTTTCAAATGTTTTATTTTTGAACGTCAGTTCACATTTGTAGGTGGATCATCAGTGTTAGAGCTAAAATTAGCATGTTTAAAGTGATTTTCATGCTTCCAGGGGCCCAAAACACAAGATTTATGGAATGGTTAAAAGTGCATGAAAATGGCCAATTTACTCACTCTGAGTTCTCAAAAAGGGTTTCTTCACCCCGGGAAGTTAATTAAATACCATTTGGAGGCATTTAATGTTCGAGCAAAAACGGCTGATTTTCGACAAAAGAGATAACACCCCCCCATTACGTCATGCTTCAGAAATGTGGAAAATGGTCCGTTTTCAAATGTTTTATTTTTGAACGTCAGTTCACATTTGTAGGTGGATCATCAGTGTTAGAGCTAAAATTAGCATGTTTAAAGTGATTTTCATGCTTCCGGGGCTCGGGAAGTTAATTAAATACCATTTGGAGGCATTTAATGTTCGAGCAAAAACGGCTGATTTTCGACAAAAGAGATAACACCCCCCCATTACGTCATGCTTCAGAAATGTGGAAAATGGTCCGTTTTCAAATGTTTTATTTTTGAACGTCAGTTCACATTTGTAGGTGGATCATCAGTGTTAGAGCTAAAATTAGCATGTTTAAAGTGATTTTCATGCTTCCAGGGGCCCAAAACACAAGATTTATGGAATGGTTAAAAGTGCATGAAAATGGCCAATTTACTCACTCTGAGTTCTCAAAAAGGGTTTCTTCACCCCGGGAAGTTAATTAAATACCATTTGGAGGCATTTAATGTTCGAGCAAAAACGGCTGATTTTTGACAAAAGAGATAACACCCCCCCATTCCGTCATGCTTCAGAAATGTGGAAAATGGTCCGTTTTCAAATGTTTTATTTTTGAACGTCAGTTCACATTTGTAGGTGGATCATCAGTGTTAGAGCTAAAATTAGCATGTTTAAAGCGATTTTCATGCTTCCAGGGGCTCGGGAAGTTAATTAAATACCATTTGGAGGCATTTAATGTTCGAGCAAAAACAGCTGATTTTCGACAAAAGAGATAACACCCCCCCATTACGTCATGCTTCAGAAATGTGGAAAATGGTCCGTTTTCAAATGTTTTATTTTTGAACGTCAGTTCACATTTGTAGGTGGATCATCAGTATTAGAGCTAAAATTAGCATGTTTAAAGTGATTTTCATGCTTCCAGGGGCTCGGGAAGTTAATTAAATACCATTTGGAGGCATTTAATGTTCGAGCAAAAACGGCTGATTTTCGACAAAAGAGATAACACCCCCCCATTACGTCATGCTTCAGAAATGTGGAAAATGGTCCGTTTTCAAATGTTTTATTTTTGAACGTCAGTTCACATTTGTAGGTGGATCATCAGTGTTAGAGCTAAAATTAGCATGTTTAAAGTGATTTTCATGCTTCCAGGGCCCCAAAACACAAGATTTATGGAATGGTTAAAAGTGCATGAAAATGGCCAATTTACTCACTCTGAGTTCACAAAAAGGGTTTCTTCACCCCGGGAAGTTAATTAAATACCATTTGGAGGCATTTAATGTTCGAGCAAAAACGGCTGATTTTCGACAAAAGAGATAACACCCCCCCATTACGTCATGCTTCAGAAATGTGGAAAATGGTCCGTTTTCAAATGTTTTATTTTTGAACGTCAGTTCACATTTGTAGGTGGATCATCAGTGTTAGAGCTAAAATTAGCATGTTTAAAGTGATTTTCATGCTTCCAGGGGCTCGGGAAGTTAATTAAATACCATTTGGAGGCATTTAATGTTCGAGCAAAAACGGCTGATTTTCGACAAAAGAGATAACACCCCCCCATTACGTCATGCTTCAGAAATGTGGAAAATGGTCCGTTTTCAAATGTTTTATTTTTGAACGTCAGTTCACATTTGTAGGTGGATCATCAGTGTTAGAGCTAAAATTAGCATGTTTAAAGTGATTTTCATGCTTCCAGGGGCCCAAAACACAAGATTTATGGAATGGTTAAAAGTGCATGAAAATGGCCAATTTACTCACTCTGAGTTCTCAAAAAGGGTTTCTTCACCCCGGGAAGTTAATTAAATACCATTTGGAGGCATTTAATGTTCGAGCAAAAACGGCTGATTTTTGACAAAAGAGATAACACCCCCCCATTACGTCATGCTTCAGAAATGTGGAAAATGGTCCGTTTTCAAATGTTTTATTTTTGAACGTCAGTTCACATTTGTAGGTGGATCATCAGTGTTAGAGCTAAAATTAGCATGTTTAAAGTGATTTTCATGCTTCCAGGGGCTCGGGAAGTTAATTAAATACCATTTGGAGGCATTTAATGTTCGAGCAAAAACGGCTGATTTTCGACAAAAGAGATAACACCCCCCCATTACGTCATGCTTCAGAAATGTGGAAAATGGTCCGTTTTCAAATGTTTTATTTTTGAACGTCAGTTCACATTTGTAGGTGGATCATCAGTGTTAGAGCTAAAATTAGCATGTTTAAAGTGATTTTCATGCTTCCAGGGGCCCAAAACACAAGATTTATGGAATGGTTAAAAGTGCATGAAAATGGCCAATTTACTCACTCTGAGTTCTCAAAAAGGGTTTCTTCACCCCGGGAAGTTAATTAAATACCATTTGGAGGCATTTAATGTTCGAGCAAAAACGGCTGATTTTCGACAAAAGAGATAACACCCCCCCCATTACGTCATGCTTCAGAAATGTGGAAAATGGTCCGTTTTCAAATGTTTTATTTTTGAACGTCAGTTCACATTTGTAGGTGGATCATCAGTGTTAGAGCTAAAATTAGCATGTTTAAAGTGATTTTCATGCTTCCAGGGGCTCGGGAAGTTAATTAAATACCATTTGGAGGCATTTAATGTTCGAGCAAAAACGGCTGATTTTCGACAAAAGAGATAACACCCCCCCATTACGTCATGCTTCAGAAATGTGGAAAATGGTCCGTTTTCAAATGTTTTATTTTTGAACGTCAGTTCACATTTGTAGGTGGATCATCAGTGTTAGAGCTATAATTAGCATGTTTAAAGTGATTTTCATGCTTCCAGGGGCCCAAAACACAAGATTTATGGAATGGTTAAAAGTGCATGAAAATGGCCAATTTACTCACTCTGAGTTCTCAAAAAGGGTTTCTTCACCCCGGGAAGTTAATTAAAATACCATTTGGAGGCATTTAATGTTCGAGCAAAAACGGCTGATTTTTGACAAAAGAGATAACACCCCCCCATTACGTCATGCTTCAGAAATGTGGAAAATGGTCCGTTTTCAAATGTTTTATTTTTGAACGTCAGTTCACATTTGTAGGTGGATCATCAGTGTTAGAGCTAAAATTAGCATGTTTAAAGTGATTTTCATGCTTCCAGGGGCTCGGGAAGTTAATTAAATACCATTTGGAGGCATTTAATGTTCGAGCAAAAACGGCTGATTTTTGACAAAAGAGATAACACCCCCCCATTACGTCATGCTTCAGAAATGTGGAAAATGGTCCGTTTTCAAATGTTTTATTTTTGAACGTCAGTTCACATTTGTAGGTGGATCATCAGTGTTAGAGCTAAAATTAGCATGTTTAAAGTGATTTTCATGCTTCCAGGGGCTCGGGAAGTTAATTAAATACCATTTGGAGGCATTTAATGTTCGAGCAAAAACGGCTGATTTTCGACAAAAGAGATAACACCCCCCCATTACGTCATGCTTCAGAAATGTGGAAAATGGTCCGTTTTCAAATGTTTTATTTTTGAATGTCAGTTCACATTTGTAGGTGGATCATCAGTGTTAGAGCTAAAATTAGCATGTTTAAAGTGATTTTCATGCTTCCAGGGGCTCGGGAAGTGAAATAAATACCATTTGGAGGCATTTAATGTTCGAGCAAAAACGGCTGATTTTCGACAAAAGAGATAACACCCCCCCATTACGTCATGCTTCAGAAATGTGGAAAATGGTCCGTTTTCAAATGTTTTATTTTTGAACGTCAGTTCACATTTGTAGGTGGATCATCAGTGTTAGAGCTAAAATTAGCATGTTTAAAGTGATTTTCATGCTTCCAGGGGCTCGGGAAGTTAATTAAATACCATTTGGAGGCATTTAATGTTCGAGCAAAAACGGCTGATTTTCGACAAAAGAGATAACACCCCCCCATTACGTCATGCTTCAGAAATGTGGAAAATGGTCAGTTTTCAAATGTTTTATTTTTGAACGTCAGTTCACATTTGTAGGTGGATCATCAGTGTTAGAGCTAAAATTAGCATGTTTAAAGTGATTTTCATGCTTCCAGGGGCCCAAAACACAAGATTAATGGAATGGTTAAAAGTGCATGAAAATGGCCAATTTACTCACTCTGAGTTCTCAAAAAGGGTTTCTTCACCCCGGGAAGTTAATTAAATACCATTTGGAGGCATTTAATGTTCGAGCAAAAACGGCTGATTTTCGACAAAAGAGATAACACCCCCCCATTACGTCATGCTTCAGAAATGTGGAAAATGGTCCGTTTTCAAATGTTTTATTTTTGAACGTCAGTTCACATTTGTAGGTGGATCATCAGTGTTAGAGCTAAAATTAGCATGTTTAAAGTGATTTTCATGCTTCCAGGGGCTCGGGAAGTTAATTAAATACCATTTGGAGGCATTTAATGTTCGAGCAAAAACGGCTGATTTTCGACAAAAGAGATAACACCCCCCCATTACGTCATGCTTCAGAAATGTGGAAAATGGTCCGTTTTCAAATGTTTTATTTTTGAACGTCAGTTCACATTTGTAGGTGGATCATCAGTGTTAGAGCTAAAATTAGCATGTTTAAAGTGATTTTCATGCTTCCAGGGGCCCAAAACACAAGATTTATGGAATGGTTAAAAGTGCATGAAAATGGCCAATTTACTCACTCTGAGTTCTCAAAAAGGGTTTCTTCACCCCGGGAAGTTAATTAAATACCATTTGGAGGCATTTAATGTTCGAGCAAAAACGGCTGATTTTCGACAAAAGAGATAACACCCCCCCATTACGTCATGCTTCAGAAATGTGGAAAATGGTCCGTTTTCAAATGTTTTATTTTTGAACGTCAGTTCACATTTGTAGGTGGATCATCAGTGTTAGAGCTAAAATTAGCATGTTTAAAGTGATTATCATGCTTCCAGGGGCTCGGGAAGTTAATTAAATACCATTTGGAGGCATTTAATGTTCGAGCAAAAACGGCTGATTTTCGACAAAAGAGATAACACCCCCCCATTACGTCATGCTTCAGAAATGTGGAAAATGGTCCGTTTTCAAATGTTTTATTTTTGAACGTCAGTTCACATTTGTAGGTGGATCATCAGTGTTAGAGCTAAAATTAGCATGTTTAAAGTGATTTTCATGCTTCCAGGGGCCCATAACACAAGATTTATGGAATGGTTAAAAGTGCATGAAAATGGCCAATTTACTCACTCTGAGTTCTCAAAAAGGGTTTCTTCACCCCGGGAAGTTAATTAAATACCATTTGGAGGCATTTAATGTTCGAGCAAAAACGGCTGATTTTCGACAAAAGAGATAACACCCCCCCATTACGTCATGCTTCAGAAATGTGGAAAATGGTCCGTTTTCAAATGTTTTATTTTTGAACGTCAGTTCACATTTGTAGGTGGATCATCAGTGTTAGAGCTAAAATTAGCATGTTTAAAGTGATTTTCATGCTTCCAGGGGCTCGGGAAGTTAATTAAATACCATTTGGAGGCATTTAATGTTCGAGCAAAAACGGCTGATTTTCGACAAAAGAGATAACACCCCCCCATTACGTCATGCTTCAGAAATGTGGAAAATGGTCCGTTTTCAAATGTTTTATTTTGAACGTCAGTTCACATTTGTAGGTGGATCATCAGTGTTAGAGCTAAAATTAGCATGTTTAAAGTGATTTTCATGCTTCCAGGGGCCCAAAACACAAGATTTATGGAATGGTTAAAAGTGCATGAAAATGGCCAATTTACTCACTCTGAGTTCTCAAAAAGGGTTTCTTCACCCCGGGAAGTTAATTAAATACCATTTGGAGGCATTTAATGTTGGAGCAAAAACGGCTGATTTTCGACAAAAGAGATAACACCCCCCCATTACGTCATGCTTCAGAAATGTGGAAAATGGTCCGTTTTCAAATGTTTTATTTTTGAACGTCAGTTCACATTTGTAGGTGGATCATCAGTGTTAGAGCTAAAATTAGCATGTTTAAAGTGATTTTCATGCTTCCAGGGGCTCGGGAAGTTAATTAAATACCATTTGGAGGCATTTAATGTTCGAGCAAAAACGGCTGATTTTCGACAAAAGAGATAACACCCCCCCATTACGTCATGCTTCAGAAATGTGGAAAATGGTCCGTTTTCAAATGTTTTATTTTTGAACGTCAGTTCACATTTGTAGGTGGATCATCAGTGTTAGAGCTAAAATTAGCATGTTTAAAGTGATTTTCATGCTTCCAGGGGCCCAAAACACAAGATTTATGGAATGGTTAAAAGTGCATGAAAATGGCCAATTTACTCACTCTGAGTTCACAAAAAGGGTTTCTTCACCCCGGGAAGTTAATTAAATACCATTTGGAGGCATTTAATGTTCGAGCAAAAACGGCTGATTTTCGACAAAAGAGATAACACCCCCCCATTACGTCATGCTTCAGAAATGTGGAAAATGGTCCGTTTTCAAATGTTTTATTTTTGAACGTCAGTTCACATTTGTAGGTGGATCATCAGTGTTAGAGCTAAAATTAGCATGTTTAAAGTGATTTTCATGCTTCCAGGGGCTCGGGAAGTTAATTAAATACCATTTGGAGGCATTTAATGTTCGAGCAAAAACGGCTGATTTTCGACAAAAGAGATAACACCCCCCCATTACGTCATGCTTCAGAAATGTGGAAAATGGTCCGTTTTCAAATGTTTTATTTTTGAACGTCAGTTCACATTTGTAGGTGGATCATCAGTGTTAGAGCTAAAATTAGCATGTTTAAAGTGATTTTCATGCTTCCAGGGGCCCAAAACACAAGATTTATGGAATGGTTAAAAGTGCATGAAAATGGCCAATTTACTCACTCTGAGTTCTCAAAAAGGGTTTCTTCACCCCGGGAAGTTAATTAAATACCATTTGGAGGCATTTAATGTTCGAGCAAAAACGGCTGATTTTTGACAAAAGAGATAACACCCCCCCATTACGTCATGCTTCAGAAATGTGGAAAATGGTCCGTTTTCAAATGTTTTATTTTTGAACGTCAGTTCACATTTGTAGGTGGATCATCAGTGTTAGAGCTAAAATTAGCATGTTTAAAGTGATTTTCATGCTTCCAGGGGCTCGGGAAGTTAATTAAATACCATTTGGAGTCATTTAATGTTCGAGCAAAAACGGCTGATTTTCGACAAAAGAGATAACACCCCCCCATTACGTCATGCTTCAGAAATGTGGAAAATGGTCCGTTTTCAAATGTTTTATTTTTGAACGTCAGTTCACATTTGTAGGTGGATCATCAGTGTTAGAGCTAAAATTAGCATGTTTAAAGTGATTTTCATGCTTCCAGGGGCCCAAAACACAAGATTTATGGAATGGTTAAAAGTGCATGAAAATGGCCAATTTACTCACTCTGAGTTCTCAAAAAGGGTTTCTTCACCCCGGGAAGTTAATTAAATACCATTTGGAGGCATTTAATGTTCGAGCAAAAACGGCTGATTTTCGACAAAAGAGATAACACCCCCCCCATTACGTCATGCTTCAGAAATGTGGAAAATGGTCCGTTTTCAAATGTTTTATTTTTGAACGTCAGTTCACATTTGTAGGTGGATCATCAGTGTTAGAGCTAAAATTAGCATGTTTAAAGTGATTTTCATGCTTCCAGGGGCTCGGGAAGTTAATTAAATACCATTTGGAGGCATTTAATGTTCGAGCAAAAACGGCTGATTTTCGACAAAAGAGATAACACCCCCCCATTACGTCATGCTTCAGAAATGTGGAAAATGGTCCGTTTTCAAATGTTTTATTTTTGAACGTCAGTTCACATTTGTAGGTGGATCATCAGTGTTAGAGCTATAATTAGCATGTTTAAAGTGATTTTCATGCTTCCAGGGGCCCAAAACACAAGATTTATGGAATGGTTAAAAGTGCATGAAAATGGCCAATTTACTCACTCTGAGTTCTCAAAAAGGGTTTCTTCACCCCGGGAAGTTAATTAAATACCATTTGGAGGCATTTAATGTTCGAGCAAAAACGGCTGATTTTTGACAAAAGAGATAACACCCCCCCATTACGTCATGCTTCAGAAATGTGGAAAATGGTCCGTTTTCAAATGTTTTATTTTTGAACGTCAGTTCACATTTGTAGGTGGATCATCAGTGTTAGAGCTAAAATTAGCATGTTTAAAGTGATTTTCATGCTTCCAGGGGCTCGGGAAGTTAATTAAATACCATTTGGAGGCATTTAATGTTCGAGCAAAAACGGCTGATTTTTGACAAAAGAGATAACACCCCCCCATTACGTCATGCTTCAGAAATGTGGAAAATGGTCCGTTTTCAAATGTTTTATTTTTGAACGTCAGTTCACATTTGTAGGTGGATCATCAGTGTTAGAGCTAAAATTAGCATGTTTAAAGTGATTTTCATGCTTCCAGGGGCTCAGGAAGTTAATTAAATACCATTTGGAGGCATTTAATGTTCGAGCAAAAACGGCTGATTTTCGACAAAAGAGATAACACCCTCCCCATTACGTCATGCTTCAGAAATGTGGAAAATGGTCCGTTTTCAAATGTTTTATTTTTGAACGTCAGTTCACATTTGTAGGTGGATCATCAGTGTTAGAGCTAAAATTAGCATGTTTAAAGTGATTTTCATGCTTCCAGGGGCCCAAAACACAAGATTTATGGAATGGTTAAAAGTGCATGAAAATGGCCAATTTACTCACTCTGAGTTCTCAAAAAGGGTTTCTTCACCCCGGGAAGTTAATTAAATACCATTTGGAGGCATTTAATGTTCGAGCAAAAACGGCTGATTTTCGACAAAAGAGATAACACCCCCCCCATTACGTCATGCTTCAGAAATGTGGAAAATGGTCCGTTTTCAAATGTTTTATTTTTGAACGTCAGTTCACATTTGTAGGTGGATCATCAGTGTTAGAGCTAAAATTAGCATGTTTAAAGTGATTTTCATGCTTCCAGGGGCTCGGGAAGTTAATTAAATACCATTTGGAGGCATTTAATGTTCGAGCAAAAACGGCTGATTTTCGACAAAAGAGATAACACCCCCCCATTACGTCATGCTTCAGAAATGTGGAAAATGGTCCGTTTTCAAATGTTTTATTTTTGAACGTCAGTTCACATTTGTAGGTGGATCATCAGTGTTAGAGCTAAAATTAGCATGTTTAAAGTGATTTTCATGCTTCCAGGGGCCCAAAACACAAGATTTATGGAATGGTTAAAAGTGCATGAAAATGGCCAATTTACTCACTCTGAGTTCTCAAAAAGGGTTTCTTCACCCCGGGAAGTTAATTAAATACCATTTGGAGGCATTTAATGTTCGAGCAAAAACGGCTGATTTTCGACAAAAGAGATAACACCCCCCCATTACGTCATGCTTCAGAAATGTGGAAAATGGTCCGTTTTCAAATGTTTTATTTTTGAACGTCAGTTCACATTTGTAGGTGGATCATCAGTGTTAGAGCTAAAATTAGCATGTTTAAAGTGATTTTCATGCTTCCAGGGGCTCGGGAAGTTAATTAAATACCATTTGGAGGCATTTAATGTTCGAGCAAAAACGGCTGATTTTCGACAAAAGAGATAACACCCCCCCATTACGTCATGCTTCAGAAATGTGGAAAATGGTCAGTTTTCAAATGTTTTATTTTTGAACGTCAGTTCACATTTGTAGGTGGATCATCAGTGTTAGAGCTAAAATTAGCATGTTTAAAGTGATTTTCATGCTTCCAGGGGCCCAAAACACAAGATTTATGGAATGGTTAAAAGTGCATGAAAATGGCCAATTTACTCACTCTGAGTTCTCAAAAAGGGTTTCTTCACCCCGGGAAGTTAATTAAATACCATTTGGAGGCATTTAATGTTCGAGCAAAAACGGCTGATTTTCGACAAAAGAGATAACACCCCCCCCCCATTACGTCATGCTTCAGAAATGTGGAAAATGGTCCGTTTTCAAATGTTTTATTTTTGAACGTCAGTTCACATTTGTAGGTGGATCATCAGTGTTAGAGCTAAAATTAGCATGTTTAAAGTGATTTTCATGCTTCCAGGGGCCCAAAACACAAGATTTATGGAATGGTTAAAAGTGCATGAAAATGGCCAATTTACTCACTCTGAGTTCTCAAAAAGGGTTTCTTCACCCCGGGAAGTTAATTAAATACCATTTGGAGGCATTTAATGTTCGAGCAAAAACGGCTGATTTTCGACAAAAGAGATAACACCCCCCCATTACGTCATGCTTCAGAAATGTGGAAAATGGTCCGTTTTCAAATGTTTTATTTTTGAACGTCAGTTCACATTTGTAGGTGGATCATCAGTGTTAGAGCTAAAATTAGCATGTTTAAAGTGATTTTCATGCTTCCAGGGGCTCGGGAAGTTAATTAAATACCATTTGGAGGCATTTAATGTTCGAGCAAAAACGGCTGATTTTCGACAAAAGAGATAACACCCCCCCATTACGTCATGCTTCAGAAATGTGGAAAATGGTCCGTTTTCAAATGTTTTATTTTTGAACGTCAGTTCACATTTGTAGGTGGATCATCAGTGTTAGAGCTAAAATTAGCATGTTTAAAGTGATTTTCATGCTTCCAGGGGCTCGGGAAGTTAATTAAATACCATTTGGAGGCATTTAATGTTCGAGCAAAAACGGCTGATTTTCGACAAAAGAGATAACACCCCCCCATTACGTCATGCTTCAGAAATGTGGAAAATGGTCCGTTTTCAAATGTTTTATTTTTGAACGTCAGTTCACATTTATAGGTGGATCATCAGTGTTAGAGCTAAAATTAGCATGTTTAAAGTGATTTTCATGCTTCCAGGGGCTCGGGAAGTGAAATAAATACCATTTGGAGGCATTTAATGTTCGAGCAAAAACGGCTGATTTTCGACAAAAGAGATAACACCCCCCCATTACGTCATGCTTCAGAAATGTGGAAAATGGTCCGTTTTCAAATGTTTTATTTTTGAACGTCAGTTCACATTTGTAGGTGGATCATCAGTGTTAGAGCTAAAATTAGCATGTTTAAAGTGATTTTCATGCTTCCAGGGGCTCGGGAAGTTAATTAAATACCATTTGGAGGCATTTAATGTTCGAGCAAAAACGGCTGATTTTCGACAAAAGAGATAACACCCCCCCATTACGTCATGCTTCAGAAATGTGGAAAATGGTCCGTTTTCAAATGTTTTATTTTTGAACGTCAGTTCACATTTGTAGGTGGATCATCAGTGTTAGAGCTAAAATTAGCATGTTTAAAGTGATTTTCATGCTTCCAGGGGCCCAAAACACAAGATTAATGGAATGGTTAAAAGTGCATGAAAATGGCCAATTTACTCACTCTGAGTTCTCAAAAAGGGTTTCTTCACCCCGGGAAGTTAATTAAATACCATTTGGAGGCATTTAATGTTCGAGCAAAAACGGCTGATTTTCGACAAAAGAGATAACACCCCCCCATTACGTCATGCTTCAGAAATGTGGAAAATGGTCCGTTTTCAAATGTTTTATTTTTGAACGTCAGTTCACATTTGTAGGTGGATCATCAGTGTTAGAGCTAAAATTAGCATGTTTAAAGTGATTTTCATGCTTCCAGGGGCTCGGGAAGTTAATTAAATACCATTTGGAGGCATTTAATGTTCGAGCAAAAACGGCTGATTTTCGACAAAAGAGATAACACCCCCCCATTACGTCATGCTTCAGAAATGTGGAAAATGGTCCGTTTTCAAATGTTTTATTTTTCAACGTCAGTTCACATTTGTAGGTGGATCATCAGTGTTAGAGCTAAAATTAGCATGTTTAAAGTGATTTTCATGCTTCCAGGGGCTCGGGAAGTTAATTAAATACCATTTGGAGGCATTTAATGTTCGAGCAAAAACGGCTGATTTTCGACAAAAGAGATAACACCCCCCCATTACGTCATGCTTCAGAAATGTGGAAAATGGTCCGTTTTCAAATGTTTTATTTTTGAATGTCAGTTCACATTTGTAGGTGGATCATCAGTGTTAGAGCTAAAATTAGCATGTTTAAAGTGATTTTCATGCTTCCAGGGGCTCGGGAAGTGAAATAAATACCATTTGGAGGCATTTAATGTTCGAGCAAAAACGGCTGATTTTCGACAAAAGAGATAACACCCCCCCATTACGTCATGCTTCAGAAATGTGGAAAATGGTCAGTTTTCAAATGTTTTATTTTTGAACGTCAGTTCACATTTGTAGGTGGATCATCAGTGTTAGAGCTAAAATTAGCATGTTTAAAGTGATTTTCATGCTTCCAGGGGCCCAAAACACAAGATTAATGGAATGGTTAAAAGTGCATGAAAATGGCCAATTTACTCACTCTGAGTTCTCAAAAAGGGTTTCTTCACCCCGGGAAGTTAATTAAATACCATTTGGAGGCATTTAATGTTCGAGCAAAAACGGCTGATTTTCGACAAAAGAGATAACACCCCCCCATTACGTCATGCTTCAGAAATGTGGAAAATGGTCCGTTTTCAAATGTTTTATTTTTGAACGTCAGTTCACATTTGTAGGTGGATCATCAGTGTTAGAGCTAAAATTAGCATGTTTAAAGTGATTTTCATGCTTCCAGGGGCTCGGGAAGTTAATTAAATACCATTTGGAGGCATTTAATGTTCGAGCAAAAACGGCTGATTTTCGACAAAAGAGATAACACCCCCCCCATTACGTCATGCTTCAGAAATGTGGAAAATGGTCCGTTTTCAAATGTTTTATTTTTGAACGTCAGTTCACATTTGTAGGTTGATCATCAGTGTTAGAGCTAAAATTAGCATGTTTAAAGTGATTTTCATGCTTCCAGGGGCTCGGGAAGTGAAATAAATACCATTTGGAGGCATTTAATGTTCGAGCAAAAACGGCTGATTTTCGACAAAAGAGATAACACCCCCCCATTACGTCATGCTTCAGAAATGTGGAAAATGGTCCGTTTTCAAATGTTTTATTTTTGAACGTCAGTTCACATTTGTAGGTGGATCATCAGTGTTGGAGCTAAAATTAGCATGTTTAAAGTGATTTTCATGCTTCCAGGGGCCCAAAACACAAGATTTATGGAATGGTTAAAAGTGCATGAAAATGGCCAATTTACTCACTCTGAGTTCTCAAAAAGGGTTTCTTCACCCCGGGAAGTTAATTAAATACCATTTGGAGGCATTTAATGTTCGAGCAAAAACGGCTGATTTTCGACAAAAGAGATAACACCCCCCCATTACGTCATGCTTCAGAAATGTGGAAAATGGTCCGTTTTCAAATGTTTTATTTTTGAACGTCAGTTCACATTTGTAGGTGGATCATCAGTGTTAGAGCTAAAATTAGCATGTTTAAAGTGATTTTCATGCTTCCAGGGGCTCGGGAAGTTAATTAAATACCATTTGGAGGCATTTAATGTTCGAGCAAAAACGGCTGATTTTCGACAAAAGAGATAACACCCCCCCATTACGTCATGCTTCAGAAATGTGGAAAATGGTCCGTTTTCAAATGTTTTATTTTTGAACGTCAGTTCACATTTGTAGGTGGATCATCAGTGTTAGAGCTAAAATTAGCATGTTTAAAGTGATTTTCATGCTTCCAGGGGCCCAAAACACAAGATTTATGGAATGGTTAAAAGTGCATGAAAATGGCCAATTTACTCACTCTGAGTTCTCAAAAAGGGTTTCTTCACCCCGGGAAGTTAATTAAATACCATTTGGAGGCATTTAATGTTGGAGCAAAAACGGCTGATTTTCGACAAAAGAGATAACACCCCCCCATTACGTCATGCTTCAGAAATGTGGAAAATGGTCCGTTTTCAAATGTTTTATTTTTGAACGTCAGTTCACATTTGTAGGTGGATCATCAGTGTTAGAGCTAAAATTAGCATGTTTAAAGTGATTTTCATGCTTCCAGGGGCTCGGGAAGTTAATTAAATACCATTTGGAGGCATTTAATGTTCGAGCAAAAACGGCTGATTTTCGACAAAAGAGACAACACCCCCCCATTACGTCATGCTTCAGAAATGTGGAAAATGGTCCGTTTTCAAATGTTTTATTTTTGAACGTCAGTTCACATTTGTAGGTGGATCATCAGTGTTAGAGCTAAAATTAGCATGTTTAAAGTGATTTTCATGCTTCCAGGGGCCCAAAACACAAGATTTATGGAATGGTTAAAAGTGCATGAAAATGGCCAATTTACTCACTCTGAGTTCTCAAAAAGGGTTTCTTCACCCCGGGAAGTTAATCAAATACCATTTGGAGGCATTTAATGTTCGAGCAAAAACGGCTGATTTTCGACAAAAGAGATAATACCCCCCAATTACGTCATGCTTCAGAAATGTGGAAAATGGTCCGTTTTCAAATGTTTTATTTTTGAACGTCAGTTCACATTTGTAGGTGGATCATCAGTGTTAGAGCTAAAATTAGCATGTTTAAAGTGATTTTCATGCTTCCAGGGGCCCAAAACACAAGATTTATGGAATGGTTAAAAGTGCATGAAAATGGCCAATTTACTCACTCTGAGTTCTCAAAAAGGGTTTCTTCACCCCGGGAAGTTAATTAAATACCATTTGGAGGCATTTATTGTTCGAGCAAAAACGGCTGATTTTCGACAAAAGAGATAACACCCCCCCATTACGTCATGCTTCAGAAATGTGGAAAATAGTCCGTTTTCAAATGTTTTATTTTTGAACGTCAGTTCACATTTGTAGGTGGATCATCAGTGTTAGAGCTAAAATTAGCATGTTTAAAGTGATTTTCATGCTTCTAGGGGCTCGGGAAGTTAATTAAATACCATTTGGAGGCATTTAATGTTCGAGCAAAAACGGCTGATTTTCGACAAAAGAGATAACACCCCCCCATTACGTCATGCTTCAGAAATGTGAAAAATGGTCCGTTTTCAAATGTTTTATTTTTGAACGTCAGTTCACATTTGTAGGTGGATCATCAGTGTTAGAGCTAAAATTAGCATGTTTAAAGTGATTTTCATGCTTCCAGGGGCTCGGGAAGTTAATTAAATACCATTTGGAGGCATTTAATGTTCGAGCAAAAACGGCTGATTTTCAACAAAAGAGATAACACCCCCCATTACGTCATGCTTCAGAAATGTGGAAAATGGTCCGTTTTCAAATGTTTTATTTTTCAACGTCAGTTCACATTTGTAGGTGGATCATCAGTGTTAGAGCTAAAATTAGCATGTTTAAAGTGATTTTCATGCTTCCAGGGGCTCGGGAAGTTAATTAAATACCATTTGGAGGCATTTAATGTTCGAGCAAAAACGGCTGATTTTCGACAAAAGAGATAACACCCCCGCATTACGTCATGCTTCAGAAATGTGGAAAATGGTCCGTTTTCAAATGTTTTATTTTTGAACGTCAGTTCACATTTGTAGGTGGATCATCAGTGTTAGAGCTAAAATTAGCATGTTTAAAGTGATTTTCATGCTTCCAGGGGCTCGGGAAGTAAAATAAATAACATTTGGAGGCATTTAATGTTCGAGCAAAAACGGCTGATTTTCGACAAAAGAGATAACACCCCCCCATTACGTCATGCTTCAGAAATGTGGAAAATGGTCCGTTTTCAAATGTTTTATTTTTGAACGTCAGTTCACATTTGTAGGTGGATCATCAGTGTTAGAGCTAAAATTAGCATGTTTAAAGTGATTTTCATGCTTCCAGGGGCCCAAAACACAAGATTAATGGAATGGTTAAAAGTGCATGAAAATGGCCAATTTACTCACTCTGAGTTCTCAAAAAGGGTTTCTTCACCCGGGGAAGTTAATTAAATACCATTTGGAGGCATTTAATGTTCGAGCAAAAACGGCTGATTTTCGACAAAAGAGATAACACCCCCCCATTACGTCATGCTTCAGAAATGTGGAAAATGGTCCGTTTTCAAATGTTTTATTTTTGAACGTCAGTTCACATTTGTAGGTGGATCATCAGTGTTAGAGCTAAAATTAGCATGTTTAAAGTGATTTTCATGCTTCCAGGGGCTCGGGAAGTGAAATAAATACCATTTGGAGGCATTTAATGTTCGAGCAAAAACGGCTGATTTTCGACAAAAGAGATAACACCCCCCCATTACGTCATGCTTCAGAAATGTGGAAAATGGTCCGTTTTCAAATGTTTTATTTTTGAACGTCAGTTCACATTTGTAGGTGGATCATCAGTGTTAGAGCTAAAATTAGCATGTTTAAAGTGATTTTCATGCTTCCAGGGGCTCGGGAAGTTAATTAAATACCATTTGGAGGCATTTAATGTTCGAGCAAAAACGGCTGATTTTCGACAAAAGAGATAACACCCCCCCATTACGTCATGCTTCAGAAATGTGGAAAATGGTCCGTTTTCAAATGTTTTATTTTTGAACGTCAGTTCACATTTGTAGGTGGATCATCAGTGTTAGAGCTAAAATTAGCATGTTTAAAGTGATTTTCATGCTTCCAGGGGCTCGGGAAGTGAAATAAATACCATTTGGAGGCATTTAATGTTCGAGCAAAAACGGCTGATTTTCGACAAAAGAGATAACACCCCCCCATTACGTCATGCTTCAGAAATGTGGAAAATGGTCCGTTTTCAAATGTTTTATTTTTGAACGTCAGTTCACATTTGTAGGTGGATCATCAGTGTTAGAGCTAAAATTAGCATGTTTAAAGTGATTTTCATGCTTCCAGGGGCCCAAAACACAAGATTTATGGAATGGTTAAAAGTGCATGAAAATGGCCAATTTACTCACTCTGAGTTCTCAAAAAGGGTTTCTTCACCCCGGGAAGTTAATTAAATACCATTTGGAGGCATTTAATGTTCGAGCAAAAACGGCTGATTTTCGACAAAAGAGATAATACCCCCCAATTACGTCATGCTTCAGAAATGTGGAAAATGGTCCGTTTTCAAATGTTTTATTTTTGAACGTCAGTTCACATTTGTAGGTGGATCATCAGTGTTAGAGCTAAAATTAGCATGTTTAAAGTGATTTTCATGCTTCCAGGGGCCCAAAACACAAGATTTATGGAATGGTTAAAAGTGCATGAAAATGGCCAATTTACTCACTCTGAGTTCTCAAAAAGGGTTTCTTCACCCCGGGAAGTTAATTAAATACCATTTGGAGGCATTTATTGTTCGAGCAAAAACGGCTGATTTTCGACAAAAGAGATAACACCCCCCCATTACGTCATGCTTCAGAAATGTGGAAAATGGTCCGTTTTCAAATGTTTTATTTTTGAACGTCAGTTCACATTTGTAGGTGGATCATCAGTGTTAGAGCTAAAATTAGCATGTTTAAAGTGATTTTCATGCTTCTAGGGGCTCGGGAAGTTAATTAAATACCATTTGGAGGCATTTAATGTTCGAGCAAAAACGGCTGATTTTCGACAAAAGAGATAACACCCCCCCATTACGTCATGCTTCAGAAATGTGAAAAATGGTCCGTTTTCAAATGTTTTATTTTTGAACGTCAGTTCACATTTGTAGGTGGATCATCAGTGTTAGAGCTAAAATTAGCATGTTTAAAGTGATTTTCATGCTTCCAGGGGCTCGGGAAGTTAATTAAATACCATTTGGAGGCATTTAATGTTCGAGCAAAAACGGCTGATTTTCGACAAAAGAGATAACACCCCCCATTACGTCATGCTTCAGAAATGTGGAAAATGGTCCGTTTTCAAATGTTTTATTTTTCAACGTCAGTTCACATTTGTAGGTGGATCATCAGTGTTAGAGCTAAAATTAGCATGTTTAAAGTGATTTTCATGCTTCCAGGGGCTCGGGAAGTTAATTAAATACCATTTGGAGGCATTTAATGTTCGAGCAAAAACGGCTGATTTTCGACAAAAGAGATAACACCCCCGCATTACGTCATGCTTCAGAAATGTGGAAAATGGTCCGTTTTCAAATGTTTTATTTTTGAACGTCAGTTCACATTTGTAGGTGGATCATCAGTGTTAGAGCTAAAATTAGCATGTTTAAAGTGATTTTCATGCTTCCAGGGGCTCGGGAAGTAAAATAAATAACATTTGGAGGCATTTAATGTTCGAGCAAAAACGGCTGATTTTCGACAAAAGAGATAACACCCCCCCATTACGTCATGCTTCAGAAATGTGGAAAATGGTCCGTTTTCAAATGTTTTATTTTTGAACGTCAGTTCACATTTGTAGGTGGATCATCAGTGTTAGAGCTAAAATTAGCATGTTTAAAGTGATTTTCATGCTTCCAGGGGCCCAAAACACAAGATTAATGGAATGGTTAAAAGTGCATGAAAATGGCCAATTTACTCACTCTGAGTTCTCAAAAAGGGTTTCTTCACCCGGGGAAGTTAATTAAATACCATTTGGAGGCATTTAATGTTCGAGCAAAAACGGCTGATTTTCGACAAAAGAGATAACACCCCCCCATTACGTCATGCTTCAGAAATGTGGAAAATGGTCCGTTTTCAAATGTTTTATTTTTGAACGTCAGTTCACATTTGTAGGTGGATCATCAGTGTTAGAGCTAAAATTAGCATGTTTAAAGTGATTTTCATGCTTCCAGGGGCTCGGGAAGTGAAATAAATACCATTTGGAGGCATTTAATGTTCGAGCAAAAACGGCTGATTTTCGACAAAAGAGATAACACCCCCCCATTACGTCATGCTTCAGAAATGTGGAAAATGGTCCGTTTTCAAATGTTTTATTTTTGAACGTCAGTTCACATTTGTAGGTGGATCATCAGTGTTAGAGCTAAAATTAGCATGTTTAAAGTGATTTTCATGCTTCCAGGGGCTCGGGAAGTTAATTAAATACCATTTGGAGGCATTTAATGTTCGAGCAAAAACGGCTGATTTTCGACAAAAGAGATAACACCCCCCCATTACGTCATGCTTCAGAAATGTGGAAAATGGTCCGTTTTCAAATGTTTTATTTTTGAACGTCAGTTCACATTTGTAGGTGGATCATCAGTGTTAGAGCTAAAATTAGCATGTTCAAAGTGATTTTCATGCTTCCAGGGGCTCGGGAAGTAAAATAAATACCATTTGGAGGCATTTAATGTTCGAGCAAAAACGGCTGATTTTCGACAAAAGAGATAACACCCCCCCATTACGTCATGCTTCAGAAATGTGGAAAATGGTCCGTTTTCAAATGTTTTATTTTTGAACGTCAGTTCACATTTGTAGGTGGATCATCAGTGTTGGAGCTAAAATTAGCATGTTTAAAGTGATTTTCATGCTTCCAGGGGCCCAAAACACAAGATTTATGGAATGGTTAAAAGTGCATGAAAATGGCCAATTTACTCACTCTGAGTTCTCAAAAAGGGTTTCTTCACCCCGGGAAGTTAATTAAATACCATTTGGAGGCATTTAATGTTCGAGCAAAAACGGCTGATTTTCGACAAAAGAGATAACACCCCCCCATTACGTCATGCTTCAGAAATGTGGAAAATGGTCCGTTTTCAAATGTTTTATTTTTGAACGTCAGTTCACATTTGTAGGTGGATCATCAGTGTTAGAGCTAAAATTAGCATGTTTAAAGTGATTTTCATGCTTCCAGGGGCTCGGGAAGTTAATTAAATACCATTTGGAGGCATTTAATGTTCGAGCAAAAACGGCTGATTTTCGACAAAAGAGATAACACCCCCCCATTACGTCATGCTTCAGAAATGTGGAAAATGGTCCGTTTTCAAATGTTTTATTTTTCAACGTCAGTTCACATTTGTAGGTGGATCATCAGTGTTAGAGCTAAAATTAGCATGTTTAAAGTGATTTTCATGCTTCCAGGGGCCCATAACACAAGATTTATGGAATGGTTAAAAGTGCATGAAAATGGCCAATTTACTCACTCTGAGTTCTCAAAAAGGGTTTCTTCACCCCGGGAAGTTAATTAAATACCATTTGGAGGCATTTAATGTTCGAGCAAAAACGGCTGATTTTCGACAAAAGAGATAACACCCCCCCATTACGTCATGCTTCAGAAATGTGGAAAATGGTCCGTTTTCAAATGTTTTATTTTTGAACGTCAGTTCACATTTGTAGGTGGATCATCAGTGTTAGAGCTAAAATTAGCATGTTTAAAGTGATTTTCATGCTTCCAGGGGCTCGGGAAGTTAATTAAATACCATTTGGAGGCATTTAATGTTCGAGCAAAAACGGCTGATTTTCGACAAAAGAGATAACACCCCCCCATTACGTCATGCTTCAGAAATGTGGAAAATGGTCCGTTTTCAAATGTTTTATTTTTGAACGTCAGTTCACGTTTGTAGGTGGATCATCAGTGTTAGAGCTAAAATAAGCATGTTTAAAGTGATTTTCATGCTTCCAGGGGCCCAAAACACAAGATTTATGGAATGGTTAAAAGTGCATGAAAATGGCCAATTTACTCACTCTGAGTTCTCAAAAAGGGTTTCTTCACCCCGGGAAGTTAATTAAATACCATTTGGAGGCATTTAATGTTGGAGCAAAAACGGCTGATTTTCGACAAAAGAGATAACACCCCCCCATTACGTCATGCTTCAGAAATGTGGAAAATGGTCCGTTTTCAAATGTTTTATTTTTGAACGTCAGTTCACATTTGTAGGTGGATCATCAGTGTTAGAGCTAAAATTAGCATGTTTAAAGTGATTTTCATGCTTCCAGGGGCTCGGGAAGTTAATTAAATACCATTTGGAGGCATTTAATGTTCGAGCAAAAACGGCTGATTTTCGACAAAAGAGACAACACCCCCCCATTACGTCATGCTTCAGAAATGTGGAAAATGGTCCGTTTTCAAATGTTTTATTTTTGAACGTCAGTTCACTTTTGTAGGTGGATCATCAGTGTTAGAGCTAAAATTAGCATGTTTAAAGTGATTTTCATGCTTCCAGGGGCCCAAAACACAAGATTTATGGAATGGTTAAAAGTGCATGAAAATGGCCAATTTACTCACTCTGAGTTCTCAAAAAGGGTTTCTTCACCCCGGGAAGTTAATTAAATACCATTTGGAGGCATTTAATGTTCGAGCAAAAACGGCTGATTTTCGACAAAAGAGATAATACCCCCCCATTACGTCATGCTTCAGAAATGTGGAAAATGGTCCGTTTTCAAATGTTTTATTTTTGAACGTCAGTTCACATTTGTAGGTGGATCATCAGTGTTAGAGCTAAAATTAGCATGTTTAAAGTGATTTTCATGCTTCCAGGGGCCCAAAACACAAGATTTATGGAATGGTTAAAAGTGCATGAAAATGGCCAATTTACTCACTCTGAGTTCTCAAAAAGGGTTTCTTCACCCCGGGAAGTTAATTAAATACCATTTGGAGGCATTTATTGTTCGAGCAAAACGGCTGATTTTCGACAAAAGAGATAACACCCCCCCATTACGTCATGCTTCAGAAATGTGGAAAATGGTCCGTTTTCAAATGTTTTATTTTTGAACGTCAGTTCACATTTGTAGGTGGATCATCAGTGTTAGAGCTAAAATTAGCATGTTTAAAGTGATTTTCATGCTTCTAGGGGCTCGGGAAGTTAATTAAATACCATTTGGAGGCATTTAATGTTCGAGCAAAAACGGCTGATTTTCGACAAAAGAGATAACACCCCCCCATTACGTCATGCTTCAGAAATGTGGAAAATGGTCCGTTTTCAAATGTTTTATTTTTGAACGTCAGTTCACATTTGTAGGTGGATCATCAGTGTTAGAGCTAAAATTAGCATGTTTAAAGTGATTTTCATGCTTCCAGGGGCTCGGGAAGTTAATTAAATACCATTTGGAGGCATTTAATGTTCGAGCAAAAACGGCTGATTTTCGACAAAAGAGATAACACCCCCCATTACGTCATGCTTCAGAAATGTGGAAAATGGTCCGTTTTCAAATGTTTTATTTTTCAACGTCAGTTCACATTTGTAGGTGGATCATCAGTGTTAGAGCTAAAATTAGCATGTTTAAAGTGATTTTCATGCTTCCAGGGGCCCAAAACACAAGATTTATGGAATGGTTAAAAGTGCATGAAAATGGCCAATTTACTCACTCTGAGTTCTCAAAAAGGGTTTCTTCACCCCGGGAAGTTAATTAAATACCATTTGGAGGCATTTAATGTTCGAGCAAAAACGGCTGATTTTCGACAAAAGAGATAACACCCCCCCATTACGTCATGCTTCAGAAATGTGGAAAATGGTCCGTTTTCAAATGTTTTATTTTTGAACGTCAGTTCACATTTGTAGGTGGATCATCAGTGTTAGAGCTAAAATTAGCATGTTTAAAGTGATTTTCATGCTTCCAGGGGCTCGGGAAGTGAAATAAATACCATTTGGAGGCATTTAATGTTCGAGCAAAAACGGCTGATTTTCGACAAAAGAGATAACACCCCCCCATTACGTCATGCTTCAGAAATGTGGAAAATGGTCCGTTTTCAAATGTTTTATTTTTGAACGTCAGTTCACATTTGTAGGTGGATCATCAGTGTTGGAGCTAAAATTAGCATGTTTAAAGTGATTTTCATGCTTCCAGGGGCCCAAAACACAAGATTTATGGAATGGTTAAAAGTGCATGAAAATGGCCAATTTACTCACTCTGAGTTCTCAAAAAAGGTTTCTTCACCCCGGGAAGTTAATTAAATACCATTTGGAGGCATTTAATGTTCGAGCAAAAACGGCTGATTTTCGACAAAAGAGATAACACCCCCCCCATTACGTCATGCTTCAGAAATGTGGAAAATGGTCTGTTTTCAAATGTTTTATTTTTGAACGTCAGTTCACATTTGTAGGTGGATCATCAGTGTTAGAGCTAAAATTAGCATGTTTAAAGTGATTTTCATGCTTCCAGGGGCTCGGGAAGTTAATTAAATACCATTTGGAGGCATTTAATGTTCGAGCAAAAACGGCTGATTTTCGACAAAAGAGATAACACCCCCCCATTACGTCATGCTTCAGAAATGTGGAAAATGGTCCGTTTTCAATGTTTTATTTTTGAACGTCAGTTCACATTTGTAGGTGGATC